>NC_137512.1:22487500-22525000 GCF_041902795.1 Electrophorus electricus | reverse complement strand
CCCCTCTGTGTTGGTAGAGTACTGCTGGACACTGAAGAGGGATGTTTCCAAGGTTAAATATTCACAAAATCTACACACCTGTACAAGGCTGTACATATTTTTGGGTAATTCCTTATTCACAAACAAGGCTGTTATATGTACTTAACATGCCTGAAAAACAGATTTGAATTCAGTGTAGAATTACGAGGACTCATATATATATATAATAACACACCCAGTGTTATTCAAATGAGTAACTCTTTTTAACAGATATTTTCTTACTTTCACTGAAGTAATAATTTAAGTAACTTTTACTTCTACTTGAGTAATTATTATTTTAAAGTAATAGCACTTTGACTTGAATACAATTTTTGGCTACTCTACCCACCTCCGCCAATGGTAATTTCACACAAAGAACACATGTGAACTGCAGAAGCTGTCAGTTCCAGGAAAATCACACATCAGTGCATCTCACCTAAAGTCCTGGCACACCCCTACACCACAACATTTCCGTTCTTTGACACACCCGATTCAGTTGTTTATCAGATTGTCAATATCAGCATATCACGCAAGAGAACAGCAGAAACCCCAAACTCCAGTGAGGGTGGCCCCTTTGTGACATCAGTGCATGACTCCGCAGGTGGGAGGGGCTGAAACACCTGCAGTGCAAATGCACCAGACAGCTGGCAACCAACAACTCAAGCATGTCAGAGATATGTGCTGTGAGCAGAGCCCACCCAGGAAGACAGCACAGGACAGCTGCTCTGCGCAGAGTTGTTTACAGTTCTACGCTGCAGATGGCCAGGCTTCAGGCAAATTTACTCTCATTTATTTCTCATATCGAGTTGTGTGTGCATCAAAGCCTTTATTTTATTGCAGAGCAATACATGAATATTATTTAGAAAATAAATCCAAGATTTGATTTCTAGTTTATGAGCCAAGTCGCTATATGTAATGATGAAAAAAAAACTGTAATGAATGTATAAATATATCTCAAAATTCTCCTAGCTCAGTACATTTTCCACACACACACACACACACACACACACACACACACACACACACACATTCTTCCAACCAGACAGCTACACAAATACCCCTTTCACTGTCAACATCTGGCACAGAGGACTGACTTTCAAATATCTTTAAACCACACATCAGAAAAGCAGCGCACCACAGACGTGGCGTTTCATAGAGCAGGTGGAGAATGTGGCTCGTCACTTGGGAGCAAACAGCCGTGTGGAAAAAGGTCACCGAGGTGGATGCTGGCGGTGCGTGGTCCGGACAGCCTAACTGCTCAGGGAAGGGACTGAGCCGAGCCATCCGGGAGCGCGTTACGGACACAGAGGCAGGGGCTTAACGCAAGCAGACGCAATATCTTCAACATGTGAAAAGTTTACATTCGCTCAGCAGGCGATGCTAACCGGGCACTTCCGGTGACCTTTTAACATGAAAAGACAGATGTCAGATACAGGCTGCATGCTGTTTTGTTGAGCATGTCATGCTTAAAACTATATTGTTCTTCAAAATGCTTTTTCTTGTGGTTTCTAATAGTTCAAAGAATTTGTTCTAATAAAACAAAAGAATTCTGACCGTTCCCACGGGACGTAAATATCTTTTATAAAAGGTATTCAAAAGAGAGAGAGAGCGCGAAGGAACTAAATGGAAATTGGAATGTTTAGAGATCACCGAAACACAACGCTTCATCCACGCGACAGCTGGCTCTTGGCGCACATGGCCAGGATACTGTGAGCAGTACCAGGTGCTGCTCTGTCATTACACAGTCCCAACACCCCTCTACTACATCAGCTGTTTAGCCCCAGCATTAGGTGACTGGAATGACGTAAAACTTTAACATAAGTCCGTAACAAATCACAGGCGAATTCTAGAACAAATTCTAGAATCTCATGCTAAAAAGGGGGTTAAACGGCATTTGCCCCCATGACTTCACTGTACCAAACTGAGAGGCCAAGTGTGTTTACGAACAGACACTTGGGTTTGATCAGAACTGGTTCCAGCCTACATCGAAGACTGGACAACAGAAAGCTTTTAAATCTTAGCACCGTGTCTCCCAGCCCAGGTGACTACACAGCCGCAGAGCTTTTTAGGACATCGTCCGGGATGCTGGGCTCAGGTCATACGCATGAGCTGCTGCTATAAATACAAGACGCCTTCGGCTGCTTTCAACAGGCAAGAGAGGTGAGGGCCCTGCGGTCTGCCGTGAGCCACACACGCGTTTGACAGCGCACCAATTTCATTCAAACTTTATTAAGGCTCCCTAAGGGCTTTCGGCCCATTCTGTTCCCAGCAGTCACACTCTACTAGTGTGACTGCACTCTAATAGTTTTCCATTACACTTATGCAGCACTGATAAAAAATAAAGGCTTTAACCTGCTCAAAGGCCAGTAACAACGCCCAGCGTGGATGAGTACTGATGAACACGGGGTGCTAGCATTAAAGGGTGTGAAGATGATGTCTACAAGAAGCGCTAAAAGAGCCTATGGACACAGCTGGACCAAGCTGGAATGTTCTCTCCCCTTCCCCCTAAACCGGCCCACATGCTCCTCCTTACCGACGTATCGCTCCACGTCCTTGACAGAGAAGTGGGACGGGGGCAGGCGGAGGCCGAGACCCTCCGCGTGGGCCACGCCGATGGGGTAACGGAAGCCGTGGCGCTCCAGGTAGCGCTGCGTGACCTGGCTCCCCTGCATCCACAGCAGGATCTCCTCCGCACTGCCGAGTGGGAGCACCCGTGCAAGGACGGACGGACAGACACACACACACACACACACACACACACGACATATAAAACATGTCAGAACATGCTATATTATGGGAAGGATTCATTTCTAACAGGTACTTCCAACAGTCAGCTGTACATAATGATGCTTTCTTTTAATGGTCTCGTAACGGCACGTAACGAAAATCATTACGATAGCTAGAATGTTTTGCTTGGCTCTTTAAACTCATTAATGTGTTACCATCAAACTCTGGGAGCTTCAAGGCACCCATCACAGGATTCACCCCAGGCTGGCTCTGGCTTCCTGAGACATGCTAAGAGGTGTGTGTGTGTGTGTGTGTGGGGGGTCCACACACCTGGCAAAGGCCTTGTCCTGCAGCTCCCGCACGAAGACGCGCGTTCCCGCCTGCACTGGCCTGCCACCATCGTCCGCCTCTGTGTAGTCGTGCCTGTGCCAGTTGTTCCTCTTCTTCACTGTGAATTCAGACAAAGGCCCTTCAGCTCTGCTGGAGGGCCGAACCTCTCCCACTTCACCTGACTCTTCTGGTGCAGGACCTGCCCCGTTAGGTTTCGGTGGGTAAGGGAGGCCGGTGGATGCCAGTCATAGATGTCAGTGGTCAGGGCGCCACGGGTGTTTGCTGTTTGCGTTACGATGGGACTGGTTTAGCGGAGGGGTTCAAAGGGGTCATAAACCATCGTTTCCTTCCAGCCCAACGAGGGTTGTTTTTAATCTCCGCCCAAACATTATATTGTTTTAATTAGCCTAATACGGCCCTGCCTCTCAGGGGGAGGGCAAGTCCAGGTGCGTAAATCAAATGGAGTAAATCAATAAAGCTTTGTGCAAGAGGAGAAGAGAAGAGACTTACTCAAGGAGGGTCCATGCGCCACTTCACAGTTGGGACAGTGATAGACATCAATGTCCACAGCGTGGTGCTCCTCAACCTGAACACAGCTGGAACAACATTTGATCGGTTTAGAAGCACTGCCATTTCCAGAGGCATCCAGATAGTTCCAGGTGGTCATATCGCGCATGTCCAACATGTCACTCATGAAGAAAGTAAGTATACTTAAGTAAAGCACAGTAAGCAAAGTGCTGTACAGAGTAGTTGGCAAGAAGCTACATATATAATAACAAAAACACAAATCACGCAATTCACATTCATCAAGATGCAACTGTATAAAAATGTGTTTTAGGTCTTAGGCACTAAAATGTGACTTTTAGTCTTTTAGTCAGACTAGTAGCTACAGTCTAGACGAACTGCAAATAAGCTAAGAAAGACATACAAGATGAAATAAAAGCATGAATGACTAAAGTCCAAGTCTGGAAAAGAAAAAGCTGTCCTATGCTGTAAAATGCTGATTTGTTCATTAAATCTGAGCAAAGCTGCATAAATCTGCAGAAAAATAACGTACTCTTAAAAGATTTGTCTCAACGGTTTGGAAAGTGCTAACGAAGGGGGTTATTAAGACTTCAAAGACATGAATTCTGACTGAAGGAGGTTAGTAATACTTCAAAGACATTAAATACTTTTAATAAATGAAAAAAAGCAATTATGTTATGAACCGACACCAACAGGAACTAAGTGACCATATTTCCTCTTATTGGGACCTAAAAAAAAGTGTCTGGGATTTGGTTGTCCTTTTGTTTTGCTTTCCACGGTCACATACACCGTGCAGCTGTTTTTGCATAACTCCAACTGCTATACAGGCCCCGCCTTCCCACACCCCACAATTGGTAGATCCTGGACATGACAGTGCCACTGGTCAGACTGCTACTCAGGATGTGTGTGTAGTTGCTTCACAGCAGCAATTGGCCAGAGAGGACACTTGGAAGTTTTTCTTCTATATAAATCTTTTGTATGGTGCCATCACAAAACCTAAAAATGCCCAAACACAGAGCTCAGAATGACAAAATAATTTGACATAAATCCTTACGCTCACACCTTTAGTCTTATGAGCCTAATAAAACAGAAATTAAAACAAATCTGACAGAATTGTAGATGTGAACTAACCAGAGTTTGTGTATTAGACTAGAACTGTATGATTCCAGATCTGTATTAGACTAGATTCCCTGCACATCTGCTTTGAATAAGGAATAAGATAAGATGCCTGGCCATACAGACAATCGCTATTGGTCCTGTAAGTCTAGTAAATACATTTGTTAAAGGTGGTTACATACATGTGGCCCTGTCCCACCTTCTTTTTTGAATATACAGTAACCCTAAATAACCTGGCACACCATTGTTAGCAAATTAAGAAAAATCCTTGAAAGCATATTTCTAAAGGCATCTCGGGTATTGGTACCTACAGACCTGGTGAGCACACATGTGCCATTCCAGGGACATTAAATACCAGCCCATAGCTGCAGCCTTCATGTTTCACAGTCCAGGTGTGAGACGCAGAGGGCTGTTTGGAAGCAGGCTCTCACGACCTGTGAGTGACCCCAGGCAGGGTCAGCTTCGGTTCCGCTTACAGGCATACAGGCATGCAGGCCTGCGTTGGTCGAGCCTCCAGATGTAGGGTTATATCTGGGTTTGCTCCAGGGCACAGAAACAGAGCGGGTGGGGGTGGTGTAGGACATGTGACGCAAGTTGGCTTGTAAATATTGGTGTCCTGGAAGTGGCAGAGGTGTCCACATCAAAGCTTTGTCCCAGCCCTCCCACCAGGCAGAGCAGGGTGGGATTGTGTGTGTGTGTGTTGGGATGGTTAAAGAAAGGGGGATGGTAGAGCACATGATGTGTCCAGGGAGTGAAAAAATCTGCAGAGTCCTCTAAAGCGAGCTCGGCTCAACTGTGAAACGTTAAAACGTTAAAACGAGGACACGCAGCACATCTTGGACGAACACCTTTCCTTTCCTTTCCCTCGTCTGCTAGCTGCAAATTCTTAGGAACAGTCTCTCCCTCCCACCCTCTCTCTGAGCTTGCCAAGTGAATTAACAATAAGTGCCCTCATTGTGACGGGCAAAAAACCCCCAAAAAACAGAGGAAGTGAGTCACAGTGATGCTTATATCACGCTGCCAGTGCTCTGGACTGAGGACAGATCTGACTGTGCATAGCGGCGGCGCCCGGCTGGGAGAACGTGGGTGGCCGGAAAACGTTGGCTCACGTGCCGAATGCTCACGCGGAGTGTGAGAAAATAAATCAGCATGGGTAACATCCAGTGCGCAAAGGGCGCGCAAGCAAGTCTGGCAGGGCGCAAGGCTCCGACAGCCCTGCCGCACAGCACGTCAGAATGAGGAGACAGAACTTATATCTCAGCACCGTGTCTCACAGCTCAGGTGACGGAGCAGCCGCGGGCTTTTCGGCACATCGGGCTCAGGTTGTACGCGCGAGCCGCCGGGGCGGCTGCCACTACAAATACACTCCGTCAGGCAGAATGACGCAACACACTTGGAAAGTGTGTCAGCGAAGCACAATGGAAGAGGTGCAGGCTCACCAGGAGACAGAGAGGCAGCCAAATCACAGAGTAGCACCAGAAAAGTATGCGCCAACAAGCCAGAGCTGCGTCCGGGTGTGCGCCAGGTACCTTTGGCGCAGTTACATGTATGCTGCCATTCTACACCCCAAAAAAATAAAAAAAAAATAAAAATAAACCCCCCCCCAAAAAAACAACAGGGACAGCCCTCGTGACAATTGTAACGATCTAGCCTTCGATCAGGAGATGCCTGACTACAAAACAGAGCAACGCAGAAAGCATATGATTAGTTTGCTAAATTCCTTTATTGTTGATCCTTTAGCAAATGTTGCACTGGGATTGCATGTGAAGTAGTAGATATTTACAGTCATGGTTATTGAAGCACTGGGAATCAGAAGGTGGATGCTTTAGCGACCATATATATAATAAAATCTTATATATAAAAATTATATCATAAATATTATTATTATTATTATTATTATTATTATTATTATTATTATATATAAAATCTTATAAATAAATAAATAAATAAATAAATAAATAAATAATATGCACACACACTTGAAGTGGTGCTTAGTTGTGAGAATGTAAGCTGTTCTCAGGAATTTAGCCGCAATGACAGTGACGACGACAACCACAACAAAAACACAGCAAACAAGTCTGATTTCGGGCTTGTGTCTCTTTAAAGAGCTTTAAGAGTTTTGAGAACACAGTGGAGTGTGTTCATGCTAGGAGGAAGCATCATTTCAGCCTTCCAAAAGACAACAGATTTGGAGCCCTCCACATGTAAACAACGATTAGCCAATGAACTAAAAAGCAACTCTGGAGAGACAGCAGAATCCTGCCCTGCTGCCCAAGTTTTCCTCCCAATCCCTGCTGCCTTTTCATCCTCTGATCCACTGTCCCTTTTCTGCAGTGTCTGTCGTCGGTCAGAGTATTGGAGGGGAGCTTGTTTGATGGACTCTGTGAAGGACTGAGTCTGGGCAGAACAATGAAAGGATACGTCTATCTCCCTTACCGCCGCTCTGCCGGATAAGAGCGTGATGGTCAGCAAATTTCTGATGGTGGACACAGAGAATTCAAGTGGCAGGGTTCCCCGCAGGTCAGTGAAGTGGACAAACCTTCCTCGGGCAGGACAAACTTTGTGTCGTTCTCAAAAGTGCTCTCCTGAGGCTGTCTGCCCCCAGGACTGCTCCTGAAGGGCTATAACTCAAGCAGTAAAAGCACTTCAAGCAACTGCTCTCCTATAGATCTATTCAACAGTTCACCTAGATCGAGAGGAGAAGAAATGTGTCTCCATAGTTACAGCAGGCGTAGAGGCAGAATTCTCAGCGCGTCGGCTATAGCTCTCTCCCCACACCCATACATTAAGCTAGGCACTCTCGTACCCACATAGGTTTGTGTGTAGTTAAAATACCATAGCAGGCAAAAAACACACTCAACTTGACATGGCCTGTGTTTAACCCTAAACAAGCTAAGATGGGCTTGCTACATATGCTGCGAATTCCTGACTGTCTATGAGACGTTCCTTCACCATCACCACACACACACACACACACACCCGAATCACAGGGACCAAGGTCAGCTCTGGAGCTCGACTCAAACAAACAGGAGCGTTGTTTGAGCAGAAGGTGTAAGGTTTCTGTTGTCTTGCAAGAAGCTGTGAAATCCGAGTAAGAAGGCCAAACGGAACCTGACAATGACCTCAGAGGCGCATCCATCAGCAGTCTTACCAGAAAAGTAGGCCAGACGTGCACCCGGATACCATGCATTTTGATGTATGGGCTGCCACTATGGGCTAAATACAGCTTTGTTGAGGGAAGCCGTGGAGGAAGCAGCGCACAAAGAGTGCTCACTCAGCAGACAGCGGGCTAGCAGGAAGACTGGCGTGATAAATAAAGGCAGGTGAAGATGAACGGAGGCTTTCCACCCATCCTCCACCTCTGGTGGCCGAGGATGTTCGAGTTGTTCGGGGTAATGAGCACAGGAAGCACTGCAGAGGAAATAGGCTGCAGCGAGTGAGGGACCATCACCCCGTCTGTGGTTGGCAGCTTCCTACAGCGGCCACCATGCTGTGCTCACGTGGCCTCTGTGGGCAGGCCATATATCCAGCCCACACACTGCCCCAGGCCATGCTGTCTCGTGCAGCGCAAAAGGTACACAGCGGTCACATCTACTCTGGGGCCTTCAGCTTTGAGACATAAGTTGCTGTCATCATTTAAAATCAGACGTGCCCTTGATTGCAGGAAACTTAACTTAGGCTTTACCTTTCATACTCCCAGATCAGCCATGTAAACTAAGAAAGGCTTCTTCTGGATAAAAAGTAGAGCATTTGATATGCTGCATTTGTAATGCTTCATTGTTATTACGCTAAATCCAGACAGACATGAGCCCAAGCATCCGCCGGAAGTCAATAGCTGATGATTTAAGCCAAACATCATTTCCAATGGGTATACCTTGTATAACTACAGTGTACAGTACATCATACATCATACAGTTGGAATGCAAGATCAAGTGCTGTCTCCATCACGTACTGCAGACGCAAGCTAGAAGTTCAGTCGGTCACTTGCTTTTTGCGAGGGAAGGAATAGGCTGTACCAGCCCTATAGGTGCACTGTGTATACCACCTTACAGGCCGGTGTCATGCCCGGGAGAGCTGAACATGTGCTGCTATAGCTTTTAAACATGAGAGGAACAGAGCACATCTTCTGGAGCTCTAGGCAGAAAGGTAAATGTACTACACTGGACCTGGAACTGGAACCTGAAACTGTTTTGTTAGTAATTTCCTATTTGCATGAGCCACTAACTGTATGGTATTCCATTTACTTCCAAGTGAAGAAAGAGGCTCTTAAATGAAGGCCTGTTTGTGACCACATTGTACAGTACAGTGGTTTAAGGAACCATGCAGGAAAGCTGCTCACTGAATCAAGGAATTACATGTTTCTATTCTATGCAGAGTTGCACACCACATAAAAATGTTCAGAAAAATCTAATTTCATATTCAGTCAGAAAGAAGTGGGCCATATTTGCCAGTGGACGAAACCATGCAAATATTTGGGTAGAAATACAGAGACCATCCATCTCCCTTCTGACTTCTCATCATTGAGAGACATTGACGGATGGGGCTTTGAACTTGCCCATGGCTAACGGAGCCTCCATCAATCTTTCTTTTCTTTTCCATCCACACACACACACACACACACACACACACACACACACACACACACACACACACACACACACAGCATACATTATACAACAGACATGTGGTACACCTTGACAATGTATCAAACTTGGACTGTGAATAGTAGTATATTAAAGAATATACTATTCCAAAGGAAGAAAAACCAAAAAATATCCCAGTGAACGTGATAAAGACAATCTTGATAAAGACTTAATCTAATTCTCTCACTCATACACACACAGTTGCCATTAGGCCAATATTAGGCAACACATCCATGGCAGGTGTGAATAGTACAGTGGGTTATTATCTGTACTCACTCCCACACTCTTACTCCCTCCGGAGTGGGTCTGAACACAGGCCAGCCCCATCCTACCAGTGACATGCAGCAATTCTGTACATTAAAACAAGCTGGAAAGAAAGGAACTGACGAACGACACAAACCTGAACAGTGAGAACTAAGTCATAGACCATATATCGGGAGTAAAGGTATCGCGCAAACAACACAGACTGTCAGAATAAGGTTTCTTATTCTTGTAATGTTACACAAAAACTTGTAAACGGCACGTCAAGTAGACGCGAAGCCCTTTAAGAGGCGGGGCTTCATCAGCCACTGGGCGGCTCCCACCACGTGCCTATATTTGCAAAAAGGGGTATTTAAATGTACGACCCCCGCTGCCAATCAAAATACCAAACACTCGGGGCAAAAGCTCCATTATTTCACGAAAGAGACGGCCTTCTTGATATTAAAGACAAGTAAACGTCAGGAAATTTAATAAAAGGTGGATATTGTGCAAGATGCGTACTAAAAGATGTCATGCGGAGAAAAGGAGAAACTCGATTCGTGAAATAAAGCGCTGGTCTTTGTTTAGTATCCTCTCCTCACTTCTCGCCCAAATTAGCTGGTCCTTTCTTTGACCGCTTTGCTCCCGCAATGATATCAATATACACGTAAGGCTACGTTCATATAATATATCAGTATATCATATTTATAAATTAGCGAAGAGCAGAATTAGCAATCAAGGACGACCTTGCTATTTATTTGTACCAGATTAAAAATTAAGAACCGCACAGTTTTACCAAGAACATGCAATTCACTATGCTCGAAAGTCACCTGCAACACCAATAACTTTATCGCCCTTCAGTGTTTTTGGCAGCGACACCAAGACAAAGCTAATATCCAAGATTCCATAATTGGTATACACATTTAAAAAAAATAAAGTTTCATGACAGAAATATCATAGCTGTTATCTACTAAACATATACCAGATATACTACCGCCTCTGCCGATATAAATGCACCGCTGGTATAACTTCCCAAATCCATCACCTCCTGTTAAGTTCTTAATGGAAAAACTTTACAAGAACTCGGAGTCAGTCAATGGCCACTGGTGGTACGTTTAATGTAAAATTACACGTGTTTTAATTGACGTTGGTTATCTACAACACAAACTACACGTGAAATTTGGATGGATGTTTTTAAGGTACAACGCTAGCAACTGGGTTATGTTAGCAAGTTAGCTAGGAATGCAAGGCGAGTGCCCGTTTTGCCTAGTCTGTCTGGTTCTTTTAAAGACCCAGAAAAAACTACCAGGCGTAAATATGTCAAAGTAACAAACAAAACATCGGACAAACAACCGCAGCTACGTAATGCCAGCTAGCTTTTAAAGAGTGGACGTACCAAGAGCCGTTTAGTCAGTACGGATCATAACAACGATGCCCATGAAATCGTCTCAGCTGGAACGAGCAAGCTGCGCTCCGTGCACACAGGCTAAGTGCAATGGTTTAACGAGCACATGAAGCGAGCATAATGGGGGTTTTTCTCCCCATTTTGCCCGATGTGTCACTCGAAAACAGGTTATTCCCTTACCTGCCATGAAACCAATCCTTACAAATATCGCATTCTATCATAAACCGGCTCACATCGTATGGCTGCCGGCAGACGCAATACAGCGGAGCCGTCGCCATCTTCGGACTGTCCCCCAAACAACGCAGCACGGCTCGGATTAAAGTTGGGCGGGGGGTGGGGGGGGGGGGGGTGGCGGGGGGAGGCGTTTATTTACGCGGAAACAGCCGAGGAGTAAAACCCGATCACACACGAAGAGAGCGTGGCGAAAACACTTGCTCTGACGTCATAGTCCACGGAACAGCCAACCGCGAAGCGTTCCAAATGACGTAAAGCATTATGCGTTAACGTGCAGTCTGGGCAATCCAAACGGAATACCGAAGCTGTTCATGTTCCCAATAATAATAATAATAATAATAATAATAATAATAATAATAATAATATACGCATGACATCCATCCAAAATAACGTCTTTTACATAGTAGCGTTTGCAGTGCAGCAGTGCAGCCCAAAGGGCAACTTCGGAGAGCCGCTGCTACAACTGGAGAATAACAACTTTATAGCTTCTGACTTGAGAATTCTAGTGGAGTTTTGATCAGTGAAACTTTTTCGATTGGTCAGGCCGATCAATTATAATTGTCTCAGATATATATTACTCATCCATAGATTAATCGTGTCAACTCGTTCATAATAATTACCAGCAACGCGTTGCGCAGCGAGTTGTGATGAACATTTCACAGTCATTAGCGTCCTAATTGTCCTGCAGTAGCCTACTCCACAACGTTCCAAGGAAGGACGCGCCACCTAGTGTAAAGTTGTTATATAGCAGTGAAAAAGAGTCATCACAAGGAACGGGGAATGGGGCGTCGCCTTGTCCTCTTCGGAGCCAATCGGAATTCTGTTTCATACTTTGTAAACAACACGGTTGCACGTTGTCTGCAAACTACTACGGGTAGTTGTCGCGGGCCAGGCGCCGCCAAGCCACTTCGCTCTGGTAAGGGCCATGCTGCTTAATCATGACTCGGTCTATAGTTGCTAAGTGCCAACGGTGACATTTGCATTGCTCTTGTTTTGGTGAAATCTAGTGCTACTACGGAGTTGGCAGACATCCGGGACGTTTGTGAGTGAAACGTAACAAAGCCAAGTGTACATCTGGCACAAAAAAACATCATGTTTTGTTCTTGATTGGTTGTTAATGTTTGCAATATTCGTAGATATTCAACGCAATTTGAACCCTAATGTGTATATTGTGAGCATTTTAATGATCATTTTAAAAGTATTCGGGTATAAGGTATTGCGCAATTGTGTGGTGTTAATGATGTGAGGGGCGAAGGGATGTTACTGTAAGTTAACTGCAACAGTAGTATTAGTACAACTTAGTTTTAAAATGTTTCAAATCGCAGCGCTTTCTTGATTTTGTATCATCCATCCATCCATCCATCCGTCCGTTCATCCATCCATTTATTTATCTATTTATTTATTTATGGACGCTTCATACGTCTTGCGGGGGTGTGAAACTTGCCTAACCGTGAAACTAGCTTAGTAGTTGTGAGTTGTTTTCCAAGAAGTAGTTAGCTAGCTGGGTAGTAAACAACTGTGAAACTGTTCATTTGATGTCTAATTTAAAACGGTCACTAGTTAACAGTTATCAGTGGATGCTGCTGTTGAAGACAGTTTCATGCTGGGATTTATTTTTTTATTGTTATCTACTGTGCATACTGCCTCATAGTTATAAGCATAAATGTTAGATTAGTCAGAATGTTTTTCTAGTCTTAGGTTGATCAGATATAAAGATGATCAATGATGGCAAGTTGTGCTGGCAGTTTGGTTTGCACTGAATGGTGAAAGGTCTTTGTGAAAAGTCTTTTCAAGATATTGTGCTGTGTGCTTTCCATATATACATGTACACAGAACTCCAAAATGTGACAATACCAACAGGCATCTTTTAAAACAAGAATTAAATTATGACCATCATAGAATCAGAATGAAAACATGATTCACAGGACAACTGTTATATAGTGTCAGGGTGTATTTATTGTATAGGAAGTTAACAGCCAAAAGTGGCATATCAAACTGTACTGGAGAGTAAACATTTTCGCTTCCCTGACCTATCCATATAAATGTGTTTGTCTTCAACATAGTTCTGTGTTTCTGTACTTGCTGAAAAATGCAACAATTTTTACCAAATGTGACTACATGTTATAAAATGTATGTATAATATTATACAACAGTTTTATTTTTTACCCAAAGTGACTACATGGTATAAAATATATAAATATATAACATGCGTAACTAAAGTGCACTTCAGTATGGTTTCTAGAATCTGTTTCTTGTTTTTTTTGGTAATGGAAGGGGGCAGGTGTTTGTCTGAAACACTGTACAGTATCGCAGGATGCGCGTAGAGCGTCACTGCTTAGCTGGAGCTCTCTTATGAGGAGGAGGAGCAGAGTCTGGTTTGTGTGGGGGAGTTGAAACTTCCTGCAAGTAGCATTCGGTTTGTCAAATCCCCTCTCTGTCGAGCAGCAAAAAAAAAAAGAAAGGCTGATCATGTCATATTACCGTTATGGTTGAGTTATCTCTGACATGCTCTGTCACCTGCTGTGGTTTTCAGGAGACCTCTTGCTTCGCAGAAATGACGTCTTTGGCTTTTTGATCAAGACGTTTAAACAGCTGAACAGAAGCAGAAAAGGAAATATTATTGGGAAAATAATATTATTGGGAAAAACAAACATCATGCAGTTTCAAAGTACATTAAATAAGCAGCAACATACCAGCCCAAATACCAAACCGTCATGCTATAATTCTGGCACAAAAAATATTATGCAGTATCATCACAACTCCCATCTATGTTTTGTAATTAAAGTTTTTTTTATGACTAATAAACTAGAGAAAAGCATTTGAAAGCAACTGAAAGGAATCCTGATACTCGTTGCTGTAGTAAGAAATTATTTTCCAAAAGCGTAAGCCTTGGAATAACTTTGAGGGTACCGTCTTTGTTTCTTTGTTGCTGCGACGGAAGTGGCTGGGCTCATCAGCAGCAGCTGGTGGGGGGGCAGTGGTTAACAAACTCATCTGGGCCACATGAACACCATCATTTCCTGTCTTAAATGTAAATAAAGAGGTCTGAGCCGAGCCACTGAGGGGAAAGCAAGTTTGAAACAGCTAATGTCAAAGCTGCTTTTTATATCAGTATATAATATCAGAAATATCAGTATACAACCACAGTGTCTTTTGAAATGACAGAATATTGCGTTTCAATTCAAAACATTTTTTTTATCTATATACAATATAAAATTTTGCATTTAGCTGATGCTTTTATCCAAAGAGACTTATTATGAGTGAGTACAACTTGAGCAATTGAGGGTTAAGGGTCTTGCTCAGGGGCCCCACAGTGGCAACTTGGCAGTGGTGGGGCTTGAATCAGCAAACATCCGATTACAAGTCAAGTACCTTAACCACTGAGTGCTCTCTAGCTAGATCAGTGGTTAAGATACTATATATAAATAATCTTATTGAAATATTGACATTAGCTTTATGTGTGTGTCGGCGTTTCATCATTTATTGGTTTATTTATGGAAGTTACAAGCTAACATCCGTGTGTTTAATGTAACACTTATGCTACAGTGCAGCGGGCTCTGTAACAGCGACTAAGGACCGGCTCCCTTTTGTCCAGAGACTCGTTTTTCTGCTGATACCACTATGACTGTTTGGTCCATTCTGAAGTAAGCAGAACTGTCACACAGAACAGCAAATCACAAAAGCAATTTTATTTAAAATTTGGATACGGGTTTGGATCACCACAAACATTTGGGCTTTAGGCGCACATTAAAATATCTTTGTAATGGTCAGCGGTAAGGAGGTGGACGCACATGCGGAGAAAACGAAACTATGGCATGGAACTAAAATACACATGAAAACGGGAAAACAGAACACGGAAGCTGGGAGGGACTAATCATGACATGTACCCCAGCCCAAAGTGTGCAACTCCAGGGCACACAAACGAGAACCACCAAAACCAAAAACAGGACTAGAGCGAGACCAACAGGAACAGGACCCAGGATCAGGAACAGGAGTTGAAGATGGGGCACAACAGAACAGGACAAACCAGGGCAACCAGAGCAGACAGAACAGGACAAGAACCAGGAGCCAAAACAGAAGGAGCAACAGGAGTGGACACGGAAGCGGGAGCAGAACCAACAACAAACTGCCTGAAGATGAGAAAAGTGCCAGGAGGGAGGATGAGGATTACAAAAACGCAAAACGGACCAGCCCAGGAACAAAAGGGAGACAAACGAACAGGCACAGGGACAGAAAACGGGAGCAAAGAAAACCAGGCAACGGAGAAGGTAAAAACAGGGCAGCAGGAGCAGGCAACAACGGAGACAAGACACAGGCCGAGGTGAGACGGGCAGGGAACGTGAAGCCTGTGAATAAGGAGGCAGGTCTGCAGACTTGTAGGAGACCGGCAAAATGGCAGTGGCAGTCTGTTGGGGCACATGAGAGCTTAGAGGAGCAACCACCGGGACTGATCTAGCACGAGGCACAGGGGCTTGTGGGGTGGCTTCCTCCACTCCAGGAACAGGCGGGTCTGGGGGCGTGGCTGTGGTGGGTCTGAGAGGTCCGTAGGCTTGGCTACAGGAACAGACCTGGTAACAGGATGGGCGGCATCCCTCACGCCAGGAACAGAAACAGACTGGGTGGCTTGCAGGGTAGCCACAGGCACTGGTGGGGTGACCCTGGAGGAACACACAGATATAGAACCTTCTCGGCAGTTCTCAAGGCGCATACGAACTACGGAAAGCTCGCATTTGCGCTCGAGTGCCCACCGAGTGACGTCAGACAGGTTCTGTGCGTTTGCTCCGCCTACTCACATCTTGCGCTGCAGGCTGCTCCCCCCTGCTGCGTTGGTCAAGACAGGCAGACTCTCGGCGCTTCCCTGGGATCTCGTCATCATCAAAATAAACATGATCCTGCTTTTTCCAGGAACAACGAGATGCCTGTTCCTGCAGTGCCAGGGAATTTGCTGTCTCTGAGATGTAACGAAATCGGACTGTGTAGAAACAGCTGGAGTTTTGTCCCAGCGGAACAACCACCTCCCAGAGTTGCTTTCTTGTTGGGCTGTTCATTCTGTAACAGTGAGCGGTAAGGAGGCAGATGCATGTGCAGAGAGGAGGGAGATTTATTCAGGGCAAATCCAAAATCAGAGTCGTTGTAGCAGTCCAGGGTCATATTACCAACACGGTGAGTACGGGGATACATGATTAACAAACAAAACACAGAGGAAAACAGGAAGCAGGCTATAACAAAGGCTAGGGTATACTGAGTACAAACTAACATTCAATACAACCAAACACAATGAACCTAACACACACTCAAATAAACACATATGAGCAGCCCAGACACAGGGCACACAGCAGGGTTTAAATACATGAACTGAACAAGGCAGCAATGAGGGACAGGTGTGAAAAATCAAATGAGGTGTGGAGAAAATGAAACTATGGCATGGAACTGAAATACACAAGACAGGGAAAACATGGAACACAGAAGCTGGGAGGGACTAATCGTGACAATATTGTGTATTTGTTTACATGATAATATTTATTTTGGTTTCTGCATTTGTTTATAGGTAAGTATATATGCAGTTGAATATGTGTAGAATATAAATGCAGGTAATACAAGCCAAGGATTTTCTTGCAAATCAGGTTCTCTCTGTGACATTTTGATAAGTTATATTTATTTACTATTTGTCATGCTGACATTGTAATGCCTTCTAACTGTTTAACTAATAGATGAATAAAACAACAGGTTTAAAATATTGAGTGGAAAAAACCCAGTATACCCTGTACTAAAATGTAAGAGCTAATGTAAAACCTGTATCAATGATGCACCCCTTCGTCTGAGGGATCGCCATCTGCTGTAGAAGGAGTTCAGTTATTTGTTTTATATCTTAAGCAAACTGCTTTATAAAATCACTTTTAAACATGCTGTTTTGCAAACTTTTGTTTTAACAAAGCTCTGTAGAGTCAATACATTTTCTAATACATTAAATGTTATAAAAAAATCAAACTGGATCTCACCCTCTTTCTCTCTGTCTGTCTCTGTCTCTGTCTCTCTCTCTTTCTCTGTGTGTATGGTAAAATTATATAGTAGCATAAGTCATAAAAATTGCACTGTCCACAAGGTTTCCAGAGGTCCGTGATCAGTGTCATATGTGTACAGGCATACATTAATCCTAATGGCGTTGAGCGTGTTGCTATGGTGGGTAACAGAGACCCCTCCAGAGTTCCAACAACAAATGTTCACTCACAAACCTTGTGCAAGCTCGGTAGGATGGTGCCTATTAAAAAACAGAACATTTTAGTCAATGGAATTGGTTTCATTCAGTTTCATTCAGATTGGCTTGTAGTATCATGGTGTGGATTTGTGGACTGAAGTACTGGTTTGTTGAAGAGGAGAAAACAGCATCATTCCGTGCATGATTTCCTTTACCCAGTCCTTCGTCTTACTAAACAGATGACTATCGTTTGTCTTCCCCTGTGTTTGTGATTTTCATTACCGTGGAAGCTGTTGCCATGCTTACAATACAGAGAGTGACAAAATATATAAATTATATATATAAAAATATATAAGTGGCCCAATCATTCTGTGACACTGAACTTTTAATTCCAAAATTCAGAGAATCGTTTGGTTCCGTTTACAAGCTGAGTTATATTTATAAACAGGTGTAACTGTAGGGGGTCCAAAGGTAACGGTATAAAAGAATAAGGGAGAACGCTTAATTTAGTTTTAAAATGCTGCCATCTAGTGGATGAAAATCTAGACAGCCTGAACCACACGGTTGTCCTCATTAATTAAAATTTTGCGTATTTATATTTATTTCATAGGTGATGTATGGTTGTCTCTCCCAATATTTCCTGCTCATATTACTCATATAATGTATTAAGTTGGGTGCTGTGAGCAGTAAACCCCCCCCCCCCCCCCCCCCAAGGTTTAAACAAAACCTATGCCATTGATTTCATTTTAACATTATAAATAGGATACAGCATTATTTATTTTGATACACCAGGTTGTTTGACATAGTTGTTTGAGTATGTTTTCCTATTTTCATAATTAGTTCTGCATCTCGCAGGATTTTTGTTAACTTAATCAAAAATAGTGTAGTGACCCATAATTTGATGTTTGTATTTTGTCTGCACTGAGTCATTAGAGAATCATGTTAGATCAAATTTAGCATTTTTCCTAAATTCCTGTACTGACCACATAGGGGCAGTAGCACGCCACCTTAGTGATGCAGTATAGGGAGGTTCTGAAGATTAAGAACAAATTCATAAAACATGGACTAATTGAAGGCAAGTATTGCAGTAGACTGCAAACAGATGAGAGCAACAGACAGAAATCTTTCTGTGTATGCAAGAGTCGGTTCTTACTTTTCTTGTTCTAACACACAATTGACAGCAGATTGTAGAGCTGAGTTCTTCCTGGGACAGGGTTTAGCTGGCAGGGCTGCTCAAAAAAGACCCTAAGGGGCCAGCTAACCGCCGATTTGATCTCCCTGAAACCAGCTGACGTCTGATTTGGTCTCCCTGAAACCAGGGGTGTGACTGAACTTGCTCATGTGTCCATTGTCATGCATCCTTCAGAAACGCAGTCATTTAGTAAAAATCATTCTGTAGAATTCATTGTTTAAAAAAAACCCCCTGTGAAATATACAGGGTGCACTCACCTTGATTTGCAAACCACATACCTTCTTTATCATAGCCTCCTCACCCCCAAAGGATAAAATGTGTGGCCAAATCACTCCTTATGGCTACATCAGCTACGTGGAAGCCACATCAGCTACGCTAAATCTCTTTCATGAACAGCTCTTAATGGCACCGTCAGTTGCACTTATAAGCAGTGTATATATGCAGTTTTATAACACGGTTGTAAAAACGTCTGTCTTTGTCCACACATGCACCGTCCTGCACCGCAGGTCGGCCACAGAGCAGAACAGTAACCACACATTCACAGTTCACCACTGTGTGTCTGTCACTGTGCGTAATAGCTTGTGAGTCTATGTGTTTGAGTGTGCGCACGTGTCTGTGCATCCAAGCTTGCCAGTATGAAAGAAAGAGGTGCTGTATATTTAAATGTGATGAAGCGTTTTTGTTTTGTGTGTGTGTGTGTGTGTGTGTGTAAGTGCAGAGATCTGTCACTATTCATACTCACCACTCTCCTAAACAGAGATCATTTTTCTCCCCGTAGCCACGAGCTCTCAGGTCACAGAGGCCACACGGTAAGATTAATGGCTTCATCAGGCCAGACATTCTATGCCAACCTTTTTAAATTAGAACAAATAAATGGATGTGACTCAGGGGGGCGAGAGGCAGTAGTTAACGTTTACTTTTGCCCCCCCTAGTGGCCAGCACTGGACTTGCGGCCTGCTAGAGATGGCTCTTGCTGGTCCATGCTCTCTTCAGCTTCCAAACATACACGGCCTCCATCATATTGGCCTTTACTACTTGCCAGTGTGTCTCAGACCATCAGGGTAACGCGCGCGCGCGTGTGTGTGTGTGGGTTAAGGCCTGTTACGTTTTCGGTACTTGTGAACGTATGTTGTCATGGTGCCATTTTGAGACTTCTTTTCATTCCTATTTCAAAATGCCAAAATCCTGACATCACTGTAGTGTTCAGCATGTGTTCAGTGTTTTAGTGTTCAGTGCTGTAGTACGCAGTGCTAGAACGTTCAGCACTTGCCATGGTACTCAGTGCTGTAGCGTTCACTGCTGTAGCGTTCACTGCTGTAGCGTTCAGTGCTGTAGCGTTCAGTGCTGTAGCGTTCAGTGCTGTAGCGTTCAGGTGCTTTTGCTCCCTCGCTCCATAATAAATGACTAGACTGGGGAGTTAAGAACCCCCACCTGAATAACAAGAGCAAGCCAGCGCTTTAGGCTAACGCTAACGCTAGCCCTGAGCGTGGCTCTGCTGGTGAGTCCAGCAGGCCAGTGGAGCACTTCCCCATGCGAGAGATCTGATAATGGCATTAATGTTATCCTGCATGTCTGATCTGGTCTGATGCAGCTGAGAGCCAGTGGGGCCTGTTGCACTTTGGAAGCTGAGTGGAAGCCTGAGCCTATGGGAACTGCTGGCTGTTGGGCTTACTGTGCCTGGTTCTGTCTGCTGTGGTTTCATCTTGCTGTGCCTGCTCCTGCGTTCTGTTTGAGCTTTACAGCATTTAAGTGACTTGAAAAGTTTGTGATGATTTTTTGTAGTCATTTATTTTTCTACAGTCAAATTGTTTTTAAATAACTCTGTTTCTACGCTTTAGTGAGCTGTCCCCCAGTTCCTCCGGCATGCTGTTCTTCTCTGTGGCCGACTTGCAGTGCGGAACAGAGAATGTGCGGTTACTGCTCTGCGGCCGACCTTGGGTGCGGGATGATGAATGTGTGGTTACTGCTCTGCTCTGTGGCCGACCTGCGGTGCGGGACGTTGAATGTGTGGTTACTCAGCTGTTTCCCAGCTCTCTGAAGCAATGAGCTCATGCTCTGAGTGAGTGAATGTCTACACCTCAATCCAGTATCCATGTAGGGCCTGCTCGATCACCACCAATATCAAACCAGCCAATCACCCGAGCCCTGCTCTGTGTTGTCATCATAGGTGAGGCGTCATCCTCGTTCCGTACCACAGGGTTCTGGTGGAGCGCAGGGTTCAGGGTTCAGGGTTCAGGGTTCCCGTGTCCTGCACACCCCCACTGCAGCAGGGAAACAACCGCCGTCTTTGTTGCCTGTGTTGCGCTCGCACACACAGTTCATATGGACTTTTCCCACTGCCTCTGCCAGGAGGCTGAAGTCATTTAACGACGGGGCGCTGAGTTTGCAAGGGACCAGTGTGCTGCTCACTGCTGACAGAATGGAAAAGGTGGCTGCTGTGTGTGTGTGCATGCCTGCGTGCGCTTGCGTCTACATGTGCGCAAGAGCGCGTGTGTGTACATGTGCAGCGTCGCCTCCACGCTACGCGGCACAGGAATGATTTTAAGGCGCCCAAGAAGCTTCCAGCTCCAGACCACCGCCATGGTCCCACGTGCAGCGGAAGCATGCGCCCCACTCACGGGTGGATGGTCACGGGTGGAGGTGGTGCCGACAGCGCCACGCCAACGATGGGGGCAGCAACAGTGTTCAGGAAAACCTGCACTGTCTCTGAGTTTTAAAGAGACGGGAGAAAACGTTTGGTGCCAAAGCTGGCGAAATGAATGTGCCCGCATTCTCTGTGTCTTCACAGTTCCTGATAATGATGTAGCGACTTTTTCTTTCCTCTCTGTCTGCATACTTTTGGGCTTAATGGTGCTAGTAGGAGCGCTGTTGTCATTTATGCATCCTTGCTCTCTGTGCGTCCATCACTCGCTTGGCTTTCTTCTGACCCCCCCCCCCCGGATCTGACAGCACGTTCACAGATGGCATGTTTCATATCGTGCAGCTGTCGCGACCGGATCTCTCTTCCCCACATACTCCAGTGACATCCTCGTCTGATTTGATCCTGCTCCCTCTCGCTGCTGTCGCTGCTCCCCCGCGCCTCCTCACCCCGTCGCGTCTCGGAGATGAGACGCCTCTGGTCGGTGCGTTCAGAGGACGCCTTGTTCTCACGGAGGCCCTAAGCCTCTTTAGAAATCCGCCGCACAATGTGGTTTTGTGCGGCTTGGGTTTCTGAGAGAGATGTTGGGACACATCTCGCATCGTGTGTCAACCCCGAGCCATGCCGGTCTCTCTACACGGACACTGGTCTGTGTTTATCTGAGGATCAGTAATGATTTAGCAGCAGGAACCCCTTTTATGCGTCTAGCAGATCTGATTAGGGAAAAGATGTCCTGGATCAACACTAACTTGTTGAAGTGTGGTAACTATTGGTTCTGTGTACAGGTGAGGTCATTCCTGTAACCCAGCCAGGGTTAAACACTGGATGTTGTCCTAGTGATGACCATGTGTCCTGTGTTCATCAGCTTCCTTTTCAGGATTTTTTTTTTTAAACAGAACACCTCAGATACATGTGTACATATATATTTTTTGTTTGTTCGTTTCCGACATTTTTATGAGGACTGAGCATCTGAACGGCACCGTGCACTGACTGCCCTCAGACGCATGCTGCTCACAGAGCTCTGGGCCTTGTCATCCCCGTAACTCACGCTGCCGTGTCCACTGCCACGTGTAAACAATCAGACCCTGCCGCCGAGCCGAATGGCCTCTTCGGAGGTGACATCAATTTGCTCGCAGAATGACAGATTGGGTGTTGTGTGAGTGTGGCTGGCCGTAGGGCGGGCGTGTGTATTTGAACAAGGCCCCCAATTGATAAATAAAAGCTCAGGCCTCACAGGATATGCTGTACAGACGCAGCCTTGCGGGCAGACAATATGTAATGGAAAGGACAAACTTAATCAGTCTACTGGCATGACTTTTTCCAGCTTGGCGACTGCCCCCCTGCTGCTGACTGCCAATCACGCACACGATTAACACACCACCCTGAATATTCTAATGATTCTAACGGCCTAACGTTAGAATATTCTAGCGGCCAGCCAGTCCCAGATTGGAGGCGGCGGTCCACGCTGTTCTGCTCCACCTCCAACGCTGCTCCCCTTGTCCTCCCCCCCCCCCCAAATCTGGCATGAAAGAAGGGGACGATGATGGGATGACTCAGCTAGCTCAGAGGAAACCATACGGATTGCCCTGGATCTCACGGAAAGGTGGTTGATTTGTATAGGAGGGCTCAAAGTGGCTCAAAAGGAACCGTTGGAGCTTTTTTCCCGGTTTCAAGCCTGGCCAGGGTGTCGCAATGATCTCGGTGAAGCCTTGTTGTTTAGTCTTGGTCATTACTGTGAGATGTCGGTGGCTTGATTAGTTTTTAAAGTACTGGTGTAAATATCCCACTTAGAGACTAAGGACGTTAAATCTGCTGCTGTCATGGGTCTGATTTTTATTGACTTTTGTGGGAATTCCATCATAGTAGTACTATCCATACAAACTGACAAAAGAATTCCATTTACAGAATTCCGTTTACATTTACCTCACACTTTTAGCCAAAGCATCTTACAATTATAACTGAACATAACTTGAACAGTTGAGGGTTAAGGGTCTTGTTAAGGAGCCCAGCAGTGGCAGCTTGATAGTAGTGGGGCTCGAACTGGCAACCATCTGATCACTAGTCAAGTACCTTAACCACTAAGATCAGCACGTATTCTAAAGGGTTTCGTTTCTTCACAGAGCAGTCAGAAGCTGTTAAGTTAAACTCACTGTGTTCAGGATATTGGTGTCCTCGTCAGTAGTGTGTTCCATGCTGTGTAACAGTGATGAAAGAGGATGGAGGATGTTTAATGGTAATGGTAGTGACAGTTAATGTTGGGGTGGGTGTGGTGAGGGATGTTGGTTGGGGTGCGGGTGGTGAGAGTTGATGTTGGGGGTGGACGTGGCCTTTGTTAGGGTGGGGGTGAAGCTTAATGTTGTAGGTGGACATGGTGTTATGTTGGGGGGTGAGGGTTGATGTTGGGGGTGGATAGGGTGGGGGTGAGGGTTGATGTCGGGCTGGACGTGGTGATGTTCGGGTGGGGGCGAGGGTTGATGTCGGGGGTGGACGTGGTGGTGTTAGGGCGGGGGTGGGGGTGGGGAGTGAGGGTTGATGTTGGCGGTGGATACGATGGTGTTAGGGTGGGGGCGAGGGTCGATGTCGGGGTGGATATGGTGGTGTTAGGGTGGGGGCGAGGGGCGATGTCGGGGTGGATGTGGTGTTAGGGTGGGGCGAGGGTTGATGTCGGGGGTGGATGTGGTGATGTTGGGGGTGGACCTGGTGGTGTTAGGGTGGGGGCGAGGGTTGATGTCGGGGGTGGATGTGGTGGTGTTGGGGGTGGATGTGGTGGTGTTAGGGTGGGGGCGAGGGTTGATGTCGGAAGTGGATATAGTGCTGTTAGGGTGGGGGCGAGGATGGACGTGGTGGTATTAGGGTGGGGGCATAGGGTTGATGTCGGGGGTGGAGGTGGTGGTGTTAGGGTGGGGGCGAGAGTTGATGTCAGGGGTGGAGATTGGTGTGGGACTGCGGGTGGGGGAGGGTGAGAGTTTCAGACGTGGCTTTAACATTAACATTCACATTTTGTTTTTTAAACACCAAGAGAGGGGGTCACTATGTGACTGTTCAATACAGACGGATACAGTATTGTGCGTGTGTGTGTTTGTGTGAGTGGGCGTTGTTGGGGGTGGATACACACACACACACACACGCACACACACAAACACATATACACACAAAGTAAAAATAAAAAACCCCAAACCCACAGTATGCTTAGGGTGTGCCAGTTTACCAGTTTGGTGGTCTTCTTCTGAAGGCTGTTAATTAGTGCAGAATGCAGAGTACAGTCCCACTGCCAGCTCTGATGAAAAGACCCAGCGAGAGGATGTGGGGGTCGTGGGCAGAGAAAGAGAAACGGAGAGAAACGTGGAGGGAGCAAGTTGGTGAGAGACAGAGCAAGAAACGGACAGACCAAGAGAGTGAGAGCGAGAATGGGAAGGAGGAGGAGGAGGAGGAGGGGAAGAGAGAGGGAGAGAGCATTGAATTGTTGCCAAGCGGGGATGAGCAGAGATGGGTTGAGAGTAGGGTTCTAAATGTCCATGTGGCGCGTGGAGGCTCATGTCTGTGTCTTTTTAACCCAGTGTGTGCAGGGGCTGGAGAGAGGAAGGTCTCTTCTCTCTGAGACCGTAAACGCAGGTCACAGGCGCATGCACACGCACACGCACATACATGCACACGCACGTGCACGTATGCACACACATGCATGCGTGTGCATACACGTTCCCGCACACACGTATGCACACACACACACACGCACGCACGCGCGCGCACACACACACACACACACACACACACACACATTTATGCAGCACATGAAGGCATTCTGGCCATGTAAATGCATCCATCGCTAGAGAGAGTTGTCAGAGAAACTTCAAAGGTGTGGCCTTTATTCTTTGTGTGTGTGTGTGTGTGTGTGTGTGTTTGTGTGTGTGTGTGTGTGTGTGTGTGTGTGTGTGTATGTGTGTGTACACATGTTTATGTATATATGTGCGTTTGCTCATTTCGCTGCCCCTCTTGACCACATCGGACAGCTAAAATCGCCATTAATACATCAGTATATTGCTGTCGCCTCTGCCCATAGCACACTGTTAAAACAGCTTTTCTGAACCTGCTTCAACTGCAGGGCCCCATGGGAGCTGTTTTAGAACGACTCTCTTGTTTTAACTGCAGTGTGTTTGGAAAATGGCGGCTCCCATGGCTTTACCCCTTCTAATCCGGGAGATATAAATGACCGCTGGCAGCCAGACAAAGAAGTCTGCTTATACTTAAAGACCATATAAGCCTTTATGGGAAGGAGGCCTTCACACACACTTGCCCAGAGGCTTCCCCCAAAGTCATAACAGAGTGAAATGAAAAGACTTTGCAGTGGTGAACTGAAGAAATATTGCTGTATGCCAGGGCTAAGGAGAGCTCTGTCCCCACCTCCTCCACATGGGGACGAGGTCAGGAGATGGACGAGACCATCAGGTCATACTTGGGTTCAGGCAGAGCAGTATGACCTATGGGAAAGGACCAGAAGGGAGATCCTGAGTGTTCCCCTGTCCTGACCACCGGCGTTCAGTCCTCCTGGCCTGTCTTCTTGTCCGTCACGGCAGGGACTACAAATTCACAATGTTTACAGTGCTTTTCGGCCTATGGCATTCATCGTGGATTTTTACTTTGAAGCCTCATCAGTGATCCACCGATCTCACGAGCTACAGATTCATGGTGGCATGATGTCAGGCTGCCAGCGTGTTTGAGGGGCTTCGGTACCTGGCGTTCTGTCTATGCTAGAAGAGTGGGAGACTGTCACTAGAACATCAGCATCAGGACCCGAGTGCGGCATCAAAAAAAGACACCCTTCCATATCTTAGCTTCTTATCAACTTACAGAGCACAGTCAACATCAGCTCAAGTTTGAAATGATACCAAAAATGCGGCGGCTTCTGCCAGACCTTGCATATTTATCCCACTGACTCTGACAAACATGGAAAGCATTGTATGTGCAGCCTGGAGACATATCCGTTACAGAAAACACCTGGCTGCAGCTTTAAAGTGAATGCACGGCGAGCCCATATGTTTACATATTCTTTTCATCCACTCATGTGAATAAGGAGGCAAGTCCGTGGAGCTTTCTGGATTTGTTGTGAGTCCACTGTTCCGAGCTATGCCATTGTTCCGGTGCATGAAAAATGAATATGAAAACAGAAACGAGAATCTTTGGCCAAGCAAAACCAAGTTTCTCTCCCTCTCTCTCTCTCCCCTTCGGTGCACTGTTTTGTTTTTTTTTGTGATTTCTCTGGTTGACTTCATTCTGGTTGCTACCTAGCAACAGCGCGGGAAAGCATTTGGCAGAGGTCACACTCACATTCTGCCCCTGCCCCTGGTACTGGATGGCCTACAGCCAGCTCCTCTGTGGTCTGGTGGGCTGTACCTGACTGTGATGCTTGATCTCCAGAAGGCTGTTTCCGCTTGCCACTACTTCTGCTGAATCGCCGTTTCTGACCAATGTAAATGCCAGCCAGGGTTTGTTGAAGAATGCTGTTTTTTAATTGGCACCTAATTGGGACTGTGGGTGTAGCTGTGGTGCGATGGACACACACTTCACAGCTTGCGCAGCGAACATGACTGATCGTATGATCACATGATCAAATGAGCAAAGCCATGATATAACGATCAATACTCTGAGTTTACCGCAAGCTTTTTGACAAGGAACGGCCTGCGCCAATGTCGCGGTGGTTGCTCTGCTGAGACAGAACATACAGTGAGCAAGTTCAGGCCCAACAGCTCCATAATATCTGGTAGTTATAGGGAATGCAAAGGGTGTGTAATTTCTAACAGATGCTGAGTAGTCTGTGAGGGGTTGTAATGATGTTCCCACTCTCCCGGGCAGGAGAACTATGAGAAAGCTAATGTTGCTCCAACTGTGTTTTGTGTTGTACCAGTCTCCAGGCAAAGGTGTATGTTTCTTGGAGGGACCATGGAGTGGTAAATGAGAAGTGCTCCACCCTGTGCCCTCCTCCACCGAACTCACGCGAGCGGATCCCCGTCCTTTCATTGCTCGTACGTCGGCGTGTGAGCGAATGTAGCGTTAGCCCTACGACAAAGAAGAGGCTTTTCGGCTGCGTCCTGGTTGGCTAATCTATGAAGCAATGCAGTGAAAACCTCTAAAGCAGGAATCGCCAGTGAGGTGAGAAAACGTTTCGTTTCTGTTTGGGATCGAGTTCTTAATGCTGCAGAAAGGTTCTTTTCTTCGTGGCCTAACACTGGCGCCGTTCCCAGATACTCCTTCGTAGGTCGTGTATATGAATCAGCAAACACTCAGGTGGTAGTGAAAGGGTAGCTAGCCACTCTCCCCTCTTCCTGTATATATGAGGAAACCCTGCCTGTCCTCTCACCTGCACTCCAGAGCAATTTACACATTTTTGTCTGCATGACAGCATGTGCGCTCACTGGAAATTGGACCCGTGACCTGCTCATCCAGGTGAGCTGCAGGAGCACACGGGAAAGTCACAATTCCTTCCGCCCAGGAAAAGCCACGGGTCTTGCTCCTCTAGGACGCTTTGCTCCCTGGGAGAGGAATCTCGGGGAGATGAACGTTTTGCGGTCTGTCTCCCTCGTTGGTGTGAAGTTCATGAAATGTGACAGCCCAGTTGCCACGAAGGCTTCG
The DNA here is from genome assembly GCF_041902795.1 of Electrophorus electricus. Lineage (NCBI taxonomy): Eukaryota > Metazoa > Chordata > Actinopteri > Gymnotiformes > Gymnotidae > Electrophorus > Electrophorus electricus. Next base: position 22,497,112 of record NC_137512.1, on the reverse strand, counting down.
ATTAGGGACCGCCAAGTCCGTGGAGTGTTTGAAGTGTCCTTTCTGCTCCAGCGGCCTCCTCTGCTCCCCTCCACAGAGAACCAAATTACACAAGATTGCTGCTCTTTGGAAAGATCTGGGTGTAATAATAAACTGAGGAAATGAATAATTTCACCTTGTTTAATGCTAGAGCTATACATAGTAGAAGGTGAGGTACTGTGTGTTTGGATAAAGAGGAGGGAGTCTGTAGTAGATTCCGCAGTAGAACACCACCACGCTGCCATAGGCCTGGGATGGCTCAGGTTTGCCAATTGGACTGCGAGTTCCTTGCTGAATTTCACCCTTGCTGGGTTCAAATGATGACAAGCTGACTGAAGAAGTATTTGCCATTATGGAGATACAGGAGTTGTTTTCCAGCTTGACAGACGAGCAGAGTCATTGCAGATTAAATGCTCACATGGTGGCAGCTAAGACAGGAGGAGCTCCTACAAAAAAAGAAAAAAAAGAAAAAATACAGGCAGAAAGTCATCAGTTTCCTCTGTCCTCTGGTTCCACGGCTGCAGTTTTCACTGCTCTCCTTCACGTAAATATCACCGTTTCTTCTTTTGTGCTTTGTTTATTCTGTGTACTTTTACGCTCACATCTGACCATGTGTCCCGGTGGCTCCTGCTTCCCGCAGTTCACACGCACCCACCGCAGACGCCCTCTGCGGCACATGGGCCCAAGCAGACTGGTGCCCCTGGAAACGCTCGGCACAGGGGGTGGCAAACGGAGGCCCACGCAGGGCCCAGCGCTTGGAGGAGTTTGCGCAGCGGAGGTGTTTCAGGCCCCAGGCCTGTACGGCCATCACCGTTTCACAGAGCACATAGCCAGCGTGCCTCTCCTCGTAGCTAGCGTGCCACATTTTAATAATAAATAAAGTCTTTTGTAAAGTAGAGTGCGTGTTCTCACTTTGTTTACATGGCTGAAATGTTACATTTCAAAGAGCTTTTAATGACCTTTCGGGTCCCTGTGAAATATTAGTTTGCTTCTAAAGTCCTAATGGTTAATGGGCTATACATGATCTAATTTACATAATAATACCTGTCCTCTACAATTCTAATAAATTGTTAGTGACTTTAGCCTTTTCTGAGGAAATATTCATTTAACAAGCTGATTTCTATATAGAAATTAACATAATTAAAAGCATCAGTTCGAGCAAGAAGCCTGTAGGGTAACCAGAAAGCGCTACTCCTGACCACAACTGTTACACACTGTTACACACCGTTACACACATACACACTGTTACACACATACACACTCCAAGGATCCACACCAAGCGTCTCAAGCAATGCCTGATTTCTCATTGCATTGCCCCTGGGAAGACCATTCACTATCTGTTTTCTATCATTCTCTCCGTTCTGCTGCAGCAGTGTCCAACAAGTGTGAGAGTGTCCCGGGAACTCGCCGAAAAGCGCGGGTAGAAGTGCTCGCCTGTAGCGCTAGACCTACTGCTTGCCGTGAGCATGGGGGTCGGAATGGAGGCAACCCCTATCAGGGAATGCTTCATCCAGAAAAGCACAGCCAGACGCCGCGTTCCCAGACCGCTGACCCGACCCAGTAGATGCCTTTCCCAGGCACCGGTGGCAGTCGTGGGCTGCTCGTCCGGGTCCAGACAAGGGTATGGAAGTGTAAACACGTATGGCGCAGGCTGATTTTCGGGGCCACTCCCCTGCAATCTCAGTTCGTCTGCTTTCATACTGGGCAAAAGATGGAACTTTTATTGGGCTCTGGAAGCAGCAGACAGGCGAAGCTGGAGCTGCCTGGAACAAGGTTGTCCTCTAACTGGGTGCTTTCCTCTGTTGTTTTCTGCATTTCGGCCTTAAATCTCCACCAATCCCGGTTGAGTGTTCACACCCCCTTAAGGAATGTGCCTGTAAAGCATTCCGCTTAATGAGTGTCACATTAATGTTGATGACAGCACTCCCTAAGCCTCGAAAAGATAAACAAACACCAATAAACTCATAATGATGCATTTCTCTCTCTCTCTCTCTCTCTCTCTCTCTCTCTCTCTCTCTCTCTCTCTCTCTCTTCTTCCTCTCTCTCTCTATTTATCTCTCTCCCTCTCCTTCTCTCTGTCTCTCTCACTCTCTTTCTCTCTGTCTCTCTCTCCTTAACACTGTTAAGCCCCAAATATACAGCAAGGCTTTTCATGACTATGTACGTCATTTGGTTCCATTAACTGTATGGTGGTTTCAATTGAAAGTTTGCCTTGATTCTGCTCTTTGAATTAAGCTATATTTCCACTGCAGCCAGTAATTTTGGGTTCCTCTATGTCTAAGGCTGTATGTGTAGTTATTTAATGTTTCTCTTCATTGCTTGCAGCGCTGGAAGGCGTGAGAACCCTCAGCCCAGTCACAAATTTGGGTTCAGTTTTTGCTGATACATGTCACCTAGGCTGAGGATGAGTTTTTTAACCAAACAAATGCAGTATTGTCTGTTGATCAGTATGTCTTTTTTTTCCTGAGATGTGGTTATTGTTAGTGTTTATCAAACCAATATGATTGTCCCTACAAAACGGGTGGTATGGATTAACGCTCAAATCTGGATATTGTTTTGGTTACATTAGAGTTGTTATTGCTCTTAAATTGGGGAGCACCCTGCAGTTTCATAACACTCAGGCCTTGAATGGGATGCTGTGTCTTTAAATATGCTGTCAAACATGGAGTGGCAGCATGGCTGCTGGGCCTGTACCATGCATGCATCATACATTCATCATACATGCACTGTGTGTGCATCCTGCATGCATCATACATTCATCATACATGCACTGTGTGTGCATCCTGCATGCATCATACATTCATCATACATGCACTGTGTGTGCATCCTGCATGCATCATACATTCATCATACATGCACTGTGTGTGCAACATGCATGCATCATACATTCATCATACATGCACTGTGTGTGCATCCTGCATGCATCATACATTCATCATACATGCACTGTGTGTGCATCCTGCATGCATCATACATTCATCATACATGCACTGTGTGTGCATCCTGCATGCATCATATATTCATCATACATGCACTGTGTGTGCATCCTGCATGCGTCATACATTTATCAGACACGCACTGTGTGTGCATCCTGCATGCATCATACATTTACAATACATGCACTGTGCATGCATTATACATTCATCATATATGCACTATGCATGCATCATACATTCATCATACATGCACTGTGTGTTCATCCTGCATGCATCATACATTCATCATACATGCATTGTGTGTGCATCCTACATTTATCATACATGCACTGTGCATGCATTATACATTCATCATACATGCACTTTGCATGCATCATACATTCATCATACATGCACTGTGTGTGCATCCTGCATGCATCAAACATTCAGCATACATGCATGTGCGTGCATCATGTGTGCGTTACCCATCAAATTCCTCCTATTCTGATCAACCAGCCAGGCATTTGGACCTTGTCTCGGGGGCCTGGCTGCAGCTGAGTGAAGGGCTCCGCCCGGCGCTGGGAGGCCCGTTTGAAGTGCGTGTTCTTTGGCTAAAGACAGAGGGAAGCCACTGAAGATTTACTCTGCACTTCCGCTTTCTCCTCGGGAAGGCTTTGCAGAAGATGAAGATATGACTTCCTGCTGCATAATCCCCGCTATTATAAATGTTGTCATCACTTGGTGTTTCCTGTGTGCACGCAAGCTGCGGCTCTTGAGCAAGGCCCCGGTCAGGGCCTCGGAGCGGAGGGCGGGTGGGGGGTGGGTGGATGGGTGGGTGGGGGGGTTGGGTAGTGGAGGCGCACCGGCCCCGGAGGAGCTCGTCCTGCGTCCCAGCTGTGTTCTCCGGCCCTGCTCCCTGCTCCGGCTTCTCACCAGAGCACTCCCTGTGTTCCTCCACCCCAGCCTCCACCGTTTCCCCTCTCTGGCTCTCCTGTGCTGCCCCTTCCTCCAGCCCCTGCCTGCACCATCCAGCCTGCCCCCCCCACCCCCAACACACACTGCTGTCTTGTCACTTGTAGCCTTCTCGGAACAAAGGAACAGAAGGTTCCATCGGTGGGCCAGCTGTTGTATTGACAGCATCTAATATTTTCTCCCTGACTCTCTCTCTCTCTCTCTCGCTCTCTCTCTCTCTCTCTCTCTCTCTCTCTCTCTCTCTCTCTCTCTCTCTGCCTCAGTCTGGGTATCCCTTTTTGTTCTCCCTCTCTCACACATACGCAAGGGCATACATGCACATTCTCTTCTTTTAATGGAAGCTTTGTAGTCTTGACATATCGAAACATTCCAGCTAAATCTTCACAGCTACAGGGCTGCTGCCTCTCTCTGTCCATGGCAGACTGCCTCCATCTGGCTCGACTCTTTTTCTCTCTTCACTGGTGTGGCATCGTACACGCAGAATGCTGCACGTGTGTGTATGTGCCTATGTTGTAGTTGCATAAATGTTTGTCTATATGAAGTTGTATAAACCTGCTTCAGATTCCATACAGTACAACATACAGTAGTTAGCACAGTAGTGTTACTGTACACTCTGAGCACGTAATTTAGACCTGTTCCACGGCCAATAATTCACACAGCTCATACTTTAAACCATTAGCCATATAATCCATATTTGGTATATTTGATTGATTGCTGTAAAGTTCCATATGTCTCCCAAACATGTCCCTACATTTCAGGTCCAGCTTTTTAACGATGGGAACCAGCCCGACTTAGGCAGCCCACCAGACCAGCGCTATGCTGGACTTGTCCTCCAGCAGCCGTAAAACAGCTTCTGGACATGAATGAGTCCGTGCGTGTCTGTGTGTCCCACCTCGGGGCATTTCTTTAAGACTTTCTCCTTGTGGAGAACTGAGGGCCTCGCATAGCTTCGCTGCGTTTTCCCATGCCGCCGTGTTTTGACTTGCTGAACCGAGAAAAGGGCTTTCGCCTGCCTTGGGTTTAGAAGCTTTGAGGCGGCAGCCCACCCGGTTTTGTTCTGAATGGCACGCCATACAGGAAAGGCCTGTATTTTCTGTGTCGTAATCAGTGGAGTTTATCAGGGGTTAAGGCATTGCCAGCCTTGCCACTAATCTCTCTTCTTCCTCTCACACAGTGCAGCCACTATGCAGCCTATCGGCTCTGATCGGCTCCTTATTTTGCTCCGAGTGAGGTTTCATGGGAAACAGAATCTGATCAGGTGCCAAACACTCTGAACATCTGCCCCAACTGGTGCAGAAGTGCGTGCGCGTGTGTCTGTGTGGCTGTACGCCTGTGTGTGTGCGTGTGTATGCGTATGCACCCGTGTGTGCGCGTCTAAATGTGTATGTGTACCTATGTGTGTGCTCGCATGAGTAAGTGCATCTGTAAATGTATCTATTGCAAGATCTAAGAAAATTCTGTCATTGCCTGTGAAAGCTTATGTTTCTCACCCAGGGGAAAAAACAACAACAACATAATACCATTGACAGCGAATGCGTACTTAAAGCTGAAGCCCTTCAGTCAATTACATGCAATCTTTTCAAATTCCTTTGAGGACGGCCGTGTGAATGCCTGCGGTCAGTGCCGAGGGGTTTCCCTGCATGTGAGGTCGCTCAGACTAATACACCACCTCAGAACATCAGACTACGCAGTGAGAATGTTCTTTCAGCTGGAAAAAAGGGTTCTAGAAGCCCAGCTATAAAAGACAGTGTGTCAGTAGACAGAGAAAGGTCAGTGAAGAGAGAGTTCAAGAAAGTAGTTGTTTGGGGGTGGAAGCGGTTTTTTTTTTTTTTAGTGCAATTCCCGGAATGTCCTGAAGATGGTAGTGCTGCACTCGTTATTCAGTGTGCTGGTGGGCTGAACTGAGCCACATACTGCTGTAGGGATCCAGTGTCGCAGAGACTTTAGTCGGAGGGCACGACAGCTCTGTTGCAGTCACGGTCAGAGTCAGTTGTGTTCTTAAGTACATTTCACAAAATCCACGTGCACGTTACACAATGACAGGAAAAATATGCAAGAAATGCAGCAGGGATGTCAGTGTCACAACAGACCATCCAGTTTTAAAAGGTACATAAAGGAAAAAGAAATAAAACAGTCCCATGTAAACGCATCTCAGCAACAGCAAACAAATTATGAGACCAGGAAGACACAAAGTATCAATAAATAAATACATTTAAAAAATAGATAAAATAAATAAAACTACATAAAATAAATCCATTTGAGAAATGACAGAAATATATCATTCAACAATGCTGATGCTTCTTTTAATGAAAGCCAGCATTTACATTGACATTTACATTTATGGCATTTGGCTTGTGCTCTTATCCAAAGCGACTTACAAAAGTGTTTTGTCATTTACTCATAGAACATATCCCAGCCAGTACAGTAGGTTCAAGATATCATTGAACTAGAATGTTGTTGAAATACAGGGATAAATGCTGATGCCTAGAAGTGCAAAACACATAAGCTCTATTACAGAAAACAATAAGTGCAATAAACAATACCCTACACTAAGTGCTAAAGTTTCAGTTAGTCAACATAGGTGCAGGATCAGTGGTCATTTAAATATTGCACAATTAGATGGGTCTTCGGTCTGCGTTTGAAAACTGCAAGGGACTCCACTGTCTGGATAGCCAGCGGAAGTTCGTTCCACCATCTGGGAGCCAGGACAGAGAATAGTCTCAATGCTTGCCGACCATGAGATTGAAGCATGGTGTTTCAAGCCAAGCCATACTTGAGGTTTGAAGTACTAGAGGTACGGATTGGGCTTTGACCATTGACATCATGTAGAGAGGGGCTGGTCCATTTTTGGCTTTGTAGGAGAGCATCAAATCTGATGTGGACAGTTACTTGAAGCCAATAATGGAAACGCAACAGCGGAGTGACGTGTGAATTTCGGAAAATTGAAGACCAATTGTGTTGCTGCATTCTGGACAAGTTGTAGAGGTCTGATGGCTCTTAGAGGAAGACCAGCAAGTAGCGAGTTGCAGTAGTCTAGCTTTGAGATCACAAGAGACTGCACAAGCACCTGGCAGCTTCCTGCCAGAGAAAGGGCCGAATCCTTCATATGTTGCAAAGGAGAAATCTTCAAGACCAGGTTAGATTTGAAACATAAGTTGAGAACGACAACTGGTTGTACAAAGTTATGCCCAGGCTACGGGCAGCTTCAGATGGTGATACCAGGGAGTTTTCAAAGGAAATTGTGAGGGCTGGAAATTCCTGTGATGTACAGAAGCTTGGTTTTACTGGGGTTGAGTTTCAAGTGGTGGGCTGTCATCCATGACACAATGTCAGTCGAGCATGCTGAGATACATCTGGAAATCTGCATGTCGGAGGGTGGGAAAGAAAGAATTAATCAGGTGTTGTCAACATAGGAGTGGTAGTAGAAGCCATGAGAAGATATTACATCACCAAGAGAACGAGTAAAAGAGAAGAGAAGAGGGCCTAATATGTAGCCCTGGGGGACACCGGTGGAGAGTCTACACAGTTTGGATGTGAATCCTCTCCATGCTACCTGATAGGACGGCCCATCCAGATATGACTGAAACCATCTCCAGCCAGTCACACCAAGGCAGGAGAGAACATAGAGGAGAATGTGTTGTAGTTTACTGTCAGACTCTGCTGAAAGGTCCAGAGGAATCAAGACAGATAACAGTTTGGCAGCTTTGGCCGCATGAAGTTTCTCCGTCATTGCCATGAGGGCTGTTTCTGTTGAATGTGCCGGTTTGTAGCCAGACTAGGATTGGGATCATGGAGATCATGGAGTCATTTTGTGTAACTGATGCTTGCAAGTTTACAGCAGTAATTACCATCTGTTTTTATTGCATTATGAGCATTGTTAGTGATGTTTAAGATCTGTTTCCTTTAAAGCCTGCTGTAAAGGCTCTCTTAGATAAGATTAAGGATTACAGGTGGAGGCAGTCTTAACTTCTCCAGTGGACAGTTGAAAGTTTTCTACTCTCCTCTGACACTAGAACAGTCTGCCTTTAAAACAGGTGTTCACTGATGCCTATTATAAAGAGTTCATTTGTATGACGAAGTTTTCCATATCATATGTAATGCTTTCTTTAAATGTTGATCCTGGTATTGTTGACACCATTCCCCTGCAGGCTGCTAGCTGGCATGATGCATGGGTGCATCACTGTTGGACCAGTCTACAACAGAATTTGAACATGAGTGAGTTGGTTGCTTTACATGTCTAATTTCGAAATAGATTATTTTGGTGGCAAATTCTAAATCTAAACCTGAATTTATCTAAATTGAAATAAATAATGCAATATGTACTAGATCTGAGAACGCGAGGTTAGTCTGAATGTCAGAAGAGAGAATGAATAATTTAATGTGATTAAATAATTTGGTGGAAACGGCAACAAATAATATTTTTCCGTTGTTGTTTCCAGTGAAACCAGGAGAGTATCAAGCGGTACTATGGCAGCTGTGAAGGCACTCTGTTGTCGCTCAGTAAGTGCGACAAGTTCATTTGAAAGCACAACTGAACGTAATTGGAGTATTTATTTTAATCATCGTGTAGAACAAAGGAAGACCCGGCTTTACTCTCCCACATGGCCAAACAATTAACGTCTGTCTCATAGCCACTTTTCTGGAGTTCAGAATTGTATAATCAATAAACCCCCTATAATGGTGGAGTCGCCAGGTTTGTTGGCTATCTGTGGCTGTGGGATGCATTGGGAGCTGCTTTAGCTCATGGTTGTAGGCCTGTTGTATACAGAAATGCGTTAATTTTGGCTTGGCTGTGTGGCAGAGTACTATGTTTCCCACTGGGGCTTGCAGGTGTATAGGCAGCTGGTCCCCAACGGTCGAGCTTGCTTCCCAGACGAGGGCCTCATCGAAGCGTAGTGAACTACACTTCTCTCTTTCTCTCTCTCTCTCTCTCTCGCTCTCTCTCTCTTGCTCTCTATCTCGACTTCTATATGGTGTAAGCTATCACTCTTCTGTGAGGCTCTTATGATTTTCATTCATGCGTATGGTTGCATGTTTTTGACTTGCTCATACTGTTGTACGTCTACGTAGGCGGTGTTGAATTACTTAGCTTCTATTTCTGTTTAACTGTGGCGGTAAAATTGAAATTTGCCATAGAGAAGAAATGGGTCTGGTTAGCACTAGTGCTGATAACATCTGCTTTTTCAATACACCAAAGTTAGAGAGACATGTGGCCTAACTTTCATTGCAAAACAGTGTGACTTGTACAGAGAACACTTCCTATCATCAACCACATTTCAGCTGGGTCAAGTGCTAACCTCACAGAGGCTAAAAACGCAAGCGACTGGTGTCATAGATCTACGACAGAAGCGTGAAAACTGGGGCTTCCAAAATGTCCCCTCACAGCACTGGAAATGCTAATGCAACATGAGCTTCTGAGTTCTGCCTGTTGTCATCACCCCCCCCCCCCCCCCCCCCCGTCACCCTTTCTGCTGGAATGCAGCTTGTGCTTCGTTGACCTTTGCTGGTGGAAATCTAAGTGGTCGAGGGGAAGCTGCCGAGCAACCACTGACCCAGCGAGTCCCTCTGCGCACAACTGCATGTGCACAATCAGCTTTGGTGAGAAGACAAGGTGCGTGCGATGCACGCTGCAGAGCCGAGCGCAAAAACCAAATGCAGTGACACGTCCTGTTCTCAGTATTCTAGTACTTCTTTCTTAGGAAGACTT
>NC_137512.1:22215000-22482500 GCF_041902795.1 Electrophorus electricus | reverse complement strand
TTCCTTGCATGTGGCCATTCCGACAGCAGGGTTAAGTTTATCTGATACCCCTGCTTAGCACTGCGGGGAAGGGCTGGGTTTCGGGAAACAGGCCACTTTGCTTTGATGCTCCGATTTCGACTCTGACCCTTCTCCATCCTCACCAAGCCAGGGTCCATCTGGCCAGGCCACCACTGGTTCCTCTCCCACCAGCCAGACAGCAGGGGCCAAGGCTCCCGAGCCAACCGTCCCTGGAAACCTCACTCCCACTGGGAGTGTTTCCATACTCATAAAGCCCACAGTGCTTAGAACCGGTGCAGAATCACTCAGTGTATGTAATCTGCTGTTTGCTGCTGTGGCTGTCATTCTGAAATCCTCTCCGCTATCAAGTGAATTCCTCTTTACAATTCAATGCAAAAAAAAGTAAAAAAAAAACAAAACACCAAAAAACCCAAAAAAACAGTTTCTTGTTTTGGTCCTTGTGCTGACATTCCCTCGGGAGCCTGTGTGGAATCTAGGAGGCTCTGGTGTCTGGGCTTGCTGAACTTTCTTCAGAGGCCTGAGGATCTGGTGATGGCACTGGGTGCCAAAGTGGGGCGGGGGGGGAGCTAACTTCCAGCTTCCGGCCTGCTGCCTGGTGCTTCTAGGAACAGGCACTGGAAGTGAGACTGCCTTGTCTGGGTCTGATAGAGAAGGGAGGAGTGTGTGTGTTTATGTGTGTGTGTGTGTATGTGTGTATGTGTGTATGTGTGTATGTGTATGTGTGTGTGTGTGTGTGTATGTGTGTATGTGTGTATGTGTGTATGTGTGTATGTGTGTGTGTGTGTGTGTATGTGTGTGTATATATGTGTGTGTGTGTGTGTGTGTGTATGTGTGTGTATATGTGTTTGTATGTGTGTGTGTGTGTATGTGTGTATGTGTGTGTGTGTGTGTGTGTGTGTGTGTGTGTATATGTGTGTGTGTATGTGTGTATGTGTGTGTGTGTGTATGTGTGTGTGTGTGTGTGTGTGTGTGTGTGTGTGTGTGTGTGTGTGTATGTGTGTGTGTGTGTGTGTGTGTGTGTGTGTGTGTATATGTGTGTGTGTATGTGTGTGTGTGTGTGTGTATGTGTGTGTGTGTGTATGTGTGTGTGTGTGTGTATGTGTGTGTGTGTGTGTGTGTGTGTGTAAGAGGGAAGGGAGGGAGAGAGAGAAACATTGTCCTGCAAAAACAGCACTACACTGTCAGCCCAGTGAACATCTGGGTTTTCCCCCCTCGACAATGCTGACATGGATATGCGGAGAGAGGGACAGAAGGACATCCGCTTTCAGGGAGAGTAGAAGGCAGGGTCACGGAGACACAGGGAGAGGGAGGGATGGGAGTTTATGCAAGCGAGGGGAGATATTTACAGTGGATGGATTTTATCCAGAGAACACTTGGCATGTTTCTGAAGAGAACCAAAGCTGGAATTGTCACTTTTGCAAATGTGTCAAGGTTTTGTAGCATTGGATAGTGGAGAGGGACTTTGAACTTGGAATGGAGGTCAGGGTTTGAGGTTTTTCCAGTATGTGTGTGTGTATGTGTGTATGTGTGTGTGTGTGTGTGTGTGTGTGTGTGTGGAGGTCATGTTAGTGCTCTTCATAGCTATCATAGCTGCCATTACCCTTGAGGACTCTTGCCTTGTAAGAAGCATTAGGCAGAGTGCAAGGCTTTGAGCAGCATCCAAACCACAGGTGCTCCTTAAACCATGCCCCCCAGCTCTCTGCATGTGGCCCACTTTACACACTGTCTCCACTTCAGACTGGATTCCCATACACACTGGCCCATATTTCCCAAGGGTCTCTTGGAACATCTCCAGCTGGTCTGCTGTCTTTCCTCAAGAGATCATTGGAGAAAAGTGGGCCAGTGCATATGATTCTAGGATCAGCTTTCCTCTGACTGCAAAATCATGTTCCTTTGGTAACAACAGGTAAAAACTGACCAGAGGCCAGCACTCTTATCTTAAGATATGTTAAGATATCTGCCTCAACACGTACCTGTTCGAGGGGAGACAACACATCATCAAAACGTACAGTCTTCTCAGCAGTGAATAATATTGAGACGAATGCCTCACTTTCCATAGTCCGCAAACCTCTGCTTTATAGCAAGAAGAAAAAGTGCTGTTTGACTCTGAGATTGTGTATTTCCCATCCATGCTCTCATGTGGTATGGGGCAGGGCCCAGACTTGCATGCTAGCAGAAAAAAAGCCCCTATTACCTCACTGACGCAGGCATGTAATGCGGTGTTCTTTCTTCTTCTTATTTTCCTCTTGTGCCCCACCAGAATTTCTAAGAAATGCTGCATTTTCTGTATTTCCTTTACTCCGTGAGGCCGAATCTCAAGTGAGCAATCGGCTCGCGCCCTCTGCGCCTGGCAGCCACTGTAGAGTGCGTGGGCTGTGCTCGGCCCCCTGGTGAGGGCTGGAGGCCCCTGCTGTCCTCTGCCTACAGCGCCTCTTCGTCTGCTCCTTTCCATGGTAAACCTGGTCTCCTTTTCCAGAACCTTCTCTTTCTTATGTGGATTCTGTGCCACCAGCATGTCCTGTTTCAATGGGGTTTGAATTCCCTTTGGGAAATTGTGTGCCCCTGCGTTATCACTTTGGAACCCAGAAAGTGATCCCTCTACTTTACCCATTATATATACACGGACCTAGTAAAGGGAGGTTGTGCTTGGAGAAGTATAGACCAAGCTGGCCTGATTAATGCGGCCTTGTGTGGCCATGGTTGTGTGCACACACATACACACACACACACATGCGTGCAAGTCAAAACGCCATTCCTCTGCAGATCACTTTGGATCGTCTATCTTCTATTTACCAGACATATGATACTGTTGCCATGTGATTCTAGCCTAATGGAAGTAGTTGAAGGTGCCTGGTCTGTACTTAACAAGGGCTTTGGCAGTTCTGCAACTGGATGTCACAACAGCCTCTAACACCTGCCTCTATTTGACTTCTGATACTTTAATGAAATCAAACATAGAGTTGCCGCTAGTCACGATCAAGTTTTCATAGCCGTGAGCTGCATGTCACGGCGACCTTTGCCTGCTGTGTACAACCTTACTGCTACTTCACTTTCGTCAGCTAAATTTTCCGGTTTAGTACAGAATGCACTTTAATAATCATGTTTTTGCCATTGTGTGGAGCCACTGTTGGAACAAAGTATGATCAGATGTGTCTCCCCTTTGTCTGACAGGATGTTTTACAGAAAATTGCCAAAACGTCTTGTACCAGCTTTGACAGCTATTAAAACTACATTCCAACATAGACACAATAGGGGTCTTTTAACAGATATTTTTTTCAATTCACACAGGATCCGATTACCCTTTTTTAAAAAACTGTTTGTTGAATTGTGCTGAATTCCAGACAGAAGGTGAACTCTTAGTTAGATCAAGCACAGCACTGCTGCTTGTCCTGCCACATCTACTGGCCCAGCGGCTCACGTTGCCTCCGGAGGTGTCAGACACACTATTTACATTCACAGTCTGATGACAGCCTCTGAGGTAATTAACCTGATCTTATCAATCTGTCGTCTGCTCACAGGAACATGTTGGATCATCACCCTAGGCTGGGTGCGTCAAATGTCAGCCTCGCCTCTCTGACGAGGTGGTCAGCCATTCCGCATTCCTGACCAGGGGATAAAGTGCTGTTAATCCCCTTTGCCAGGTAGCCTGAGTTGCCAAGCAAAAACCTGGAATTCAGGCAGCATTCCAAGTCAGGGAAGTCGCTCGTAACAAAACATGATGCCCCATTCGAAGGGAAATGGCATTTTTAGGTTCCTTGTGCCGTTGAGTTGTAGGTCGCGCAGAACGCGATGCTTTAGCCAGGGCATTGTTGAGAGCCATGGGCACGCTGGGGGCCAGGAGCTGCGTGAAGGCTGGCAGGGCAAGGGAATATGAGCGCACATCAGGTCAGACTCTTTTCAATGTCCCAGTGAGCTGGGCTGGAGCTGCAGGGTCTGGAGCTGAACTGGGGTCAGTCTAGTGGGGGCCTTCCCTCAGGGCACTGGACAGTGTAGCATTACACTGCTGCTGCCATTGCTGTACACCCCACCAAGGAATAATGCCACTCTCTGAAACTTTCTGGTTAATTTAATGGCAACAGGGTGATGGAAAGGTGAAACCCAGACCAGTGGAGGGCAGTTCATCCCTAATCCCTAATCCCTAATCCCTAATTCATGCCCTGATTTTGGAATGCACATTGCTGCTGCTCTTGGAAAAATATTATGGCTCTGTTCACTAGATGTGGTTCAGGAGCTTCTCAATGTAAGGCGTATGATGGTGGATTTAGCCTTGCAAGTGATCTGGGGGTGCAATTATGATTCCTTGCACTTTTATCTGGGAATCGGACAACAGCGTGCAGACAATGTAGATTTAATGGCTAAGTGAGTGATTTAGCAAATTCAAGTGCTTAGTCCTTCGTTTTAAACTGTATAACGTGTCTGATGTGATTGTGCCTCTCGGAATGATCAGGAGAAATCAGGCAGGCATTGCCATTTTGAATTCAGTGAGAATCCATGTGTTGTGCATTCCTTGTGAGTTGCATCAGTCATATAAGAATGCAGCCAAAAGAAAGGGCCTTTTTTGTCTGCTCGTCTCCTTTTTTATGAGGATATCTAATTATCCTCCTGTCTGGTTCCTCTCGGTCACTGAATAAACATCCGTTCTTCATGTTAAATTCCACTTACGCTGGGACACAGAGAGCCTGTATGAAGGAATAATACGCTGTGTGAATTGTGTTTCATAATTTCAGATTAAAAAGACATAAAAATTCCTGAGTGAAGTCCAGCATAGATGCTTCTGTGTGACTGTGTGTCACTGAGTGCCCTTGGGCCTGGGGAGGCGACACACCTCGGAGCGTGCCCCTGCTCCCTGGGTCTGGGGAGGCGTCACACCTCGGAGCGTGCCCCTGCTCCCTGGGTCTAGGGAGGCGACACACCTCGGAACGTGCCCCTGCTCCCTGGGTCTGGGGAGGCGACACACCTCGGAGCGTGCCCCTGCTCTCTGGGTCTGGGGAGGCGACACACCTCGGCGCGTGCCCCTGCTCCCTGGGTCTCTTCTTTGCACTTCCACGATGCCGGTTTAGGTTTTTGATAAAGGCAGACTGCTTGGTGCTCTGTGTGTTCTAACAGAGACTAGAGGAGTGAGCACAGCTGTCTTACAGCACTAAAGTTCAAAGGAGCTTCAGCACAACTGATGAACCATTGATTTTCCTGTGGGTGATTCTGATCTTAAACAAAAAAAATTCCCTGTCCTGTTAAAGTTGAGAGTCAAGGCCATTCCCGGCCTCTTCACTAAGGTCACTGGAGAGTGTTTGGTCTTTCTTCAAGATGGTCAAAAAGAGAAAGTCTGGGTGAATACAGATGACCATGCTTCCTCTAATACTTACTGCTAAGTGTTCTTACAGATGAATAATGCTAGCCTTCTACTAATGGCACACAAGTGCAGTTTCCGAAAAACCACACCACAGCTGTAGTTGAGGTAGAGAGATTGGATACTGTTTATATAATGTATAAATATTCACATCTACATAAGAGAAACCAGCTCTGCTAGCACCTACAGTAATAATCTTGTTTCCAATATACACCATGTAATTATACCATTAGTATACATTGTAGGTGTTAATTTAACACTGGCAATTTTCTGCATGAATGAACCTCTGACAGAATGAGGAGATAAGACCAAGCCCTTTGTCTCATTTACAAAAATGTTTTGTGATGATACTGTGTGTTGTTGTGTTTTCTGAGATGTTCTCTGTCTTGTTCTTGGTTTTGCTCTCTGTGTTGTTCTCTGGGCTATTCTCTCTCCTGTTCACTGTCCGTTCGATGAGCTATTCTCTGACCTGTTTTCTATTCTGTCCTCTGAGCTATTCTCTGTCCCCTCCTTTGTGCCCTTTTCTGTCCCGTCCTCTGTCCTGTGCTCTTTTCTCCTCTTCATAATTTTTAACTCCCCATACGGGCTTCATGATTTGGCTTCAGCAGTTCCGTCACAGTTTCTGCTCTGTAATTTAACCTAATTTAATATCATTTGATCTCCTGTCGATCTGTTAAATCTTTCATTTGTCTTAAGATCATGCAGTTAGGGTCAGTAGTGTGATTATGGGTTGAAGTGCAAGTTTTCTGGACCCATATTAGATATAAGCTTAGAATAAATGATACCATCAGTTAAGAGTCCCTGTAGGATAATATTGATTAGTCCGTGGCTAAACTATACATTAAAGCAAGTCCTGCACCATTAACAGGGTTTTGTCTGAGAAGGAAATGACTGCAGGATGTGGCAATAATGGTATAAAATTCCTGAATTTTCAGCATTAGAGAGAGAGAGAGAG
Source organism: Electrophorus electricus (assembly GCF_041902795.1). Taxonomy (NCBI): domain Eukaryota; kingdom Metazoa; phylum Chordata; class Actinopteri; order Gymnotiformes; family Gymnotidae; genus Electrophorus; species Electrophorus electricus. The sequence goes on along the minus strand of NC_137512.1, from coordinate 22,476,177 downwards.
AGAGAGAGAGAGAGAGAGACAGAGAGAGAGAGAGAGAGAGAGAGAGAGGGGCAGACAAGTGATGAAAGGGAGCGTGGTTGTGCCGTATATTAGTCAGGCAGGATTAGGACCTCGGGACAGGAAAAACCCACCCGCTGTCGCTCAGGAAGAATTTGATGAGTCTGTTCTCTCTCTTCCGAAAGGGCCGGAGAGAGCTAGATTAAATTTGAGAGTTTAAGGACAGAGAGCAAGAGAAAGAGAGAGTACTTTTCCCACATGAGGACAGCAGCGGATCAGCCCATTCCCATCCATCTCACCGTTTCACCGGCTGGAAATCCCCGCACTGCACAAAGAGTCCAAATTTAATACTGCACCTCTGCAGGCATGGGAGGCACCCCTGGCTGTGGTCCATGCCAGCGTCCCTTTTGTCACACAACCCTTAAGGGGCCAAAGCAATTGTTGTGGTCGCACAGCCTCTATTTTACCCAAGTGCAGTGGATACGCGTTGCTTGTTGTCGATTAGGGGGAAACATAAACTCACGTTTGCTCTCGATTTCTTTTCTTTCTGGATGTTTGGTGGTGAACTTGCTGGATGGGCTTGGAAGGGTATCAGGCTTTGGGAATATGCACAGGGCAGCTGAACACGCTGACCCGAGCGGATGATCTGTGTAACTCGAAGAGCCATCTCCTTCTCAACGGTCCGACTCCATTATTGGCGGCAAGCGCTCACAATCAAGCAGAAATATGAACATAACCGGCCCACTTCCTGTCATGAAAGCAGTGTATAGCAGTGAAAAGGAACAGATTACACCAACCTCAGATATTTTGGTCTGTTTTTGTTACTTTCTTTCATTATTTTTGCTGTTTTTATTGGCAATACTTTTAGATAAATGCAGTGAAAACAAAGCAATGGTCATTTTTATTCCCCGGCTGTTATCCCAGGTCCTTTTTATAGCACATCCCAAAAAACATTTGAAGTTATGGATATGATTGTCATCCTTAGCTTGAGAATTGTAGCATAGCATATTCTGTGTTAGGAGTAACTGTCTGTGTGTGTGTGTGTGTGTGTGTGTGTGTGTGTGTGTGTGCGCATGTGCATGTGCATGCATGTTTCGGTTAGAGGTCCTTCATCAGCACTGCAAACAAAGTGCTTCTGAATTAAAAGAAGAAGGGGCCAGTTTATGTATTAAAAAGTAGATTTTTAATCATATCATTCATTCCATGAGGTTCCAAAGTTCCAAGGATGTAAATAAATTAATTTCTTTGAGTTTCCTAATTTTATTGCTGCCATATCAACTTGCAACACAAACAGATATGTTATTAATGCAGTGTCCATTAGTATTAAAATGCCTTGCCACTGGAAACGATGAATCCTTCATTCTGATGGTCCAACGGTGTTCAACAAACGAATCAGAAACTTCCTCTTGGGTTCTCCAATATAAAGCTGATTACATCTTCTAAGTAATACAGTGGACAACTCCCACAGTGGTGCATGAGGAGGAATGGGGGATGACAAATGATCCTTTAGTGCCAGTTATTTTAGTGGCTGTGTTTAATAAATGTGCATGTAGCACATCTAGAGTGGCTACAGGCTATAGTAGCACAGCTGTTATCGGAACAATCATTTATCTCACTCTTGACGACCATGTCTTTGATGTTTTTGTCTCGTCTGTAGTAGATTAGTGAAAGATCCTTAAAAAGGGATGCAGTCTCTGCCTCGTCATGGAGGATTTTGAAGTGTTGAAGCATAAAGCTACCGTTTTATTTGTAGTCAGCACCAAGGGAATTCTTGTAGTCTTAACAGCAGATTGTTTATTAAGTCAGTGAGTCTACTCTCTGAATATGTACAACATGAGCAAAGGCATCATCTATGATTTCCTCAGGACATCCACAGTTCTGAAGATATTCACACATTTCCATTCCTTTCTGGTGGAAGTCTTCATTCTCATTGCAAATGTGTTTAAGTCCAAGTAGCTGTAAGGGATGGAGTTTTTACAGGCCTTTAAAGTGCACTAAAAGGCTAAAAGTGCCAAGCCTACTTTTTTGTGTGTAGGCAAGTAGGCTAGACCCTTTTATGCGTATTCCTTATGACACAGTCTGTTACAGATTATTTGTGGGTTTATTTTAACATGGACAAGATATTGGTGAAAAACCTGGTAATTTGTGTGTTCGTGTGCGCACACACATCCACATGCGTGGTCTTTTATGATGAATGATGCTGGATTCTCCATCACTGCGGTGACTCTCTTTCCCGGCCTCTCCCTCCCAGTTCATGAGGAAGCTCTGTGTGCTGCTGTGGTTTTAAATGCTCATCAGACAGCATGTGTACGTATGGCTCGCAGGGCCCCGGGCCGGCCCCCTCACTATGTACGAATCGCAGGGCTCCGGACCCCTGCCTGCTGCATATCCCCAGCCCCATGGAACATGTGCACTGCCACCATCAGCCAAACTCACTCATAAACAAGCACTCAAAAGAACAATCAAAAAACACAGCAGATACTTGCCTTTGATACTGGTTGATTTATGCAGTGAGCGTTTTTCTCAGAATCACTTATACCAGTCACATCTTCATGTGGTTTAGATGGTTTTATGAGCATTTTTTTTTCTTCTTTTTTTAATTCATTGTCGCTGCCAATGGTGGAGGAGCTAAATTTTGTTACAAACCGCTACCTGTTTTTGACAGGTATTTCGGTTGTTTACAGTTGTTTTTCGGTGATGGAGGTTACTGTAAATGATTGACGTGTTTATCATTAGTAAACGTCAGGCACCATGTGGCCCAAGTACAGGGGCTGGTATTTAAGATGTTTTCTTCAACTTTACAATTCAAATTCACAAGCGCCAAAAGATGAACAGGGAGTGAGACAGAGAGAGTGAGACAGAAAGTAAGACAGAGATAGTAAGGCAGCCTACAATAGCCATGTTTCTTTAATAAGAACATCATAACTTCATTCCTGTAATTATCTAAACAGCAAATAAAAAATTTGCAGATCTCCCAAATTAATAAAACAGAGTATTTGCTTTTTCGTTTAAAATCGGAAACATCTTGAATTCATTTCCATTCCTAATCAGTTCAGGCATGGACAGATGTTATATGTTTCAGATACAGGGTAGGTTTGTTCTGTTTCACAAATAGCAAATACATTTAAATATTCAAGACAAAACAGGCAAAATAATTACATATATATATATATATATATATATATATATATATATATATATATATATATAACATAATAATTACATTAAGACTTACTTTAAAACTCCAGTGCTCCTTATAGGCTAAATAAATAATTTCATAATTTCAACGCTTTAAGAGTTGCAAATAAATTCTGAGTTATGAGTTCAGTTCAACTAACTTTATTGCAGAATATAGTTAAGTCATATTTTAGTATAAAAAGCACGACACACGTGTTATTTGGTCCTGCTATTATCTCAGGCTCAACAGCCATACAAGCCATTATGCAAATGTCCGTATTTTACTTCCTTTTCTGTTTATTTGCCTGAGGTTCAAAATTTTAGGGGAATTCTGAATCACAGTGCCTATTTAAAGCGCATCTCTCAACTTATGCATGGCTGTGCATGGCACATTTACTACTCATGTGTGTCTGTGCTGTTGTTTAGCTGCCATATCACCTGCCTTTGCCCAGCCGTGTGCGCCTGCAGCTGTTTGCCTGGCCGGTTGGTGCCCATCTGTTGCGCTGCTCTCATGCACAGGGAAGTGCGCAGTACTAGCTGCTGCCGCAGGGGCAGTGGATAATACGGGTCTCTGCGGTCATCAGCGATCGGCCTGCGGGTCCAGGACGTTTTGCGTTGCTCATGTGACTTGACGTGCACCTTAGTTCACGAAACTGACACTTTAACTTTTTTACCTGCACTAACATGGTGTTAATAGACTGAAATGTTTTAACATTAAAATGAATCAAACTTTGCTGCTTTGTAAATTAAGAAAATAAAATTGTGGCACCTACACTGAGCTTCTCTCTTTTTGTGACATATTAATATTGATGTTTATTAAAATGTATTTATTAATTTAATGTCATTTTTTCCCCCTGTCCCTCTTCAGGGCATGAGTTCGGTAACAGTGTATTGTCTTTGGACTAAGGAGAGATGCCTTAGATAACTTAGACTTGCCTTGGACACGCTGCTGATCGGAGACATGATCTCACGATCAGTCCCTTCCATGTTTCGTGTTTTCCGTGTCTTGTGTTTTGTTCCGTTCCATAGTTTAGTGTTGTCCTCACATTGATTGCGTACACCTGTCCATCGTTTCTAGTTCATGTATTTAAACCCTGCTGTGTGCCTTGGTCGTGGCTGTTCATTGTTTGTTTGTTGGTTTTGCTGTTTCATGGTTTGAATTAATGTTTGAGGGTTGTTTCTTTGTGCTCCGTGTCTTGGTGTTTATCTTAGCCTTCGTGTTTCCTAGCCTTAGTTCCTAGCCTGCTTCCCTAGTTAGCCTTCGTGTGTTTTTGTTTTGTAATGTTTCCCAGTACTCTCCGTGTCGGCTCTGTGACCCTGGACTGCTTTAATGACCCTGATTTTGGATTTGCCCCTATTAAATCTCGCTCCTCTCAGCACATGCGTCCGCCTCTTTACTGCTCACCATTACAGAAAGAACAGCCACGACCAAGGCACACAGCAGGGTTTAAATACATGAACTAGAAACGAGGGACAGGTGTACGCAATCAATGTGAGGACAAAATGAAACTATGGAACGGAACAAAACAAAAGACATGGAAAACATGGAACATGGAAGGGACTAATCATGACAGTAACTAGGGAACACTTAGGACTAGGAAACACAAAGGCTAAGATAAACACCAAGGCACGGAGCACAAAGAAACAAGCCTCAAACATTAATTCAAACCATGAAGCAGTGAAACCAACAAACAAACAAACAATGAACAGCCACGACTAAGGCACACAGCAGGGTTTAAATACATGAACTAGAAACGAGGGACAGGTGTACACAATCAATGTGACGACAACACTAAACTATGGAACGGAACAAAACACAAGACACCGAAAACAAGGAACATGGAAGGGACTGATCGTGACACATGCCAGTGGACTTGAAGGTGTCTTGACTGCACAGGTCACGAGATTACCTGGAGAAAGTCTCATTTGTCGAAAAGGGGAACTTAAATCAGCGAATCATTTTCTTCTGTCTCCTGATATCTCACAGATGTGGCAAAGTGCTGATCTACTTTCTTGATCTGCCTTAGTGATCTGCCTGAATTCAAGATTCAAGATTTTTTTCTTGGATCTTGAATTTTTAAAAATCTTGAATCTTGAATCGTCTTCATTCGCATAGTAGTTGCAGGACTGTGGTGTTCTGCTGTGAACGTCTGCTGATTGCCGACTTCCTTGTGGAACTGTTGCTTGCTGGGGCTTTTGTTGCCCCTGGACGCTGCTCTCAGTGGAGAGGACCACGCGGATTTGGGATGGCCTGCGTGGATGCCCACATGGTTTCTGCAGGTGCCAGCTTGGAGGAAGCGGGACAGAGCCAGGCCTTGTGCCCCCTTCCCATGTCTTGCTGGCCCCCCACCGGCCCCCCGCTGGCCAGATGCGGGGCCGCCCTGTCTGCTCCCTATAAACCCACTGGAGTCCTCTTTTGATAGCGGGTAAGAAATACAGCTAGCCCAGGACCCAGGCAGGAAGCCTGGGTGAAGGCAGGCCCTATTCTGAGTGAAGAGTCCCATTGTGTGGAGGGTGGGGAGGAGGGGTACATGTGGGGGAGAGAGATCGGACAGTTCTGAGGGTCCCTCTGTGTCCTACCCCAAAGCAGACGCAAAGCAGTCACAGGGGACAAGATGGGCTCCTGAGGGAGGGCTGTTATGTAACCAGCTGCCCTGGCTTGCTGGTGCACTCTGTAGTAGACCAGTGCAGCTTTAATTACCAGTGGGTCACTATGGCTAGTGGGAGTGTGGCCCATCACATGAGCCTCAAGGACTTTCAGATATGCGCTTCAGATATGTCAGTGCTAGTTTAATCATTTCTAGTTGTTATTTCTCATCACTGACTGAGCTTTAGCTCTGGCACCCCCTCAACACGGTCAGGTTCATCATTTTGTTTCCATTAGCAGTAATGTGTAATTCTGCCTGGTTTCTCTTTGAGAAAAGTAAAAAAAAACTGCTTCATATTTTACTCGTAGTATCAATGTGCTTTTTTTTTCCTCTTTCACTTTCAGTAGCTTTACAGGAACTTATCAGTTGATGATTACAGCACGTCTGCCCCACTCCAACACCAGCAGGCCTTTTCAGGCACTAGGGGAATTCATCAGCCCTGGGAAACTTCTGCTCTCTCCCTGTCTCACCTCTCAGGCCTGGCTGCTTCGTACAGGTTGGCGACATGGTTCCCATGGCGATGTGGCATAATACTGAAGCTTTAGAGTGACAGCCCCTCATGGTTGCTCTGCTGTGCTTTATCAGTTTATTCTTATACGTACTATAATTAGGGAAGCAGCCGTAATTAGGCTTCACGTGAACAGGCCTAAACGCTTTCTGTCTGCGTGCGCACACACCGATCACGAGACATGGCGCCAGGGCCAGACCTGTCATTTCTGGAAGTTTCCGTGCCCCAAGATGACCACGTTATGTGGGCTGATACCACACTGAGTGAGGCTATGGGGAGAAGCATCGCTCTGAAGTCAAGTTCACAATTTCTTTAAATTAACCTTCCAGTACATCATCTGAGCTGCAGAATTTATAGTGGGGAGAGCTCTTTTAGAACCTAGTGTTCTGTGCGTTTGTCACCTCCTAGTGGTGGGAGGACTTAATTACACAAATCTTATGAAGAGTTTATCATTTTTCATCTATTTCTTTACATAATTTTCACATGATTTCTTTATATTACCTACATAAAGAGAAATTCAGTTTCCATATAGTAACATGGATATATAATCACATAATAATGATCTTAAATTTGGAGTCAAACAGTAGTTATCACCTTCGATGGCATCTTTCACAGAATGACATGAACCCTCATTCGAGTGGTTCATGAGGGAAACGCAAACAGTCCTCCGACATTTTGAAACAAATTGTCGCTGGATCTGAGAGATCCGAGAGACTGGGTCGGTCCTTTCAGAGTGAGGGAAGAGAAAAGAAAGAGGGATGGGAAATGGAGATAAAGAGAGAGAAAATAAAAGAAAGTTAAAGTGGGATGAAGGTTCAATGAGAGTAATGCAAGGGTATAAAAAGAAAGACAGAGGTATAGAAAGACACAGTGGGAGATGTAAAGGGGAGGTATATGCAGCAAAACAGACTCAAAGTGTGTGTGTGTGTGAGACAGGGAGTGTCGTGCGGTTGGATGGTATCCTTGGGAAAGTTTGTATCTCTCTTGTGCTATCTGGAGCTCAGCTGGGGACAAATACCACATCGGGTCGAGAGGCAGGCCGCTCTCGCAACCGAACCCATCCGCAGGAATGCTTCACTCCAAATGGAAGATGTTTTATAGCCATTATCCATATTTCTGTGCATGCCACCTGCAGCGGGAGCTCTCGGTAGGATCACATTCCCGTTTCGAGTGATACCTGTGCACTCTGAACACAAGCACATAATGATCTTCAGCAAAACAAGCAAGTAAAGAACCAATCCTTTTAACAGTCCAAGCAACCCTTACACAGACAGGCAGATTATGACTCTTGTGACTGGCGGATCTGAGTGAACTTTCAGTGCAAGTTGGATGCCATTCTGCCATTCTGCACTCAGGACAGATCAGAGATTTTAAGCACACTGTCCTACCAAGTTATATAAATCAAATACTAATGAAAATTAAGTTTTGAATGGATTAAAAAAGAGTCCATTCTTCAGTTAGGGAAAGTGTGAGTGCTCCATTAAGATTCTCCTTTAATTAGTTTAGTTAATGAGTTCTTTGTACCTCTGCAGTTCTTGGATCCTCTGTAGTTCATGAATTCTCTATAGTTAATGAACCTTCTATAGTTAATGACCCCTCTGTAGTTCATGGATAATCTTTGACTGTGTCTTGAAGAGTGTCCACAGCTGCAGGTCCTGGTGTAAACCCGAAACCACACAGCAAGCAAGAAACAGAAGTGAACTAACAAGCCCCCCTTCACCGGGCATTCCCCCATCCTCCAGTCTGATACCTTTGCTGGGGTCAGTGAAACCCCTGGCTGCCACTTCCCAAAACAGCCTGAGACCCCTGGCCGGCTTCCGTGGAGGATTCCTTATGAAGACGCCACGCGCTATCACACACGTCAGCCTGCGAGCCCGGCCCGTGACTTGCCTCGTAATGTCATTGTGCTCTCGCCACTTTCAGGAGAGGAAAAAGTTCACCTTGAGAGCGCTTATTTTCAGCACTGAAAGGTCCTCTCTGTTCTCTGTGGTCTGTAATGGCCTCCGCATTTGGACCCTGGTGAACCATGGAAACAGTTATTGGAAATGGTTTTCCATCGGCGCAAGTCCACGGCGGGCGATCCCTGAGCGGTGTGGTTTCAGCTCTGCGGGCTTTGCTGGATCTGTTTGTTTGTTTGTGTGGCTCCGTTGTCATGCGTTATCTGGTGCTGTGGCAGCCCTGTTGGCCCGCTGTCGAGGGCCACGTGTTTGTGGTCTGGTGGTTTGCTCATGAACACTTCAAAATAGGACAACGAGGGAGAAAAAAGGTTGCTGTTAGCAGGAGGAGGGCAAACCTCCTTCTAGAGTGCACACCCGTCAGGATGTTTTTTTCCTTCAGCATGTGTGAGGGTGTGTGTGTGTGGGTGTGGGTGTGCTGGAGCATGTTCCATGTACATGTTTTTTGTTTTGCATGTTTGGTGTGTGTGTGTATGTGTGCATCTGTGTGTGTTCAGTGTTCAGCGTGTGTGCATGGTGTTTTGGGGATGTGGGGGTGTGGGTGTTGTGTGTGTGTTCAGTGTTCAGTGTGTAAGCATGGTGTTTTGGGGATGTGGGGGTGTGGGTGTTGTGTGTGAGTGTGTGTGCGTGTGTGTGTGTTCAGTGTTCAGTGTGTAAGCATGGTGTTTTGGGGATGTGGGGGTGTGGGTGTTGTGTGTGAGTGTGTGTGTGTGTGTGTTCAGTGGTCAATGCGTGAGCATGGTGTTTTGGGGATGTGTGTGTGTGTTCAGTGTTCAATGTGTGTGCATGGTGTTTTGGGGATGTGGGGGTGTGGGTGTTGTGTGCGTGTGTGTGTGTGTGTGTTCAGTGTTCAATGTGTAAGCATGGTGTTTTGGGGATGTGGGGGTGTGGGTGTTATGTGTGAGTGTGTGTGCGTGTGTGTGTGTGTTCAGTGGTCAGTGCATGAGCATGGTGTTTTGGGGATGTGTGTGTGTGTGTGTGTGTGTGTGTGTGTGTGTGTGTGTGTGTGTGTGTGTGTGTGTGTGTGCAGTATTTGGGGGGATTTGTGCAGTGCCCTATGAGAACCACGTTGCTGCACTGCTTCTCTGTCTATCCCTCGCTCCTGATGACGACACACTCTTGGAATTTGCCTGCTTGTACTGTTGTATGTGTGGGGAGACACACACACACACACACTCTCTCTCTCTCTCTCTCTCTCTCTCTCTCTCTCTCTCTCTCTCTCACTCTCTCTCTCTCACACACACCCACACACACACATAAAGGAGAGCGAGAGTCCCCCCATTGCCGGGGGACTCTGAGGATCTCTCTGTTCTACAGCTGCTAACCAGGACCATTTGCTGCCTTGTTTTCACTTGCCCTCTATCTCCCCCTCTGTCTTCTTTTACCACGCCCCTTCCTGTCTGAGTTAGGGCAATTGGACATCATTTTGTTTCAGATGGGAGTTGGGAGAGAATTTTCAGGGGGAAGGGGTGTTGCAGTCTGTTCTGGGGGGGGCTGTGTGTGTAAGCGTGTCCATACGTACGTGTGTGTGGGTATGCTGTGGACTTAAGGGGGAGCTGTGGGAATGCGAGTGTGTGGTGTTGGGGGTGTGAGTGTGTGGTGCTGGGGGGTTGCTCTGCAGAGGCCACTGAGGGGGGCCGCGCTCTCTCCACACAGACCTCAGCTCAGTCTGATTGATGGGGGAGGGTGTTGCCTCTGTTCGCTCATCCATCACACACGTTATTTGGGTTTTAGAGAAGAGCAAAAAGGAAAAAGAAGAAAGGAGATGGGGGGGGGGGGTCCTTCACTTCTCCAAAAATATCAAACCGGGTGGTGGGTTCACTTCTTCCTCCCACTGCTGCACCGGCTGAACCCACACGGTCTCCCCTGCTGCTCCCCTCTAGCTCCACCCGCTCAGTAGGCTCAGGACTGGCTGGAACCCTGGCACCCTTCACGCAGACAAGGGAGGAGATTCCTGCTTTCTGGCTTTTTATCCTGAGCTTTATGCAGTCCTCCCATGACCCATTCTCTGTGGCCGTGCAGGGAATTCTCTGTGGCTGTGCAGGGAATTCTCTGTGTGGCAGTGCAGGGAATTCTGGAGCCTTCAGCCGGTGATGCTGCATGTGAATTCTCTGTGGATTGTGCTTCACAGAAACGACACTACATGCTGAATAGTGTGTGTGATTCCCTATGTGTGTTCATAACGTGGCTACATACTGAATAGTGTGTGTGATTCCTTATGTGTGTTCATAATGCGGCTACATACTGAATAGTTTGTGTGATTCCCTGTGTGTGTTCATGATGCGTCTACATACTGAATAGTGTGTGTGATTCCTTATGTGTTCATAACGTGTCTACATACTGAATAGTGTGTGTGATTCCTTATGTGTTCATAACGTGTCTACATACTGAATAGTGCGTGTGATTCCCTATGTGTGTTCATAACGCGTCTACATGCTGCATAGTGTGTGTGATTCCTTATGTGTGTTCATAACGCGTCTACATGCTGCATAGTGCGTGTAATTTCTCATATGTGTTCATAACGTGTCTACATGATGAATTGTGCGTGTGATTCCTTATGTGTGTTCACAACGCGTCTACATGCTGAATGGTGTGCGTGTCATGCTGGATGTTGGTCCCCTTTTGGCAGTACTCGCCATGAAGCCAAACTGCTGATAACGTGCTTTAGTCTAAGTTACATCGTTATGCAAAACCTTCTGTCTGGTGTGTGTTTGTGTGTGTGTGTGTGTGTTGTGTGTCACTGACACCACCTTTACAGGTATGCATGCAATGCGTAGTATTATTTTTAGAGGGCACAGCATCCTCCATTGTTCACCAAAATTCACTTTCAGATATTCACTTTTTTTAAAGGGCAGGTGAGATACTGAGGATATTGATACCCAGATACCAGCTCCCAAAGAAAGAGGCCACTGTTTCCTGTTATCTACTGTGCTGTCTTCGGAGCCACCCCCCACCCCACCCACCCTCGTAAGGCTGGCTCTTCATGACTCCAAATGAAAACAATACCAGCAAAAAACTGACCAAACAAGTCAATAAAATATAAACAGGTTGAATTGAATTGAAGCCTGAACTCCAGCCTGGATTCCAACATTATGTGATTACAGTACACAGTGTAGCCACCAAAACCTATAACGGATGGCTGTCTCTGATTTAGAGCCTGCTATTACTGACAATGCCTAGAAGATGCTGTCTTTGCATTTTCAGTATTTAAGCAGAAATCCAGGGCTGGTAGACACACATTAAATCACTGTGGTAAAAATAGGTTCTTCTCCCACTGCTGTGAAGATAGTTATGATAACTCAACAACAACTGAAGACAACGGAGATGCTTAGAGCTCTTAGAGTCAATGGCTATGTTTGGTTGGCTGTCACATGACAATACAAACATTGTTATATGAGAGGACTTCATGTTGTTAAAGATTTTTTATATGTGTGGGCAATCATGCCAAATAAAAAGTGTATGGATATGTATATTGTATATGTGGTTTATTTAGCCTACGGCCATTCGTATTGTCCATTATGTGGGCTAAGCAGGGCTTCAGTTTTGAAAAATGATCCTAGATCAAAATGAGGGCGTACAAATGCATGAACCCACCCTTAACCTGCTTTGCCCTCTGTGGACTACTCCCAGCACAGACTTTGAACTGATATTAGCAAGATCTGGATTCTCACTGCATTCACCCCACCCACCACCATCACTCCTGAGACCCTGCCCCACACACCCCGTCTTGTCTTCAGACAGGCTGGCCCTGTCATGTCGCCAAATCATCCTGACATCCATTTTGCATGCTTATCAGACAGTAGTTATGAATATTCACGATGGTCAGCAAGGCCAAATACGGACACGGCAAAGATGGTAGAAGTGAGAGAGAGAGAGAGAGAGAAAGAGAGAGAGAGAGAGAAAGAGAGAGGGGATTAGCTTTGGTCCTGTTAAGTGGAATCAGTCATGGAGATGGATATTAGCAGTAGCAGAAGGGAAACGAATGAGCCACTGTAAAATGGTTTGTGGGCAGGAGGCAGGCAGCTCTCCTCTCCTCCCCTCCGTGCGTTTGGAGGCTCGGATTGGCCATGCTCTTGGCGTGGGCCATGGCTGGTGCCACTGAACCCCAGGCCTGCCGAGGGGAACGTCTCTGGAGACAGAGAAGGGTGGCGGGGAGCCCCAGGGCATGCCAGTTTTCCCCCTCTGCCATTCAGCTTCTGCACTGCGCAGAATCGGCTGCCGCTGTCAGACTGTGCCTTGGTGCAAAGGCACGGTGTTTAAAGATCCTGGGGACCTGGGAGCATTACAGCAGATGTGGACGTTATTGCTCTAGACCGTATGATATTCTCTTTATCTTCAAGTCTGTTTTCCTGCAGCCGCAGAAACCTGTTCATCCAATGTGAAAATCAACAGTTTCCAGTTCTAGTGCATCACCTCTGGTGGTGCTATCCAGCGGATTTGGCAAACAACCAACTATGCTACGTAGTGTTGGGATTTCTTCTTATTATTAGGATGTTAGAGGTTAACACTCTCAGATATGCCAGTGACTATTTTGATCATGAGGTACTTTGGCGGCTTTGCACAAGCATTACATTATGTTCATATTCCATATTCCATATTCCATCCTCTTTCAGCTCTTTCCTCACTTTCTCGGAATGTCTTGCTTATTATAAGAACTGGAGAGACACCATAGAGGGAAACCTGTGCTATTGACATTAATGCCTAAAAGCTTCTAGGAACCCTTGAAGACTCAAGTGCTTGTTATGGCTTTCAGTGCTATTGCTATTTAAAGCTTTGATGTTAAAGCTAAAAAGATTCCAGTCTTCAATGATGGGGGTTAAGTCTCCTCCTCTCTCTTGAGCAGGAGCAACATTTCGGAATGTTGTGTCCGTTCATTTGCACCCACAAAGGCCACGCAGCGCCGAGGTGCATGTGAAAGCGCACTCGTTTGCGCCGAGTGGTCTATCAGTGGCCTGGACTACAGGAGCCCATGCTGTGATAGGATCAGGAAATAAGGAAATAGCTTCGCTTCGGTCCTGGGCCAAGGCTGGACCCTTGTCTCCGCTGCTCATCGGTAGCACCACCTGTCGCCTGTCAGAACTCACCCCTGGATCTTGTGTCCCCCGCTGCTCTACGTAACCAGACGGTTGAGGTACAGCTCCTGCCCTCCGAGAACAGCCGCTGGTGGTTTACACTCTGCGACATTCTGTTGTGATAGACGCTGTCACCATATTGTGATGAGGTGGTGCACCCGAGGGTGTGTTGGAGATGACATCCCCCAAAGCTGCGTGCCATCAGTGCTGCTGTGGTTTGACTGAGGTGTATGTTTCAGATCCAGCAAAGGCCTTTTGCTTGAGCACGTCCCATAGCAGCGCACTGCATCCCTGGTGGAGGGTGAGGAATCAAAGAGATGAATCATAAGCGCCTCCCTTTATAGATCTGTCTTCCTCTCAGATGAGTCAGGAGTGTCAGTCAGTAACTGCATTGCATTTGTGGCTGTTCCAGTTTTAGAAGAGAATGCAGTTTACCCCAAATAGTGCAGAGAGGTCAAAGGTCATTGGTGCTACAGGCTATAGCAGTCTCTGTCACCATCAGCAGTTTTGAACCCATTGGAGCCATTTACAGCATCCTTCTGGTTTGCACTGAAGCCCTTCACATGGACAGTTGTGCAGGAGTCACAGAGAGATGCTGCACTGAACTTCCCCTTATAAGTTACTGCTACAGAGAGAAATGGCAACACAGATGGGAGTCGACAGTGACTCACCCGTAGGGCTTACGACACCAACAGCAGAGTCATATCGCTACATTTTGCTTACCTCTAAATTGCTTGAGACCAAAGGCTATGATCGAGTTTCTGAAAGCACTAAAATATTGTTCACATAACAGTAATATTTGACCATCAGATGCTTATTTAATAATTTTATACAGATGTAATATAGACTTGTGAAACTATCATAAGGGTTTATTAAGCTTGCTGATCAGCTGAGTGTAATAAATGTGTTATAATATATGAATAACAAAATGCAAAAACTTTTTGCTGTTAAAGTAAGGCGATATTTCAAAAGTGACCAGTTGTAAAGGCAGGTAAAGAGAAGCAGTAAGCATGCTAACAGGAGCACAGGCAGGTAAAGAGAAGCAATTAGCATTCTAACATGAGCACAGGCAGGTAAAGAGAAGCAGTTAGCATGCTAAGAGGAGCACAGGCAGGTAAAGAGAAGCAGTTAGCATGCTAAGAGGAGCACAGGCAGGTAAAGAGAAGCAATTAGCATGCTAAGAGGAGCACAGGCAGGAAAAGAGAAGCAGTTAGTATGCTAACAGGAGCACAGGCAGGAAAAGAGAAGCAGTTAGCATGCTAACAGGAGCACAGGCAGGAAAAGAGAAGCAGTTAGCATGCTAACAGGAGCACAGGCAGGTAAAGAGAAGCAGTTAGCATGCTAACAGGAGCATAGTCTCCTCCATGATGGCCTCCATGATATGGACAAATAAAAAAAAAAAATCATATTGTGATAACATTGCTATTGTACCTGTGGCCACACTAATGAGGCCATAATGCGACATGGTTAAAGACCAACCTGCAGAGTTCAGAACAAAAGAATTTACAGTAGTTGTATTATGTTAATCAAAACACCCATGTTCACTGTTCAGTGACCCTTTGCGTTATCCGTGCTTCAAAGGCTAATAAGTAGTAATGGTATATTGTACCTCCCTAGCTGAAGCCAGTAAGAGCTGTAGACACACTATGTTTGAGGCAGTGGAGGAGCAGGTATTATATATTTATTGGTGGATGTTAGTGGTTTTTTCATGAATACATGGTTATAGACATTTATATTAATACAGTGGTACTCTTTGCTACTATAGTTATATTGAACACAAAGTAAAGTATCTCAGAAGCCCAAATAATCTAGATCTGGTTAATACCTTACATACCAAATTGTATTCAACACGTTATCAGTTGGTCTTATTTAGCAGGTAATAAAATGATATATTAACAGCATGCTCCATCTGATATGGCACCACATGCCTCAGCTACTGCCGATTAGCAGGGAGAAGGCCAAGCGCATCTGTTCCTCTGCAGGTCATTAATCATTCACCGACTGAAGCGTTAAAGAGTTTGAACTCTATTCTCATGACACCATGTACTGAATGTGACTGCCAAACTTCCTAATGGCTGTGTTTCGGTAAAAGGGGGTGCAGCGTTGGGCTGGCTGGCTCCGGCGCTCCACCCCTCCCCTCCCCGTGTGTCTGACCGGAGGATTGGGGGCCTCGGCAGGCTTCAGCTCCCGAGGAAATGGGTTTTTCCATAGACATTTATCACCCCCATCACGGGGAACGGGCGCGGAGCAGCGTGGGCGGGAAGAGGGCTGGCTCAGTGGGGGTCTTTCGTCCATGGGCCCTGCGTATATAAGGCAGGAACATTCATCTAGCCGCTCCGATCGGTGCCAAAATTGGGACATGCTGTTTCCTTGTGGGAATGGCCGGTGTAGGCCAGAGCACTCCGAAGGCACAAGTTTAGACTCCCGTCCATGTAGAATAAGCAGGTCTCCAGTGTCTTCTATGATACTCTTTCAGGCTTCTTGTGAGTTTGTCTTTTAAAGAGCACGTTAAGCTGTTTTTCTCATGTCATGTCACCTTTCATTACAAAATCCCCAATTAAATTTGCGGATCCTGATTGAAGCGATCCTCGAAGCCGTCTCATCCTGCATGTCGCGTCAAGCAAAAGCTGAAATGTCAAAACCACAGCACCTCCCCCTGCCAGTCATCCATTATTAGTAATTAAGTGTGACCCACATCAGGGTTTCCAGCGTGCACATGTCCTGATAGCTCTCCTGTGCTACATGACAAACGGAATGCGGGTGTGTACAGGAAGGCTGAAATGCCCCTTAGTGCAACAGATCAGAAAGCAGGGAGTGGAGACAGGAACTCTCTGTAGTCACATGCTCATCGGAGGCATACCCAATACAGGCAGAGACGTCACTGGACTACGCAATACATGACCGGTGGCCAATGATTGTACACTGTGTTTATTTGAGTCCCGTTTACCTTGCTACAGTGTAAACATGTGCTTGGATTAATGTTGTCAGAGTTCATTGAACATTGGCCATTTTTATTGAATAGCTACACAGACAAAATGTATATAAAATCAGGAATCAGGTGTCTTGCTGTACTTGCAGGGATTTTAGTCACAGAGGCTGATTGCAGATCAGTGTTTCTGGTTTCTTTGGCAGCGCTCACCCAGCTCATGTCTGTCGTCTGCGAGACACATACTTTCACCTGTCTCATCCAAGTCTCATCCAAACCTCATAACAAAACCTGGCCTTGATCCATGATTCCTAACACATCTGCCTTGGAGTATTAGTGTTTTGTAGGCACATATAAGACATTCTCCTAAAACAGCCTTCTTGTTGACAAGCCTCAGGGGGGTGGGGGGTGGAGGTGGTGACGAACCGGATAACACAAAAGTCAATTGTTTTCGTCCAGTGGGAGGCTTGAAATAGCTCCCTCTTCATGTGCACAAAGAAGAGGTCACTAGGTGGGCCTGTTGTGGCGATTACCTGGAGCCAGAGGAAGGTCACTCTGTGCCGAGCTCTGGAAAAGCCGTGTCCTGACAAAGCTGCGTGATTAGCACCCGGCCTGTTCCTGTGTCAAAGGTCAGGGCAAACGGGTGGGAGGGGGTGGGTCCAGAGACATGGGCCAGAGCTATTCTGGTAGCCCGGGATATTTCCGACACAAAGAGAAAGGCCACATATTTACGGCAACATCCAAGAAGCGTGTGTCATCATGGGTGTGGTGTCTGTTGGAGTTGTGCAGCAATAAGAGAGGACCAGGGAACAACTTGCTTTGTGATTAATGGGGTGGCTCTTTCTCGTGAGGGTTTTCTGCACCTATTTCCACACACAGGCTGAACTTTAAGACGCCAGGCACACCTACCACCTAGAGGGAACCGCATGGTACAGTTTGCAGTGGGTGGCATCCATTGTACGTGAGCTCTCTGCCAAACATGCTGGCACTGCTAGAGCAAGCACATGGCTTACTGCTTCAGAGCCATGCCTTATCGTCTCCATCAGCTGCTCAACCAAAGATACAATTACTTGCAAAATGAATTCTACCACTTGATTGTTAGATTAATGATGCATTAAAAAGCCCCAGATAGAGTTTGCCATGTTCTGCTGCAGGGACTTTTGGAGAGAGGCCTACAGGTCTTGGCTTCTTCAATGGGGAGGGGTTTACACACTGATCTTCCTGTTCTCTTCAAAATAGTGTCAACATATCACATAATGAATTACATTTTAAACATGCTCTCCGTTGTTCTTTTAGAAAAATGAAATTGGGCGAACCTATAAAATTTTGCTGCTTACGTGTTTGATTCTTCATATGACTCAGCATTGACTGTCCCATGTGCCTTGGTTTCTATAGGCCCAGACATTTGTTTTGGCCCTTTACATCCTCCTCCTCCCATGCTGGTTGGAACTTCACCAGGGAGGCCAAGGAAGCCTGGCACTCGCCTGTGAGCCATGGCCAGACCAGGGCAGCTGGGATCTGGGGAAGCTCCCTGTAGTTCTGGAGCTCCTTGGCAGACACCCCCCATATAACCCCCCAACCCTCCCCCTGCCTTTTTTTCCCCCGCCTGTTTACCACTGGCTTCTGCCTTCAACCCTCAGCCAGCTACAGAGGAGCCCTATGATGCGCTACACCCACACACGGTCCCCCTCACACATGCGCACACACACACGTACACGTGTGTACACTTGATGCACACTTGATGCACGCAAGCATATACATACGCACTCATAACGAAATAAACAAGCTCGCACTTTCAAATAACACTTGACAGTGCAATTCAAAGGCGAGAGCCTGCTGGCGGAAGAGTGCAGGAGCCACAGCAGTGGCAGTCGCTTGTCACTCTCTCTCTCCGGCGTAACGTGACTCCCTCGTCCTGGTGTAGCATGACTCCTTCACCCTGCTGCAACGTGACTCATTTCTCCTGTTGCAGCACAACTCTCTCGGCCTGGTGCAGCATGACTCTCTCAACTTGGTGCAGCATAACTCGTTCGCCCTGGTGTAGTGACTCGTTCACCCTGGTGTAGTGTGACTCATTTGTCCTGGTGTAGTGTGACTCGTTTGTCCTGGTGCAGTATGAGTCTCTCACCCTGATGCAGCGTGACTCCCTTGCCCTGGTGCACTGTGACTCATTCACCCTGGGGCACTCACTCAACCTAGTGCAAATCGACTCATTTGTCCTTGTGCAGTGTGATTTGCTTGCCCTGGTGCAGCTTGACTCACAGCGCTGCTAAGTCACACTCGCCGAGTGGCGGTAGAGTGTGTGCGGGTGAAAAGCGGCCTGTCCACCTTCCCCGTATCTGCCGATTGCATGGCACCCTCATACACACAGCAGCTGCCAATGAAAACCCTCCTCCAGACTCACTTCCACACTGTCTCTCTCCCTTGTTTACGCAGCTGGAATGTGTAGAGTTGGAAGGATTTTTTTATAAACTCGGAAACGTCACGCAAGTTTGACACCTGCGACGGAGCCACAAAGATTTTGGCTGTTGCAAGGTAGCGCAGCATAGCCCGGCGCCACCCGCCTTGAAAGCCACCCCCAGACCGGCCAATGGCCTCCCATTGGCTGGTTCTGGACTGGGAGGCTATAAAGAAGGAATTCCTTCCCAATGGTCCATGAAAGCTGTGATTCACCACTTATTATTGTTTGAACCCTGGTGGCTCTTTCCGTATTACCTCAGCACTGTGTCTTTAAGAAAAACCTATCCGTCACAGTCTGGTGTTTTAAGCTTTTTTTTTTTTTTTGGTGGGGGTATGCCCTCCTCTCTCTCCTGATGCTCCTGGACAGAGTGCAGAAACATATTTGAGCAATCAGTGCCCCTGAAAACCTCTCCAGCTGGACACTTGTCATCCTTGATGATGAAAAACCATGACAACCGTCCGCCTCTGAAGGCCCACTGGTGTTGGCGAGGTCAGAGATCTGCCACAGACCCCCTCTACGAAACGTTTGAAAATAAACAGACTTGATTTGGGGCAGAGGGTTGGGGGGTTGGGGGGGGGTCACGTGTGCGCAGAGGGACCAGGACAGACTTGGACTGAGTTCTTGTAAATAATTGCGTTCATTGTTCCCCTGCCACCATCAGTTATGGTCACAAGCTGTTTGCTAGGCCCCTGTCTGTCTGCCGCACCCCACGCCGTCACGGGCCGCGCTGGGCTCGCGAGGAGAGCTGCTCGTGCCAAGGTTGAGATGCCAGCCCGCTGACCCGGGTGCCCGGCCAGTGACGGGCCCAGGCCCAGGGACAGGCGTCTGGGCTGCATGCAGGCTGAGCTGCGCCGCTGTGTCCAGTGACACAAATCCAAGTCCAAAGAGCAAATTCCTCTCTCTGCTACTCTGATCACTTGCGGTGCAAATGTGTCAGATTGTTTCATTTTTTGACTCACTTTTGTCCACTGAGAATGTTGTGACTGTGGCCCGAGTTCAAAGCACTCCGGCTGGGTTTGAAGTGGCAGCTCCTGCCAGTTTAGCAGAGGTGTGTTGGGCCACCTGTAGAGTGCCTGATGAATTTGCCCAGTCAGAGTCTGTCACAGACCTCTGCACCTCTGGTCACAAAACCCCCAGACGAACAGAAACACACATGGCCGTCAGGTGAATAAATGCGAGCAGGCCGTGTACGTCAGACATTACTGAAGAACTTGCTTTTTCTATCTGGGACACATGGAATTACTTCATTGCAGATCAGCACATTTTTCACTTTGTTAAAGTTTCTGCTAGGGGGCCTCTTGCACAGCCGTCCTGAGAGGCATTTGCAAGGAGAGAGACAGAGAGAGAGAGAGAGAGAGAGAGAGAGAGAGGGAGGGAGAGAGAAAGGTGGAGAAAGATGGATGAAAAAAACAGGAAGCGCTCCAAGGGGGATTCTCTCTCTGGTTTTCTCCTCCTTTGTCTCTAATCTCGTCCAGAAGTGTCTTTCGGCTTGTGGCTGTGGCAGAGGTGCTTGCAGCCAAGCGAGCGTGGGAACTGACCCAGGCCTTCCAGAGCCTGTAATGATGGAACCTCAATGACATCACAGGCGTTACGGAGCTGAGCTCTGGTGACTGCGCCGTGCGCCTGGTCCAAATACCAGTGGCTGCGCAGAACACACACGCCGCAATGGAAGTCAGATGCGCCACATTTTCTTTCTTTCCCTGTCAGCCCCCTCAAACCTGCCCCCATGCTCCATGAGCCGGCCGAGGGGCCTCCGCTAGGGCCCTGTCTCGGCTGTAAATGTCTGCTAACGGATGCAGGCCTTCGTAACAAAGTGGAATCTGATCTGATTCACCCCGGGCTAGTGTGTTTGATCTGTACCTACTTCAGAATGTTCTTCAGGGCCTTGTAAGTAAATGGCTCAGTTCATGCGTTGTGGAGTTGGAGTTTATATTCTGATATCGTGTGTGATGATAAGCGCTTTTAAGTGTGCGCTGACATTTCAAGATCATTGTGTGTGGGGCATTAGTTATGTGTTCTTTTTCTTTAGGTCCTGCATGAATGTAAACATCTTTACTGTGAGGGGACTTGTGGTGTAAAACAGCTTTTGGCAGGTTCTAACTTTGTCAGCTTGCATGTCTTGGTGGTGAAAATAAACACCTCTCAGAACAAAGAGCTTATTGGTGTTCAACTAAATAGCATCCTGTTCAAAACCTCATTTCAGTGGTTAGTATCTGTATATAACAGATTACTGTCAAATGTCTATGATACTGGCTTCTAATCAGAAAAATATCTGTGATCCACCCACTCCAAAAAGGGGGTGAAACAGGTTCACTTGTACACCTGCTGGCTTTGACACTTGCTGAGGGCTTTGGTATATTTTCAATTTTGAGACAGGAGTCCGTGGGTCATTGTGATGACCAAAGTAAAGTGGTGTGGCCCTTAGAACTCATTGACAGGATCAACAAGTAGTACAGTTTATTATTGTTCAAAATGCAGTTACTTGTAAAATGGATCCTTGCACCCTGAAGTTCAGTCTTAGTGTATCTCTGGACTAGAGAATCCATCTGGAGATTAGACCAAAGCTCCAACTGGATTCTGACACCCAGCCGCAGGTGATTAACCTGTTGCGAACTACACTGTCTGCCCCATTCCATCACTAAAGATGCAGTCGCCTGTGACCAGACAAGGAACAGAAATAACTGATTTATGTAACAGTCGCCCCAAATGTTGTTTTAGAGTTTGGTTTTGGAAACCTGGTGGATGGTTGCTCCTGCATCTGCCATTTCATGGTGGCAAGCATGTAAGCGTTCTTCCTTCCAGAGAGCCTTTGAAGTCCCTGAGCTCTGTAATCACCCAGTACCCTCCGCTCCTATAGTTAGCGCACCAGAACACGTGTGAATTTGACTGGAACTCTCTTTCGGTTTGTCCTACAGTATATACGCTTTTCACATAACATCCACACACCCAGGGGTATCTGGGACTAAACGCTCCTGTAGCGTTTGATAATTACAATAATTAGGGAATTATGGCTTTGTTGTCTTCCCAGGCGCTTACAGCCACGGCCGCCGCAAGGCCACACTGCTCATCTCTTTAGCGGCGGACGCATTTTAAAAGTCTTCAAATTACAGGTCCTCTGGAATCAGAATGACAAAATACATGCACATTATGCTCCCAGATATAGTAACATGTGGATGGAATTTAAAACCAAATGCAATATTAAAAAAGACGCAAATATTTTGTCATGCTATATGTGTCTGCTCTATATTGTAGCTGAAAATTTGATCCTTTAAGCATCCTTTTTTTCAAGATCCTTGACTCATATGAAGAGTTTGGATGGCTGAGCCCTAAAGTTTAATTCCAGTGAAAATGTTTTTTATTTATTTTTCTTTAATATTTGTGTCTGATGAGAATTGTCTTGATCAACTGTGACTGATGAGAATTGTGTTTTGATTTGAAGGTTTGAAGGGTAATATCTTTTTCCCGATAAAGATTGCTGGTATTCTAGGTTTGACATCTCCTTGTGCTGCTAGTCTAAAAGAATGGATGTGAACACAACCTTCATACTTTGGCCTGGTTATTAGACTGGTTGTTAGAACGGAATAAATTGTTAAGCCTCACAAATATATTTACAGGGCTGTAAATGTCTGTAACATCTTTTATTATTGTCAAGTTTCTGTCATTCTTGGGCCATGTAAACAGACGATGTTTTCAGTTATTTTAAACCTGTTGCTGATAATTTGATAATTAGTTTTTTTAAACAACCTTTTAGAATTTCAGATTTTATTTATTGGTATGTTTACTAAAGGTTACGTTTCAGTATTAAAAGTCTACACTCTTCGAAAGGTTATAACATCAGTCCTGGAAAAATCGCATTTGATGCTTTATTCTCAAGTTTTATAATCATTCTTGCATTATTCCAAAAAGCCTAAATCCTGTCTTGTCAGGAGACGGCAGTAAATGACGATTTTAAAGGAAAATGCGGAAATTCTCCTTTAAGATCTGTAGATATTTTCATTTTACTCTGCGAGTCTGCGTTAATGAGTTTTCTGAGATTGGAATAAGACAAAGTGCACATGGTTTGTTTTTGAACTTCATAAACAACAAAAAAAAAAAACCCAAAAGAAATGTGTTAATCATAACATTTAGCAAAGAAGCAGCAGTGAAATGAAACAGCTGTCAAATGAGGACAAGCAATTTTGAGGAGGAGCTGTTTTTACAGTCGAAAGGAAAAAGAATCATGAAACAGCTTTTTTTCTGTAAGTTATTAGCAGTTCTACCATGCCAAGTGCAATTAGCAGTTTCTCTGCATAAAGGGACAGAGACAGCTAAACAGCTGTGACTGATACTGGATCAGACCACCACTGAGAGCCTCCCCAGGAGCCTATCCACCTCTGTCAGACTGCAGCTAGCCTGACCTGATCTGAAGAGACCACTACCCCCTCAGAGTAACACTAATAGTCACATTCTCTTTGGCAGCAGGAATCTTGACTTTTAACTCTTTTGCCTCTTCACACAGGTATGGACAGTTACGTAAGTATCATAATTTTTTTTGACATTTAAGATCACACACTGGCATGCATTAATATTCAAGTGACATTTACACTTGTATTGCATTGTCACATGCAACACAACATTGGAATGAAGTCCTACCTGGTATCATATTCTCCATTTATATTTTTTCAGTGTATTCAAAATCACAAACCAGTGTGCACTTAAAAAACACAACTGCTATATTGCTATTGCACCAAACTTAGGAGATATCTCTGGATACCCTCGAAACGTCAAAATCAATATAAATGGTAAATCAGAATCTATTTGCCTATTATTTGTTAGGAATAATACATTTAAAATTAATTCTGTAGCCACACAGAGAATTCCAAAATCACCCTTTCTGTCCAGGAAATTTTCAAAATGCATATTTGCACATAGGTAATACCATGCAGCTGCTGCTGATAGAATCACGTGAGCTCTAGGAGAACCACATCTTCTCCTTCATTTCTCACTTTGTGCATCACGAGGTCTTTAAGGCTGAAGTGTGCCTTCTTTCGAAGAGCAAACCGAAATGGCCCAAACCTGTTACAATGTTCTCAGCCTAAACCCTTAAATGGAGATGCCATGATTAAGTCAAGATCAGGTCTGCTTTTAAATACGGTCGCAATTACCCAGCCCTACTCCTTTCACGCACGCACACACACACACACGTGCGTGCGTGCACACACACACACACACACACACACACACACACACACACACACACAAATGCCAGAAACATTGCCACTTTACCAGTTAAATTAAAGTCAGATTACTATCAGCGAGCTCAGACTGAGTTTTTCTGTTGAGTGTGGCTCTGTTTCCTTAGCCAATCTGTTAAAGCCGCCCTGCTGGGAGGCCTTCAGAAGCCACTATTTATTTTCTTAGCTAGTTACTAATTGACTGGACCCTTTGGAACTCATGTGTATGGCGGATGCATGGCGGTTGTATGCAACTGCTGCCGTGGTCTGGAGCTGGATGTGGCTTCCATTTGCTACCACTTAGCATGTGGCCTCAGCACGGGGGCACACGTTGGGCACATGACTAGAACAAATGAGGCCAGACACAAGCTACCCCCCCGCCCCAACTCCAGCTGAAAGTGGGGCTCCCTTTTTGTTGACGACGGGCACCAGTGTGGTGATGAGGTCGACTTTTTCCCCCTCTTGTGGCTGGACTCTTTGAACTGCTGCAATTTCCTTTTGTGATTCCTGTGATGTCTAAAGGGGCTGGTGAGTCCCAACACTCTTTTACAAGAAAGAGTGACATCTAGAGCGAATGGAGGAAAAGATGCTTCCCCGAAACCCTAGATGGGTTTGCACCCTTGCCCACTTGCCCACTTGCACCCTTGCTGGTCTTTGAGAAGAATGCTAGATCATTGTCTTCTGGCAGTATCAGGTCTACTGTTGAGGAAAGTGTTTGGAGACTCAGGTCCTTCATAGATGAACCTCCCCAACTCTATCCAAAGCCCCTGCTGCTTTTATCTCAGTTGTTACATGGAAGGTGCTTTGATCAGGTGTCTGTGATGAGATGGGACATCAACATTAAACCAGAGGTGCCCATCTCTGGTACTGCAGGCGCAGAATCCAGAACGTTTGGATAATTTCCCAATTCAAACATGCCTGGTATGTCTGGTATCTTGTATCTTTCGATATAGTTCTGTTTGAGCAATTTAAACTTCTGAATTCTGGCCATCCAGGTAACTGTACACTTACTAGTCCAGGTAAGCTGTTTCTGCACTATGCAAATGCAACTGCAAGGGACTTAGGCCATATTTTGTCTTTCTGTTTCCTCCTAGAAAGAGTTTGGCCTCCTCATAGAGTGCCAGTCTGTCAGCTAAGCCCATGGAAGCGTCTGAAGATCAGGCTGGTCCTGACAGCAAAGGGCTGTGCAGGCTTCAAAATCTAGCACACACTTTGACCTTGGTGTCAGAATACACAGTGCAGCAGTCCAGTGAGCCTGGGCTTCCTCTCCAAACCTCTGTGTCTGGGTTGTAGACTCAGGACAGCCTAGCCTTTTGTGGAACATAATTAGAAGAAAATGGTCTGTTCTGACTCTGCTCTGTCAGAGGCTTCAGTTTTCCATAATAATGTCGTGAACCTGAATTTTTTTCCAATATAATGTAATGACAATGGAAAAGACTGACTGTACCCTTTCAAAATACCACGGCAATGATACAGATCTATTCACAAAATAAGCTCACGAAAATCACCGCTTTCTCATCATGAAATGACTCTTACTAGTAGTTAAATGAACTTTGCTCTTTTTATCATTCTGCGTCTATTGAGAACACTAAGGTTTTACTAGCTATAAAGTCTCCTTAATTTGCACTCATAGTCTTCCTCAACCCTATTTTGCTTTGCACCTGTTGACCCCGAATCCATGTGTGTGTCTTTCTCCCCTGTGTCCCTCCCGAGGACAGCTCGACAGAGCAGACGTGTCGGAGCTGGAACGGGAACGATGGCTGCCCCGTGCCAGGCTCCCTGGCCGTGCTGCTCAAGCGGGCATTTGGAGTGCGGCTGGCACCATCACCCGCTCCTGCCCACTCTCTAATTCAATTTTCATTTAATACATTTTTCCCCTCCCTCTCTTTCTGGTCTCTGTCCCGTTGCCCAGGTTCATGCAAATAGGGCCTGAAGTATGTGCAAGTTATCTTCTGCGGCGGAGACTCAGGGCCCTTGTTGCTTCATATAGCTCAGCTCTAGAGCACGGGCCATTGATAAGGCTCATGTCCCCGATAGCTACTGCGCTTTCAAGTCCCCCTCGCAAAACAGACGGCTTTCTTTCATGTTGTTTTCCCAAGCCAAGGACAGACAGGCCTCCCCGCTGGACCCGACTGGCTAATCAGTAATCACTAACTTGCTGAGTCCAGCAGACCCACAGATAGGCAGATTCTCTCTCTCTCTTTCTCTCTCTTTCTCTCTCTCTCTCTCTCTTTCCCTCTTTCTCTCTCGATCTTTCTCTCAACTTTTTCTTCCTCATTCTCTTTCTCTTCTACGATGCTCTCCCAGCGCTTGGGGCGGGTTTTGAAAATGCAACGCGTCCCCGTGGCTAGCAGCCGCGTGGTGAGGATAAGCATTCGGGGCGAAAAAGCTCTGTGCTCTTTTGCCTCCTCCTGCTCCTCCTGCTCCTCCTCCTGCTCCTCCATTTTTTCTTCTTTTTTTCTACCTCCGCCACCTGCCTTGCCTCACTCCCTTTCTTCACCTCCTCTTCCGCCTCTCCTCTCTCTTTCTGGTCCAGCCACAGAGCAACTGTTCCTGTGGTGCGGAGCAGTAGGGGCTGGCACGGGTGGTGTGGACCTCTCCCCAGCCCGACACATGGAGCTAAATTAAAACATTAGTACCACTTTATGACTTCATTTAGCATGCGCCAAGGAAAATAGATTACGCGACTGCGTCGCAACAGAGGGGAGGACTCATCCGCTTTCGTCCCAGCCCTCGCGCCTTTCCGTGGTTCTGCGTTCGTCTTACCCACGTGAACTCACTGAACTTGTGCTGTCCTGTCGAGCCAGGCACTGTGCAGAGTCGCGAGAGGGGCCGGTGGGGTCCGCATTACCAAAGGCAGCGCAGGTGCTTCACGGTTCGCCGTGACTGGGTGACAGGCTGAACCCTGGTCAAAGACAGCATCTGTTCTGAAGCACCCGGCATGTCTGATTGTTTTGTCTGTTCAGAGTTTGGCGTGAAGCCGCCAGCACAGCACAACTGAAGTGAGGTTCTAGAGGACAACTGTACTCTAGATTTAACTGGATCTTTTTCCAAGCATTTGTTCCCCTGGGTGTAGTATGAATGTAGTTGTATGAAAATGAAGATTGGCAATTTTACATTTTTACTATTATAAAACATTTAGTATGATGTTTGATAAATATGATCCCACATCACACATTGCTTCATCACTGATGATTTGCCAGTGTAAAGGTAAAACTGAGAAAATATCTTTCCTTGTACAATTAGTTACAAGAATCATACAATGAGTGTAACAAAAAGAAAATCATTCTACATTATATTGCTGTGGTCCCTTTACATGAATCTCTGATTCATTCACTCTGATTGATCTGGTATGCACAACTTTAGTATTGTTTCAATGCTATCATATATATATATACATGTATATACATCATATATATATACACATGTATATACATCATATATATATATATACATGTATATACATCATATATATATACACATGTATATACATCATATATATATATATATACATGTATATACATCATATATATACACATGTATATACATCATATATATATATACACATGTATATACATGTATATACAGCATATATATATATACACATGTATATACATCATATATATATACACATGTATATACATGTATATACATCATATATATATATACATGTACAGGGTCAAACAAGCAGTGAAGTTGTTGTTGTTGTTGTTGTTGTTGCTGTTGCTGGCTCAGGCTCATTACATAAGTCCGCTGATGTATGTGACACAAAGTCCATGTTGACACGCAGGGTCAGAAGTAGTGTGAACACATGCAAGTCAGAGAAATCACACGTTTGTGTGTGCATGTGTGCTAACGGCACCAACCTCAGTCGGTCATCCTGGACTGAGAGCTGTAACCCACATGCGTCGCTACAGCAGGGTGATGGAGAGACAGGGTGGTGCGCTGTTTGTAGTGCTTGCCAGAGGCACAGTGCGAGTCAGGCCTGAACAGAGGGCAGCAGAAGAGCCTCTTAATCTGAGGAGAGCTGTGACACTCCAAAAGCGTTGCTTGGCGTGGGCCTGACAGCCATCCCGCTGTTCTGCGCTGTTCCTCATCTAGAGCAGCCTCCCACCGCTGCACTCTCCCTGGTGGCTGCCGACCCCGGATGTGGATGCTCTGCGTAACTGCTGGGCCACTGTAGTGGCTGGAAAAAAACCGGCTGTGTTGACCCGAGAACGACACTTCTCTCAGGCTAAAGTTGCCTAAAGAGGGATTCTTCAATTCTGGCAGTTTTATTTCCTGCTGTTTGAGGTTTTTTTTTTTTTTTTTTTTCCGGGGGGTGGGGTTGGATGGGGTGGGGGGGGGTGGGGGTGTTACATTTTTTAAGTTGCATAACATGGAAATATTTATTTGATCCAGTTTAAACCAGTAGCTGTGGAAGAGATTTTGTGAGTTGTGCTGGAGCTGAATGGTTTGAGGACTGCAGGCAGAAGTGAGGTGCAGGTCGCATTGCATCAAGGGGACATTAGGTGTTGGCTGGGTCCCTTTGGATTTTCGCTTTTGAGATCAAAGCTCCTCTTTCCTCAGTAACAGATTAACGACTGAACAATCGAAATACCTCTAAATATAAAATGGAAAATGAATCTATTGTTACCTTGGGTGGTTTCACGCTGCTTTCTCATAAACACCTATGCATTATATTTAAACAGCTAATTGCACATTGTCCCTATATGAAGTAAACGGTGGCTTTTTTGATGGGCAGATCAGCCTCGTCATACTGGACTTCCTGGGCAAGTTACCGTTAGACAGGAAGTTGAGCAGGAACTTCCCAGGTGAATGTACTCTGTTGACGCGAGGAAAGGTCTCTCAGTGACAGCTTCCAGAGCCTGCGGGTTGCCCTCCACTCATGGTTGCGTTCCGCTCCAAGAGCTGGTGATAAGAAACACATGGTACTGTTTGCTTCCTCTCGCCTCTGGTCTTCTTTAACCCGTTGTCATGAGGACAGAGGACGGCTCCTCTGCCAGCACATGATAACTGGCTGGCTGTGTGGGCCCTGATGGGTTAAGTAGGAAATGACTGGGACCTTCAGGAACGTGCTATCACAATGTCTTCCCAGCCACGCCCCTCGTGCAGCGTTCCGTAGTGCTCAAGGCCTGATAGAGCGTGGCTGTGGACATGGCTCCTAATCTCAATAACATGACGCTCACCCCAAGAGCTTCTCGTTGCGGCCTCTTCCGCTGTGCTCCTATAGTTCCGTCAGTGATCGACCACAAACCAGAGACCTTGTATGGTCAGATGTGACCAATTTTGGTCAGTTATGTTTAAAATGAACGATAAGACATGAGAATTATATTACTTTGGATTAAGATCAGAATGAACATGAATAAAATGTACTATCTGATAACTTGCTGAAATTCACACCAATTTTGCTCTTTTCTTTCCACCTGTTCTTTCTATTTCTCTTCTCTTCTTTTCTTTTCTCTGTCTACAGGAGCTATGCTTCCTGTCCTGTGACTAAACAACAGAAACCATTTTCACATGGCTGGATAAATCAGCCTTCTGCTTGTGACATGACCTTTCTGTGACATGCCGAGTTGAATCCTGCAGGAGAAATGGGACGGGAGGAAGAAGGATGGGCTACTTCCTGTCAGCAGCACCAAGAAACACTGGAGGTCCCGCATCACTGTTGAATTATTAGGGCATCATTTCTTAGGACAGCTCGCTGCTTGCTGCTATGAGATGCATGATGAGATATATCATGCAGACAGATAGCGTTGGGGGTGGTGATGTGTTCCTGACTAACAGGGTTAAGTAGACTTAAAAGATCCCTGTGAGCTGATACATCTTTTGGGTTCTTCCCCAGTGTAAGGGGGAAGGTGACAGCAAATCTTGAGCAGAGTCTTTACAATCATCAATAAAACTTTCTTCAGGCTCAAGTACATTGTGCAAATAAATGGGTCCAGAATGGGTTCTGAAGGGCACATTTCCAGAAAAAAAGATGAATGGCACTAATTCAGGCTAGATTAGAAAATCTGAAATGCTTCATGGATGAGGTTATGAAGAGAGCAAAAGCTCTCCAGAACAACTTGCCATTCATTCATTCATTCATTCATTCATTCATTCAATTTAAATTAACAATTAAATATGGCATCTTGAATAATTGTAGAGGCAAGTTCATTTCATAACAGATATTACATATGAAAGTACGAAAAAACATTAGAGCTGAATAAAGTCAGATCAAATTAATATAAGCTTGAGAAGAACTGAGGGCTCTGCTTCAAAAATAACAACAAACAAACAAATGTAGCCTTTAACTGAGGTTACTGTGTACTTGGGAAGCCTGTTACTGTGTCCAGTTACAAAAAAGGCTAAGTATAACTTGAAACTTTTATCTAAAACAAAGCTTCTTGTTATACTGCCTAGTGCAAACAGCACAGGGCTGGGAGAACACAGAGATGATTAACACTTCCAGACGCTGGGCTCCAAAGCGAGGGCTTTTGGGGGCCGCGGCGAGCCTCTTCCGGCTGCCTCGCTGAGGGGGCCTTCACCAATCCCATGCAAGGACCCCGGTGCTGGCTAACCAGATGCAGATGGTACCTGTTACTAACACAGACCCTGCTTGTATTCCTTTGTTCGAGGCTGCCGCCCTGCCAGGGGCAAGAGGCAGACCCAAGGTAGAGTGCTGCAGAAATCAGGGAAAGCTCACTAAAAAAAGTAAAGAAAGGAAAGGGAAGAGAGAAGAAAAAGAGTGCCTCCTGAACAGGAGATGAGGAGAAGTGGGGGAGTCGGCCGGGATCCGGCGTGCCGACACCTGACTGGGTCGGGGGATGTGGCCAGAGCCTTAGCAGCGAGTGATAGTGTTCTTTTTTTAGGAAGAGTATGAAACGCTAGTCCCACCCATTTCCAGTCGTCCCACTGTACACTGGGCTGCATGTGACAAGGGCACCTATTGAGCCACACGAGTTTGCTACCGCAGAACGTTGGACGCTTGGGCGGCAGTGCACATGTCCTCGTGGTCGGGTCCCCTTAGCCCTTCTCTCTTTTCTGTCTGCAAAATATGAAAGACAAAAGTCAAAAGAAACATTCGCAAGCTTTATTCTCGTTAAGAGTTAACTTTCTTTTACTTCATTTTGTTGTTTTCTTCCTTTTCCAATAGCAGCCCACAGTTTTACTCAAAACAAGAATTATGACTCAAACGTAACTACTCCACAGATTCAATTTAAAGCTTCAGATGTGTGTGAGAAGATAATTTTTAGGTCTAGGTCTGAGTAGAGTGTTCCTATAGCAACTTTCTGAATGAATCACTGAGCCGAGTCCATTCAGGGCACCTCACGTAGCCTGACACAAACCTCCAGCACAGTTCCGCTTTAGTCAGAACAGCTTCTCCAGCCCATTCCACTGTGGCTAGTGGTGAATGAAGCCAGCGTGCAGACAGACAGGACCTCGGAGTTGGTAACTGGTTCCTCTGGCTTTATTCCACGCCAACCCATGTTAGCGTTGTTAGCAGATTTTACTGATGCGTTTACTGTTGCTGCTCCAGTGGTTTGTTCTGTTGAAAAGTGGATCGCCTTGCTAGTGCTTTCTAAACATATATGTAGTAGAAGTCTGGTTTGTTGGCAATAAAAACTGCTTATTGAGGTGCATCTGATGCATAAAATGAAGGTAATTTTTCCAGCTTTGCATAAGGTTCATACGAGCACAAATATGTTGTTTTAGCCTAAGCCTGGTCTGGAGTCTGTTTGGTTGCTGTTCAGACTGACCAAAACACTCGTGCGAGCCAGTTGTCTTGTGCTGTACCTCAGGTCACTGTATTACAGTGTTGTGTGAGCCAGCTATCTTGAGCTGTACCTCATTTCACTGTATTACAGTGTTGTGTGAGCCAGTTGTCTTGAGCTGCACCTGAGGTCACAGTATTACAGTGTTTTCCAAAGCTCCGTTGACGATTAGGTAAGAGATCATTTGCAGCATTTGGTTTCCCCACTGACATAGTCACATGTTCAGTGGTAAGCACTTGGTTCACCCCCTGGGCAGCACCACGGTGGGCGGGGCCCACTCCTGCACCAGCACCAGGTGCTGGCGGAAATAACCCCCACGCCACAGCTGATAAGAGCGCACGGTCCCCTCTCCCTTATCACAGTGAGTGGTGCAGAAGCCTACGCGAGCCCGCCCTCCTAAGCTGCTGCGTGCTCAGACACGGGGGGGGGGGGGGGGGTGAACTCAGGACGTGGATGGGAGAGAACTATTATTAGCTGAAGGCAAAGGTTAAGAGGATTATTTATAAATTAGGGAGTTTGGTGAGATAATAGTATGTCAAACAAGTACAAGGCAGATTTATAATAACAATTAGGTGATTTATTGAGTGTATTTATAGTTGATTGTAACACATTTGGATGCGATACAATAAAACATCAGGCAAACACTGGTGAGGTCTAGAATGAGCTTTGGTTGGTTTGTGCTAATACAACATTGAATGTGGAATTACTGTGAAAATGATGATGAATTTGCAGTCAACATACTTTCTTTTCAATGCATTCTGTAAGAATTGAAGTTCATTACAGTTCGGTAATTTGTCATTACAGTATTGTAAGCATCCTCAGTGTAACCCTTATGAAGTGCAGTTGTCTAAACTGGACATTAGTTCATTCATCTGCGGGTGTGCTCTTATCAGTGCTGGTGCAGAGGTTTTGCACTACGTTCTGCTTTTGGCAATTTTCTGCTTCAGTGACTTGCTGGTTATGGAGGAGCCATAGTCTTCAGTCAGACCTTCTAGGTGGTGCCCACCTGGGCAGGGCTGCTGCCCAAATGGGCGGGGCTGGGACTTTTATTTTCTCATCTCTTGCCACATCATTCCAAGTGCAGCCCGACAGCAAAAAAAAAGAAAAAAGGACCTTGTCATGCATATTTGCAAACAGGCTGCCTGGGGAGTGCAATACATATGAGCAATACTGAAAATCTTACTGAAATTCTGAACTACTGAAACTATTACAGCATATGGTTTAACTGCTGCATTTCTGCAATGGAAATGTGTTTCTAGGGCAGACATGGAGAGAAATGCCAGATGTGAGCCTAGCCTGTTCCCACTGAAAACATACTCAACACCTTATTTGTAAACAAAGTCACCAAATGACTAAACAGTCTCACTTGATGTATGGATAGCAGTTGCCTCGTTTTCATTTGAGTTTTTCTTAGTTCATTTAGTTATGTAAATACACAGTGCATTGAGCCATGGACAACATTTATTACTTCAAATTACACTGCTCAAATGAAAGCAAAATACAAAAAAAAAAAACCAGACAAAACAAACAAACAAAAAAACAACAGCTATCCATGAGTCAAGTTTTTAAAATTCATCTTAATATAAATCCAACAGCCAGGAAGAGTGAAGCGTTCAGTAAATGTACAAAGCCTTCATTGGGGAAACTCCAAGCAATCATGTTTAGATATTGGTGTTGCACTTTTGATGTACTTTGTATTGAATCATCATCCACCTTCTGGGTTCTTTGGTACATCATATCTATGATATATCAACTCTATGCTTAATTGTATTTGTTCAAATGTTCATATATGACGTTTCAGAATGACAGGACGTTGTAAAGTATGAATTGGAAGCCTGTTAACCACCTATAAATAATATTTTTATTTCTGAGGTCTGACATTCCAGGAATGCTCATGTACTTTTTACTTTTATCATCTGGACTTTTGCGTAGTCATAATACAGTAAAAAGCTATCACATCTCTAGGATAGTCCGGTTGCCCATGCTCACAACCAAAATGCATTCCATACATTGATACAAATATAAATGTAAGACTTAATTGTGTTTGTGTCCATAAGTTTTACATGATGTATTATTTACATTTTATTTTGGATCATTTCGCAAATTCTAAAATGATAGTCTAATGATAATTAGATAATTAGTCTAATGATATATTGATATATTGGTAAACTCAGTGGTGTCAGTCTGCTCAAGGAATAAGGCATTAACTCCTCCATCTCTACCCCCCTGTTTTATCTCTCTTTCTCTTTCTCTCATTCTCTGTATCACACATACACGCCCGATTTGACACTCCTTCCTCGCTGAGCCTCTTTGTCTCACACACACACAAGCACACGAGCACTTTAAACCTCTCTTCATCTGCTGTCCCACATTCTCATTGAACAGTAGCCCATCGTATAGAATTAAGCTTAGAATTAAACTTGTGATAAAGCAGGCACTTTCAGCAGTGTACGTGAACAGGGCTCCAGTGGCTAGGTCTCAGGAGAGGTAACCCGCTCTCGCTTCAGGAACCCATAGAGGGCGCAATCACACACGTCCATGTGTGCTTCCTTCTGTGTTGGGTGTGGTGCGCGTGTATATGAGAAAGAGGTGTGTGAGTGTGTGTGTCATACAGAGAGTGAGAAAGAGAGAATGAAAGAACATAGAAAAAGAAAAAAATGAAAAGAGACAACAGAACTGCCATTTGGCATATATTATTTATTCATAAGGAGAGAGTTTTTATTTGAATTGATTGTTCCGTGCTATATCATGCAGTGAAACATTAGTAAAAAGGAAATTACTCCACCACTACAACATTCATCATCACCTAAGGACAAACCCCACCCACCCCACCCTTCAAAAAAAACCCTCAATGGTTTGTGAATATGCATACTTGGTAGGCATGGCATTTAGCGGCCTGTGTGTGTGTGTTAAGTTGTTTCAATGTTTTTTTAAACTGCAGTTTTGAACGGTAACAGGGATGCTCTGTTCGGGGGGGGGGGGTGTTAATCATCACACTCCTCAACCCTCAACCCGTAGAGGACACAAAAGGCGATTGAACACCACAGCACAAACACCACGCAGGAAGAGAGGGGCAGGCGAGCGGAGGGGAGGGGAGGATTATGGGAGCCGCTTGGTGAAACCACCTGAATGCCACTGTAATCCAGGTCGGGATCATGGGGAGCTCCATTCCAAATACAGACACTTAACAAATTACAGACTAAAGTCAGGTCTCGAAGGACAGGGCATCAACCGAGGTATGTTTGCTTTGGGGATATTTGTGTTTTTTCCACTAAAGTACATTTAGCAGAACGGATGACTGTGTTGATTTGGTTGAATGAGTCTGGGTAATTAATCAATGTCTCAAATACACATTCTAAATAATGTTACACACATTTACACACACACACACATGCACAACCACCATGCATTAGAGCCAAATAGGGACCTTTAGCTCATATATATTGAAATACCTTCAGCTCATATATATTGATACACACTAACCATCCTATAATGGCACTTTGCTAATGCCCATGTATCACAAGGTCTTCTGAGAGCCTGCTCGTCATAGTCATGTCAGATGCATCTGATCTCACTGGGTTGTCTCCAGGGAGAGTGCATCACAGTCTGTCCCAGAGGCCTCCAGCACCTGTTTGCCTCATCATTTTTGGCATAGACTTGTCCGTGAAGTACGAGGGACCCTCCACAGTTGTGTCTTCAGTGGCCCCTCTACGGGTGTGTCTTCAGTGGCCTCTCCACGCTTGTGTCTTCAGTGGCCCCTCTATGGTTGTGTCTTCAGCGGGCCCTCTACGGTTGTGTCTTCAGCGGGCCCTCTACGGTTGTGTCTTCAGTGGCCCCTCCACGGTTGTGTCTTCAGTGGCCCCTCTACGGTTGTGTCTTCAGTGGCCCCTCCACGGTTGTGTCTTCAGTGGCCCCTCCACGGTTGTGTCTTCAGTGGCCCCTCTATGGTTGTGTCTTCAATGGCCCCTCTACGGTTGTGTCTTCAGTGGCCCCTCCACGGTTGTGTCTTCAGTGGCCCCTCTACGGTTGTGTCTTCAGTGGCCCCTCCACGGTTGTGTCTTCAGTGCTGCAAGAGGGCAGTTGACAGGAATGAGATGCTAATTATGAGGACCCAAAATAAAACTGAGCCAAAGATGAAGAACTCAGCTCTGAGTGTCCAGTTTAACTGCCTGCACCTTCCTCCGGCACCACGCCATTCTCACCACCCTCGAGCCACTGATTCGGTGTGTGTGTGTGTGTGTGCGTGTGTGTGTTTGTGTGTGTGTGTGTGTGTGTGTGCTTCACTGTCACTGTTCTCTTTTCTGTCCCTTTGCATAAACAGATGTTTAGATTGGCAGGCTTTCTAGATTGGCTGGCCATTTTGTGTATAGATTCTTGTCTGATGCTAACAGTCACATTTTCTCTCACATTTCAGCAAAAATCATACGGTAACAATTCTCAGTGTGAAAGCGTTGTAGATAGTAGAGCACTGTGGTGACATTTGTAGTTTATATCTCCACCTGCATCCATGCTTTAAAAGCACCTGGTTTTTGCAGGTAACAGATTTGGCAGAACATGACTGAAAGCATCCTAACAACATCAGCTGTGGGCTGCAGTGCATGTGTGCAGATAAGGAAGAGAGGTGGGCGGAGCTTGACGGAAGGCGGGCCTGAGGCAGGGCAGGAGTGACATTAAAAACGGATCACAGCTGCAGCGTTGAGGGTTAAGGACAAGAGGGAAGTGATCCAAACCGCGCGTGATGCGTCCAGGCCGTCCAAACCGCGCGTGATGCATCCAGGCCGTCCAAACCGCGCGGGCATGATGCGTCCAGGCCGTCCAAACCGCGCGTGATGCGTCCAGGCCGTCCAAACCGTGCGCGATGCGACATCTGGCCTTCGTGACATATACCTCACCGACGTATCAGGCATAAATATCGGGTGGGTTGATGCATGCAGACCTGGGGAACAGAAAGCAGAAGCATACCTGTGTGAGAGAGAAAGGGAGAGAGAAGCATGATTTCCCGCAGGTACCAGCTCCACACACACACACACACACACACACACACACAGTGCAAAGTCATGGTTCGTGGGAACTTCATCCAACATGCATGAAACATTAAGGTATGTGAAGAACACACACACAGGGTCGAGCAGGAGCATTTTATCCGGTCTTTTGCAGGTCACTGGGGCTCCGTGGGAAAGGTTATGTTTCCTTTGGCATTGTCACCGTGCCTGTGAGTGGTCCCTGCCACTCGCTGCTACAGACTGGACGGCTGCCACACCTAGCGTCCCCCAGCTGTTCCCTTCAGGAGCCACGCGGTGACCTTTGACCGTGGCGACCCTGTTCACCTGCCAGCTTCGGCTTTGGCTTCCTAACAAACACACTCCGCTAACGGAGGCCTCCATCAACCGAGATGCTCCTGCTTTATTGCCAGAAGCCTCCCAATAAACAGAAAGCGCGATGCGTTTTCTCCGATGCCAGCTGCCCTTGATAAAAGTTGCATCTGCTGGGCTGTATTTTCTGCTTGCTTGGCCTGTGCAAGCTTGCTAGAAGGGAATCCAGGAGTTGTATTTACATAATAACAATTTTTTAAAAAGTTGCCTTTGAAAAATCTCAGTGTTGAATTTGCCATGGTGGCATTATCCTATCGGCTGTTGATCACAGGGACGAGCTAAAGTGCGCCCAGATGCCCTGTGTTGCACGGCAGCAGCTCGAAAAGGAAGAGCGTGCTCGCCATTCCCTCCGTGGTTGGTAGCTACAGCTTTCTTGCTTTAATATTGGATTATTTTGAAGCGTTCATGTATCGGCCACAAGCATCATTCGTTTAAATGTTTGAGCAGCACTTCGACAAAGGATCACTGAGTTTACAGTTCTGCTCCCAGGTCTGCTGGTCTTTTCAGTTATAGACCAAATGCAGGTAAGAGTATGTGCAACCAGCACAGCTGACAAACACATGGCTTGGGGGTCTGTTCAACTGCACTGGTCCAGGAAAGAGAGGCAGACAAACAGACAGCTCACCTCCACTGTGACCCAACCTCCGCACCAGTGACTCTTTACCCTTGCTCTTCCGTCTGACAAGGAAGTCAGAGAAATAGTGATACTTTCATTTTATCAAGAACATAAAAGATATTAGCAGAATTTGCTAAACAAATAGGATAACACAACTGACATAAAGAAGAGAGAGCTCCTAAGGATAATGGTATCTTGGACTGAGGTCCATCCTTTTTACTTATCTCTCTCTCTGTGTGTGTGTGTGTGTGTGTGTGTGTGTGTGTGTGTGTGTGTGTGTGTGTGTGTGTGAGCGAGCCCTCAGATATGTGTGATCAAATTCCAGTTCATGATCCTTCATCTCCTCCAAGTTCTTGTCTTTGATGTGAAGATCCTGTTATTTTTGTTGACATGTACTTCACAGCACAACTCTCTCTGGTTTCATGAGGGGCTTTTCAAGCAGGCCTGCCGGCACTGCGGGCCCTATGCCCATGCAAACCTCTGCTGTGGTGGTCCTTGCATGGAGGAGGGTCTGTGCTCTGGAGCACACCAGTACATTGTGTATGTCCCATTAACCATGGTTAAAAGGACCAGGGTGGGGCTACATAGCCATGTGCTGTATTAGGACTGAGGGACGAGACAGCAAGAATGTCCACCCCCACACATTACCTCACACCAACTCACCCCCACACCAGCACAACTCAACATTACCACAACCCCCAGCCTAACCACACTCCCCACACGAGCACAACCTCACGCCTCCACACCACCATCCACTCACACCACCACACACTCACGCCTGAATAATCCCCACACGACCACACCAACACCACCTTACCCTCCACTCTACCACAAACCAACAGCACCACACACCCCACACCACCACACCTGTCACCACCCTTCAGAACTGCCGTGAGTGTGAAAAAAAACAGAGAGACACAAAGACAGAGAAAAAAATGTGCTTGCGTGTCTATGTGTGAGAGCAAACATTTGTGTTTGTTTGTGTATGGGAGAGAAGGAGAGTGTGTTTGTGTGCCTATTGCTACAGGTCATTTTTGCTGAGGAGTTGAGCATCTCCCAGCTGTATGTAGCCTGTTAATTAAGTAGCTGCAGTACAAAGAGAAGCTATTTAACCTGGAGTTCCTAGTCAAGGCCACTGACCGTGTACCATCTCTCAGTCCTGCTAGGTCTGGCAGTGTGATTTTCACCAGACAAGTGAGCGTGTGGGGCAGGGGGTTGTTCAGCAGTAAACGAGAATCAGCAGTATGGAAGAATTCATTCCTGTTTCAGGATATCGTCCCACATGTTTTCTTTCCCTCTCCTCTCTACTTTGACGAGGTGAAACCTCACGTGTTTCCTGCCGGCTACAGAAGCCACACCAAGGCGGTGCCGTCAGGTGTAGACATAGGAGTGGGGGCTGCTCAGAACATAACAGAGGACCCTCACAAGGGCCTGGGGAGGAGGGGCACAGCTTCCACAGGCCTTTGGGGCAGAGTATTAGGAGGCACGCCTCTCCTAATACCCTGCCCCAAAGGCCTGTGGAGGTGGTGCTCTATTCTATTTCCCTGCCCCAAAGGCCTGTGGAGGAGGTGCTCTATTCTATTCCCCTGCCCCAAAGGCCTGTGGAGGAGGTGCTCCGATTCTATTCCCCTGCCCCAAGGGCCTGGGGAGGAGGTGCTCCGATTCTATTCCCCTGCCCCAAGGGCCTGGGGAGGAGGTGCTCCTCACCTAATCTCCTGTTCCAAGCCACCACCATCCAGCACCACCATGCCAGTGTCCTCCTGCAGGGCAGCCCTGCGGGGCCGGTAGGCTCTATGCCTACAAAGCCCTCCACCCAACACTCTGCCTCCACCCCTGTGCCTGTAAAGCCCCTCCACCCACCGCACTGCCTCCATCAGACTTGTTTGTTCAGCTTTTTTTTTCTCCATATCAAAGCAACTCTGTGAATAGGGAGATTGGCTTCTTTGAAAGCACACTGCCAGCCCTTCCTTTAAACAACCTGGAAGACACTCACACCTCACCTCACTCAACACACACACACACAGAGACCTATGCAACAGACAGCGTTCCAGTTGTGAAGAGAAAAGAAAGTGCTCTTTTTATCCATCATGTTTTGAGTCAATAACAAAATGCCTGTAGCCTCAGTCAGGCATGAGTGCAGTTGTTTGTGTTTACACTGAACATACAATGAAGACACAATGAATCCTTTGGATGCTTCACTTATGAAGAACAGATAGAACCGTCCATCATGAACAAGATCACAAGAAGAATCCTTTTCAGGAGCTGAAGCTTTTGATCGACGGCATTGCATTGGCTACAGCCAGGTTCTCATCTGCCATTTCTGGAGAAATTCCCCTTCTGACATGTATGTTTCACAACTTGCCCAAGCTGTCAGGCAACCCCCAACCGCCACACCAGCCCTGCTACCCCATCCCTGCTAGACCCTGCCCCACAGCTGTAGCAGCAGGCTGGGGTGCACTGCAGACTTCCAGAGGGTGCAAACTGCATGAGGGTGTTTAGCCCACCACACTGCGACAAGCAAACTCCAGGCCTACTTAAACATGAGTCAGCAGACACCTTCAGACGTTTCAACATGTGTAACGACCTCACGCTTACAGCCGAACACGAAACCACAGCAAGATTTTCGTTCAGTCAGCACTTCTGATCGATGAGTGGAAACAGCTGAAATCACTAGGTGTAAAAGAAGCATGTAGCAGTTCATAGCGCTCTGCTGATCTAATCGTCTTCACAAGCTATGGAGTGGCAGTGGCACATGTGCTCACGTGTACGGTCTCACGTGCGACTTCCCATGCCCACTCACACGCTTTGAAGGCACCTTACATGGACAAACCCTGTAGTCAATCAATAATGTGACTGGCTCTGTTTGCCTTTAACAACCTTTTGTATGTATGAAGAAAAGAAATGTACATCCTCCCATTCATGAGTGAATCACATGGCTTCTTTAAAAGTGCTTTCGTGTGAAGACACACACACACACACACACACACACACACACATGAACACACACACGCACTCAGGGACAAGAGCTCAGATTTCAAAGATTTATTTTTGTGGTAATAGAGGAGCTTTAAATGGATGGCAAACAATGGGAAAACCTGAGTCTTACTCGGTTTAGCTGTGGCACTTCCTTGCCTTCTGAGGCACGGGGCCTGCTCCGACACCTCTCTGGCCCCTCCCAAACCCCCGTGCTGTTGCTGCTAAACTTTGTGCGCATTGAAATGCATGTTTTGACAACTTCGCATGTCGGTTGGTGTCAGGGGGCTCCAACCTTCTCCGTCACCACCCCAGTCTCACCTTTCAGGTTTTCTTTCACCTTATCTGCTTTCTTCCCCAGTGAGCTGAACGTGGTCTCTGTCTTCCTTCCTCAGGCCAATTAGGGACCATGACCTCCAGGGAGCGTGACCTGCTCCAGGAGTTTGTTTGGCAAAAAAAAAGCCAGTCAAAGATGAGATGTATCTGAGAGAATGTTTGTAAATCTATATAATCAATGCTATGAGGTATCAGAGGTATCACTATAATTGACTGACAAGTTGTAGGATTTCAAAATGGAGGCGATTTGGAAAATGAAAAGCAGTTTGAACTTTACAGATGTATTAATATGTGATTTTTCAACCTCTTTAATAGTTTCAGGTGTTTTAGAATGGGGAGGAGTCTTAATTAGGAGACTGGTATCTCCAGTGATGTGGCTGTGAATAATAATGACATGTACTTGTTGGGAAATTCAAATTGCTCCATTTTTATAATAAAATTTATTTTAAACATTGTGTTACTCTCACTCCAGTATTACTGTTTGTGAAGCCATTTTTGTTAGCTATCTTTCTTAGGTTCATTTAATTCACTTTCCTTTAATTCAGTCCTTGCTCAAACACTCAAATGTTCTGTTTTTGGAAAGCTTCAGTTCATTGTACAGTGCTGTGCATTTGAGTTTTTCCATTTTGACCATTTCTAAGATTACACAAGACCAAATTGGGACAAAAAGCACAGGGGTCTTAAAGTGTGGCATTTCTCTCTTCTGGAACAAGGGCTGGCCACCGTTAAGGGAATTCCACTAGTTTTGGTCAAAGACAGAAGATGTAGATTTTCCATGAACAAAAAACCCAAGCTACGTTCAGTATATGCCCCTTTGGACTTAATAGTCTTACACTACAGCCAAAACCAAAGTGGGGTAACATAGGTGAAGAGTGAAATTAATGAAAAGCAAAGGCTTAGATAAGACTGGTGTTAATGGTGTGGGTGATTGTGTCATTGCAGGACAGATGTCTCAGGGCTGCAACATCTTGAGGGCGGGGCTCCAGACATGTAGGTAGGTGGTGGGTGGCAACATGCCACACCTGGTTGTTTTGGGATGGCTTTGTCCCTGATGCTGACTCTTTAAGCTTCCTTTCCTGATACCTGAGGAGCTTTTTTAATCAAAAGAAAATTAATTTTGTCCTGCTTCCTTGGCCGTAACTATGATGGCCTGCACTCTTGGCCAGATTCACACCACATCGGGCTTGTCCTTAATCACACAGGAGAAGAAAGATGTCATAAATTTGCAAATATCTACTGCTGAACTAGGGATGTTTTTAGGGTCTTCAGATTTAAATGTGTGTTATGGACGAGGAGTGTTTGTGTTTGCCTGTTTGTACTGTTAATCCTTTTAGAAGGGTGCCTCATTTACATCCACAGCATTTGGCAGACACTCTTGTCCAGAGCAATTTACAGAAGTGCTTTGTAGTCTCTATCAAATCCATATACTCATGTAAGATTAGATAGGTTGGTGTTAAGTGTACTATCAGACTGAAGCCCTCACGAATGCCTCTAGAATTTCACATAACTGAGGATTATGATTTGTGATAATTGGTAGATTATGATTTGTGATAACTGAGAAATTATAATTTGTGATAATTGAGAGATTATGATTTGTGATAATTGGGGGTATTATGATTTGTGATAACTGGGAGATTATGTAACAAATTCTCTTTAATGAAAGCAAAAGAATACATGTAGCATTTACCTGGATTGCCAACTCTGCAAAACACATAAATAACACATTTTGACTAGTAAACGTTGTTTTCACGTGAACATCTTAGACCATACTCCCATTTCATTCCTTACTAGTAGGAAAGTAGAACTAGAACTAGATCTCTAGTTCAATTCCAGAATTATTTACACACACACACACACACACACACACACACACACACACACACACACACACACACACACACACACACACACACACACATACCCTCAACAAAGAGTTAAGTGCACAGCTTCACTCTTCAGCTATTGCTATCCTTCAGGGCTAATGAACTGAAGTGAGTGATTAGTCAGAGAAGTGTAGCTGTGATTCATTGCCCATCTGCTATTTCAGGGTCAAATGGCAGAACCCTGATATGTAGCAGTAGCTGAGTAGGATGATGCATTTTTCTCTTATGCGGATCAGTTCATCTGTTTAGCAGGTTAGCATTTCTTCTATGTGCTTGTATTGCAATGAGCGGAACACATTTTCAAATAATTTTCTTCTGATTTGGCCAAAGCTCCCTTCTTAAGGAAGGTGTGTGCTCCTTAAAAAGGGCAGCCCTTTTCCCGGGGTACATGCCCCAGATGATTCATGCCACAGCATGTGGAAAAGATTCTGAGATGTGAACCAGCTCGGTCAGTCTTTATAGAATTTACAGATTAAGGAGTTTGTTTGTTTGTTTGTTTGTTGGATTTGTTTATCTGACTGTCACCCGGCCCAAGGCTAGTGTCTAATCCCCTGCCTCATTCTGGCAGCTGCTTTTACTGAGCCATCTCACTTAGGTTTTTACCAAATACAGTGTCTGAGTGTGCTTGTAGTTTCAGTACAGCAGAAGGTGTTGCATTAGAAAA
Organism: Electrophorus electricus; assembly: GCF_041902795.1. Classification (NCBI taxonomy): domain Eukaryota; kingdom Metazoa; phylum Chordata; class Actinopteri; order Gymnotiformes; family Gymnotidae; genus Electrophorus; species Electrophorus electricus. The sequence continues at coordinate 22,432,619 of NC_137512.1, read as the reverse complement.
TCACCTCCAACATCACAGCGTGTGAGATGCATGGGGACACTTCTCACTGGGAACGTCTCTTGTTGTCACTGATTTTTTTTTTGTTCCATTGTTCCATTATCATAATTTGCTGTGGCTGTCAGCTTTGCGAGCGCTCCACATAGACTGGGAGTTTGATAGGTCATTAGACACAGAGGTGCAGTAAGGTGGCTGAGGCGCATTTGTACATGCTTCACTTCCATAGGAGAGGGACCAATCAGAGCAAAGAAGCTGCCATGTTTTAGAAAAACACACTTTAAATTGTAATCAGTAAATCTATTCCACAAACATCTGTTACTCAATGTAACCTTTAGAAGGTGACACTGAGAAAAGAATTGTCCTTCACCAAAAATGTATGCACTACAGTAGCCAAAGGTATGTCTCTAAAAATGCCTACAATCATATTAAAAAGATAAGTTCTAGACAACCCACGGTACCAGTCTTATGATGGCATGAATTTGCTAGGCATTATGGGTAACCGAGTTCAGTTGCAGTGGATTGTTCCTGAAAAATGCTAATGTACTTGTAATAAGAAATAGTGACGAAGTTTATTATATTTATGGTACTCATTTAATTGTATTATAATGTTTATGAGTTTTCTGAACGTTGGAGGAATTTCCCTTTAAGTGTTTTCAATTCTCAGTTTCACTGCCGAATGTACAATTAAAATGATGAAGCACTGTGTGTGTGTGTGTGTGTGTGTGTGTGTGTGTGTGTGTGTGTGTGTGTCTGTCTGTCTGTCTCTGTGTGTGTGTGTGTGTGTGTGAGAGAGAGAGAGAGAGACACAGACAGACAGACAGACAGAGAGCAAGCATGTGTTTGTGTATTTGTGTGTGTGAGAGAGAAAGAAAGTGTGTGTGTGTGTGTGTGTGTGTGTGTGTGTAAGAGAGAGAGAGAGAGAGAGAGAGAGAGAGAGAGAGAGAGAGAGAGAGAGAGAGGCTGGATGTGTGTATGTGTGTTATCTTTCTGTCCGTTTTGATTCTTGGTGTATTCAAATTAGTGTGCATTACAACTAAACTAAAATATTTCAGATTGCATCCTGTCTGGAGTTTTTGGTTAATGGTTTTATGGATTTTGAAGAAATTAGTAGTCACAATTTTTACTTTGCTCTCTGCTTCCAACCTGTAATTAGTATTTTGTTACTGTCAGGCTGTTAAATTTTTATATGTGCAATACAATTATTTTTTATCATAGCAATATTTACATTAGCAAATCTATTACTCTGGTTTCTTAGTAATATTAATTTTTGTGAGATTATGACCTTCTAAAAAGTTGCTCATCCTCATCCAGTATCACAACTGATCTGATACTTAAAAATGTTTCTTTCTGTACTAATGAAACTCATATTACAGTTGAATTCCTGTAAATGTTCACATGTGATGTGAGGTTTCCTTCCATTCTATTTTTAGTGCCATTCATGGCAAAACCATGCTCCCTTTATTTCTCCAACCTCACAATAATTTATTGTAAATTTTGGTAGGGGACGTCCACAACACCATGTAATATAGTACACCATTTTTCTGGATAGTGACGTGAGCAGCATGAAATCAAACTTCATCGAGATTCTGTGTTTGAACTATAATAAGGAAAGAGACACTAAGGTCTGTAAATAAGATTTGGACCTCATTTTTTATTTTAAAGCTCTTTAGTTTTCCTCACACTTAACATTTTTGATCTTGTTGGAGCACATTCTATATTTACAGCATCTACATTCTAAATTTTACATTTACAGATTGGTTGTATTTGTCTATGCACAGATGTGTGTACATGTGTGTCCATGTATGTTATTGTGTACACGCGTGTGTGATTAAAAACTCTCATGTTAATTATCATGAGAATCCTTGGCTGAGAAGGTGACTCAGCACATCCACTGTGAGGGCACACTTTTGGGCTCTGATCGCGTTTCGGTTTCTTGGTTTGAAGCCGCTGCAGCTGTCTGCCACAGCTGAGCTTCATGTCCAGAGTTCCTCTGCCTCCCCAGTTCCTCTCAGTAGCACGTTCGTGCAGGAGTCTGCAGTGCCTGGATCTGGGGTTGGATCACACTGGGGTCCAGATATGTCACCCAGCCTCCTCTTTATTGTACTTATCTGTGTGTGTGTGTGTGTGTGTGTGTGTGTGTGTGTTTTATCTGTCTCTCAGGCCCGAGTCTTGATGCATTCAAATTAGTGTGCATTACAACTTAATTAAAAGGTTCCATATTACATGCTCCCTGGAGTTTTTGTTAATGGTGTTATGGATGTTGAAGAAATTAGCAGTCATGACAAGTGACTTTGCTCTCTGCATCTAGTCTGTAAACAGTGTGTGTGTGTGTGTGTGTGTTTTATCTGTCTCTCAGGCCCGAGTCTTGATGCATTCAAATTAGTGTGCATTACAACTTAATTAAAAGGTTCCATATTACATGCTCCCTGGAGTTTTTGTTAATGGTGTTATGGATGTTGAAGAAATTAGCAGTCATGACAAGTGACTTTGCTCTCTGCATCTAGTCTGTAAACAGTGTGTGTGTGTGTGTGTGTGTGTGTGTGTGTTTGTGTGTGTGTGTGTGTTTGTGTGTGTGTGTGTGTGTGTGTGTGTTTGTGTGTGTGTGTGTGTGTATGTGTGTGTGTGTTTGTTTGTGTGTGTGTGTGTGTGTGTGTTTGTGTGTGTGTGTGTGTGTGTGTGTGTGTTTGTGTGTGTGTGTGTGTGTGTTTGTGTGTGTGTGTGTGTGTGTGTGTATGTGTGTGTGTGTGTATGTGTGTGTGTGTGTGTGTGTGTGTTTGTGTATGTGTGTGTGTGTGTTTGTGTGTGTGTGTGTGTGTGTGTGTGTGTGTGTGTGTGTGTGTATGTGTGTGTGTGTGTGTGTGTATGTGTGTGTGTGTGTGTGTGTGTGTTTGTGTATGTGTGTGTGTGTGTGTTTGTGTGTGTGTGTGTGTATGTGTGTGTGTGTGTTTGTGTGTGTGTGTGTGTGTGTGTGTGTGTGTGTGTGTGTGTGTGTGTGATTTCTGCCTGAAGAGTAGCACTTCCCTATCCATCAGTCTTGCCAGGGATGTAGTGAAAGTGAATGATGAGACATAAGTGGCAGTTTGTGACTTTCATTCTCTTTTAGGAGGAAGAGACTCTTATTTGTGCCTTAGAGAGGAAACAGTATCCTTAAACAGGGCCTTCACAGAACCTTACAGTACAGGCAGTGAACACACATTCTGGCAGCTATAGTGGACTGCAGCAGCATAAAGCCCTTCCTGGGATTATGTCATCTTCTTTATATGTGCAAGTACATCCCTTTCCCTACTGCGAACCCTGGCCAAAGGGATGAGTTCAAAACACGCTTTTAAAAAAATCACTTCCTGTAGCCTTGCAGCAATCTTGAGTCCAGTTTGCATAGAGTCTGTGACTTATGACAAAGAAGTTTCTTTAAAGAATCCTGCCAACGAAACTGCGTGTCACTCTGTACCCATCCTGGGTCCTGGAAGCAGCTGGCAGGCTGGCCTTCTGATTGGACCATTCACAGGAAGTGTAGAAAGAGTCAGGAAAGCGCGGTGAGAGCCCTTGTTGTACTGCAAGTCGAGCGACTTTGGTTTAGCAGCTTATAAAAAAGGAAACATCTGTGTGTTTGCAGCACTGCTGCACCAGATCATGACAGCCAGCTCCCAGAGGGGAAGAACCCTGCTGCAACTCTGCCTGTGCCGAAGCAAATGCTGCTTACACACACCCACACCCACCCACACACACCCCGTTCTACATACACCACAGACCCTGCAGCAGGTGTGTGTGTGTGTGTGCATGCGTGAGTGTGTGTGTTTATGTGTGTGTGTGTGTTTCCATGGGTGAGTCTGTGGGTGTGTATGTGTGTGACATTTAAGTATGTGAGGTGGATAAATTCTCCTCCCCCAGACCACGTTTTTGTGTATATGTGGGTGAGTGGGTGTGTGTGCACGCATATACTTGTGTGAATGTGTGACCAGTGGAAGCTATGTTTGGTAATTCCAGTTAAAGACCAAGGGCATATTTAGCACAATTGCTGGTCAATAACCTTTTTTAAATTCCAGTTCAACTCTATGTCAATGCAGCCAAATGTACTAGCAGTATATGATCCATGGTCCAGTGCTCTAATACTTAGACCAGTTGCAGAGGACCTTTGGGATTACAGAGTGCAATATTTTATAGAGTAATGTAAATTACTTTATATAGTGCATTATATAGGATTATTAGATTAGGCAGATAGGCAGACAAGATTTTCCTGGCGGCAGTTCTGTAGTGCCACAGCACTACTGCAGTAGTTACTCCCTCCCCTTAGTGGTTAGTCCCGCCCCCCGTGGATAGTCCCTCCCCCCAGCACTTACTCCCTCCTCCCAGCTTCATGAATCTGGACTAATGCCTCCGCTAACTGCCAGCCCGTTCTCCAATGCTGAATTCGATTTGATTTAATTGAATTCCACAGGGGTTGATTCTTCAGCACTGTGACGTCCTGCTGCATCAATGTGAACATTCGAACCCAGCGTAAGTGCTATTTCGCTAGAGCATCGTCCCCTTGCTGCAGCCAGTCCTCCTGGATGCCAGAAGTAGCAAAGGCAGTGTCAGCTTCCCCAGGGATGAGGCTCTTTGACTGGGAAGAGAAGGCCAGATATGTGGGTCCTCTGGAAGTCCAGACTGCAGTTCTCTGAGATCTCGCTCAGGCACAGAAATAGTCCCTGCGTGGGTAGCTTCAGGCAGACATTAAAATAATAACAATAACAGCAACCTTTATACCAAAAAGGAAAGTGCAGGCCTTCTCCTTCCCAGATCTCGCAGTGGGAAGAATCGATGACTTTCTTCTCAGCGTTTCATGGGCTGCTCGGTTCCCTGGGGCATATATAGTATTAATAGGACTCCTGATAAACTGGCAGAGCCCTGGTCGCTTGTCCTGGAAGAGCAGCTCGTGTGAGCCCCTAGCCGAGGGATCGCAGAGGGGAGTGAGCTTTCCGGTCACCAGCCCTCATGCTGCCTTGCCCGTATCCTGTGTCTTTTGTATTCAGGACGTGTGACATGTGAGCGTGTGCAAAGGCAGTAACCCGAGCCCGGGCCTTTTCCAGTTGGCCCTGCGGCTTCCTGTTTCTGCTCTGTGTCGGGCGTGAGCCATGGGTCTAGCGCCCCCGGCATCATGCCCTGGGCGTGGGAGCGTACGCCGTCTTGGGTGGAGCCCCTCCTGCCGGTCACACCACATGAGAGCCAAGCACAAGTCCAGACTGGCCATGACTTTAGCCTGCAGCCTTCGCTGGTGTTTCTGCTGTTTTTGTGGTTACTAAAAGGGAGGAAAACCCCAGCTTGTGCATGGCAACTGTATTCAAGCTCAGACTGTATGTTGTTCCAGACCCTGTGGACTTCCATGAGACATTGTTGCTTAGCAGCAGTCAGATGTAGATATTATGGGATAGGCTAGCAGTGACCATGTGTTTAGATATGGAAGGTGCACATCTCAGCAGGCTATTGAAAAGATGTGATCTCAGTGGACCCTCCAGGAGAAAGGATGCAAACTCAAGGCTCGCAATCCTCATGACCCTCTCGGTCCCATGAAGTGCTTGAAGAGTTAGGAATGATGAAAGGATGAAGCGCGGCCTAACCTACCACATTCCAGAGCTCTTCCCAGCCCCCTGCAGCTGCTCTGTATCTCCCTTAGATGAGATGAACTCTGCTGAGAAGGACGGGCATCGCCCCTCGCTCCCAGCCCCTGTGCCCTCCACTGGGGCCTGGGCCGTACATACCGGCACACGGGAGGAGCAGGTCCCAGAGCGGGTGGCAGTCGGGTAGCCCACCCAGCTCTGTCGGCCCACCACGGCCTACCTTCCGCGTTCCAGGCCGGCTTCGGCTTGGGATCAAGGGCAGGCCGTGTGTCGGGGGAGCTGGCTAACAAGCACGGTGGCCCCGGCTGTGGCTTTCATGGTCTGGCCCAGGAGTGCACTTTCATCAGACGCTATTTCCTGCAGATAAGACCCAAGCTATTCCTCTGCTTGCCTTGTTACCCCCTTGTTACTTGCTGATGGGGGGGCTTAGGGACAGGGACAGTGAGAATGCGGGATGCGATTTAAACCAAACAAGCATACATCATTATCCCTCGGCTCAAAGTGGAATGTGGCCCATAACCAGTTATTTCCATTATCTTTAGTAAAGAGTGCATGCATCTGTATATCTGTAGAGTATGTACCCTGGTGCTGTGGTGCTGAGGGTGTGTATTGACTAGTTTTCCAACTGTGACATGGCTGCCCAGTGAAGTCTTTCTGCTTTGGCCCCAAGTGCCTTAATCGACGGTGCATTAAACTATTACTCTACTCACCCAAGACTTCACAAATTGTTTCCAGATTCAAAGAAAATCAGTTAAGGTAGTTTGCAGGCTACGATAGCAGTTATGTTCTAATATATACAGTCCTGCTCGCTGTCTCTCTTTTTCTCTCTCTCTCTCTCTCTCTCTCTCTCACTCTGTTTCTCTTTCTTCTCTCTCTTTCCTGTATCTCTCTTTCTTTCTTCTGTCTCTTTTCTCTCTCTCTTCTCTCTTTCTCTCTCTCTCTCTGTCATTCTGGTGTTTAGACTGCAGAAAGGCCACCATCATTCCTGTCCTCATACCTTATCGAAAAATGTTTGACCTTAAAGTGTATTGGCACGAGCGACATTCCCACAGCAAAAAATCTCATTTGGCCAAAGAAATCTCAAATATCAAGCTGGATATAATTAGATCCAGTACAGTATACAGCATACAGTATCTTCCCCAGTTTCCCAGTACTGGGCAAGGTGTAGCCCTGCAGAGTGTGTTCGGTTATGTGCCCTGCACATAATGCACCAGTAACGCATTGTTGAGCTGAGTTCAGTGTGCTGAGGCCCAGAAAACACAGTAACATGCCACAGTGTAGGTCAGGATCGGGACTGGAAAGCTCTGGAACACTGTTTTATCGGCCAGTACTTACTGTGCAATTCTTTGCGATATACTGCGTTTATGTACACTGTCAGTAAACATACATTATACATACATTACACTGGGTGAACTCAGCTGACCTGCCAGAGGAGCAGATCCCAGCGCATCCGTCCACGTGTCTGTGCTGTGATCCCGATCATTCATAAACGAGCTGGCAGCTCCAGCCGGCTGTCTTTTTATCTCCTGCCTCTGGTCATTAAGCTGGAATGAGGGACCATCTCAAACTCATCTCCCAGATAACCTCACGCCCTGTGGGGATGGCACTGTCAAAGCCCTGACAGCTCTCCTTCCTCCTGCTCTGTCTCTGTTTACTGGAAGCTTTCTCCACCCTCTCTCTTTCTCCATCTCTTTCTCCACCCTCCCTCTGCTGCTCTCTGTCTGCTTCACTGCTTCATTGGTCTGTGCTTTATCTCTTTGCTCTTTGTCTTATATTACCTTTCCTTCACAGACTCTCATTCTGTCTGTGTGCAAGTGTCTTTCTCTCTTCCACTTTTCGCACTGCCCTGCTTCAAAGATCCCCCTCTTAGCAAAGTGCCCTGCGCCATCCTGGCTCTGCACAATGTAAATATTGTAGAGGCTTTCTCATTACCTCACTGGGTATTTTTAGGTGTATCACCAAACGCGAGAGCAAGCCGAGGCTCCAAGCACACTGACTCACCAGCAGCATTGATCAGTAGCAAGAGAAGGCCTGAGCAAACGAAAGGAACCACATCCTAATTACTTTCTGAAGAAACTAAAACAACCACATCCTAATTGCTACAGCTGAACTGAGGTTGTATCAGTCCGACAATGGTAACCATTTCATAGAGTGCAGTGGCAATTCATAGAGGTGAATTTTCATACCAGAGTTTCAGATAAATGATTTTTCTTGTGTGAAAGGCTTAAATCAGACTACATACAAAAGGATGTTCTGTTTTCTGACACACTCAAAATGCATGACCAAACCATAGAGGTTGGATAGCGTTTTCCAATACAGGAAAATGTCAACCAACAGGACAGAACTGTAAATCCAGAGTCATAGTCTGAAAACATTCAGGATCAATACCAAAAAACAGAAACAAGTGCAGTAGGGATGTTAAAGCTCTCACCCATGACACAGAGGAGTCAGGAGACACAGGCAGTAAAGCTGTTTCTGTCATGCGCCTTGCATTGGCGTGTCTGGAGTTCTGCATATCTAACTATTGTTTTCAGCAACAATTAGTTTCGCATTAACCAGCAGTTATAGAATTCAATGTTGAATAGACTGTTATAGTCACATCTGGGAAAATAATCTTATGTTGCCTATGCAATTTCTTTCATTGCTGAATTAGCCTGATTATAGACACAGGGCAGCCAGATGTCCAGTTTTATGCTGGACAGGCCATTTTTTCAGTGCCTTGCCCTCTGTCTGGTAACGCCTCAACGGACAACTATTTAACATCTTTCTGGAATGACCTGGTAGTTGCTTTCCACTGATCAAATTTTATGTCAGTGGGTCACATACGTGTCAAAGTAAACGCATTGTATTTTTAACTTGGCACTTAGTACCTTATCTACCGATCTACCGGCTAACCGCAGAAAGTTTGCGCTCTAAATGCTATGCTAATCAATTAGAATGTTTGCAATGGTGTAAAAATACCAAAAAGAAGAATGACTTGAGTTCTCAGCACATCCTTTCCTTTTTGAAGAGTAGGAAAAATGAATTTTGTGCCTTCTGTACAAGAATACTGCAAGTAGATGCCAAGTTGCGTAAAAAATGTAATCATAGTCCACATTTCTAAATCAAATTGGTCAGCTTTGTTAGCTAATTAGGTCGGTTATGGTTTTTATTTTGTGTTGTAGTGCCATATCCTCCTCCTCCATATTTCCTCTTTTTAGAGATGAATAAAGTGCCTTAAATGGACACTAGCCACACTTCTGTATTCTTGTTCACGTTCTGATGAACCGTTTGCCGAGTCGTCTACCCTCCTCTCTCGCTCTTTCTCCCTCACGTGCGACTTTTGTCGGCCTGTCCCTGGCAGCAAAGCCATCTCACAAGAGATCAGAGCCACCACGCTACTCCTGCTGCACTCTGCTGCCACGCCCTTTCCCTCTGCACGAGTCTTCCGCACGAGGCTCAGTGAGCAGGGTGTTCCCAGCCCTCTTATCCAGGAAGAGACCACCTTCAACTGCTTCGCCTGGCCAGCGGATGACACACATCTGGGCTTCTGGGCCTGGAGCCAGCCTGGAGCCCGAGTCTTTCTGCCGCTGCTGCCGCTTCTGCTGAAGTCATCATCATCACTGTCACTGACGATGACATCGACGGATGCTCTTCTTCTTCTTCTTCTTCTTCTTCTTCTTCTTCTTCTTGGCTGTTTTCTCCTCAGACAGGAAGAGCCCATTTTCCAGTTCGCACTGTGCTTTCCAGAAGTGGAGTGAGAAAAGATGAAATGCAGCAGAGCTAAATGACAAAACAAGGGATGGTCAACCTTCCTCAAACTCTCATACAGCTTTTGTTTCAAACACCCTCTCAGCACAAAAGTTCATATAAGAAAGAACAGCTGATGTTTGTCTCTCCAGGTCTGCCCCCTCAGCAAAAATTCCCCAGTCTGCTTTTTCGAAGCAGTCCTACAGGGGAGAGGTTGCTTTCATAGTCCATACTTTGACTGTCTTAATGGATGGTCCCTGTCTACAGCTGAGTGGTTTATATGCTGGGATCAGGGAATGATCCCAGAATATAAATGAGACAGATGATCTGAGAGACCCAGGTGTGGCAGAGGGCTGGCTTTGTAAGCTTGTGATATATTGCATACATACTTTTGGAATTTGGGCTGATCAGACTTCAAGTTAGCATGATTAAAGTCTTCTGCTACAAAAATAATGCTGTCTGGTTATACCAACAGCTGCTGGCTAATGGAGTGGTGTAGCTTTTCCATGGTTAACCTAGTGTTAGTTTGCAGTGATATATAAACAGCTGTTATGTTGTCTCATGTAAACTCCCTGGGCAAGTAGAAAGGTCTTTACTGTAACATAAGGTACTCAATATCCAGGGACTCGTGAGTGTCTACGATTGAGGCGTTTACATGCATTTACACACGTTTACACCCATAAATTGTTGTTTATGTAGAAAAAAAAAGTCCAGCTCCTCTGCTCTTACAGGACCAAATAGTCCTATCCGATCGGAAGATGGCATGTCTCTCTAACTCGATAGCAGCGTCTGGGGTGCTCTGGTCCAGCCAAGTCTCTGTTATTGTCATCGCAAAATTATTCAGACTGTTTGAGGTAATCCTCAAGCGCAACTCTTCTAACTTTTTGTTAAGTGAGTAAGTGTTGGTGAGAAAAAGACGTCTGGCTTGTAGAGGTTAGCCTTTAGCTTAACGAGCAGCCTCCCTCTCTTTACTCCTCTTCCACTTTCTGTGCCTCCATCGTCTGCAGGGGGGATGGTGGGTTCTCCGCTCGCGGGGGAGGCCAGATCTCCCGAGGGAGGTACCAGGTAATATTGTCCAGAGTAGAGTCATTATTGCCCGCCACTCTTAGCAGTTTAGCTCTGCTGTGGTGTACATACATAAAAAATATACAGAAGAGACACAATAAAAACATAATAGCTGGCAAAACTCTGGGCTGGGCTGCTGTGTCTGGGCACGCTGCTGCCATTACGCCATTACCCTAGAACCTCTTAAGTGTCTGTATAAGGCATCAAGCTTACATGCAAACAATGTTTTACAAATGAAAATCATCAATACGTGCAAAATTAATGTATTTTTATATTTTAATTTGAATAATTTTATAATAAATTGGAGCATCATTTACCTTAGCTTAACTTGTTTGTCCTCCATATCATATTAACCTATCAAGAAGTGGAAGAGGACAGTCCTGTGAGTACATGCTTTAAATATGCAACATTGGAAGCCAAAAGTGACAGCAAATCTAACTCCTCGAAACTGGAATAATTTTCACACTGATTACATTCTCCCCTACAACCAGTCAACATCATGGATGACTGCTTACTAACTCAGGGAGGCAACATCACTCCCTGTAAGGCTTTCTCACATATAACAGTACCCACATTAGCCAACACCCAGGAAACCATTTACATATGTGCAGCAACTACAAGGTATGTTGATCTATGTGAGTGAAAGGTATTTGGATGTATCCCAGCATTAACTTGCTTGCTCATCCTAATTGCAGTAACAGGGCAATTCTGCCCTGAGGTTTGCAATTGAGAATGACTGTCTTCAGATTGCCCTGCAGGAACATCCCTCAAGTATCTACTGACTCCTCTGTCATGAGTGACAACTTCAACATCTTTACTTACTGACTCAACTGTGTCATGCTCAGAGTTTTCCTCTATGTTGACTAAACTGCCACCAGACACTAAAGTTGGTTCCGTGTCAAATTATTGTTGGAATTTGTGGTCATGTACCATTACTGGCATAGTTCCCCCATTAATTTTAGGCCTGGGAACATATATTTCACATAGATGAAGCTCTAACCTATTAACTATTTTCACTGGTTCCAGAGGTTGAACAGTGCAAGCTGTCCCTTGAATCTATTTTATTTTAAAGACAGCAGTGCTTCAAGCATCCAGAATTTTGTTCCTACCCAAAGGATGATGATTTAAGTAAACATGGTGTCCTACATCTTCTTATTTTTCAACAGAATAATGGCAGACACTTTTTGTTTTCTGAATATTCCCACTCGTGTGCCTCCCAGGGTCTTGCCTGATGTACAGTCTTGTTTCTTGTCTTGCTCCAAGCCAAGTATCCACAGGAAGATGAAGATCAGGAACAGAATAACTTCCTGATCGCTGACTGTTTGCGGCTTTCCTGCAAACCCCTGAATTGAGAGGGTGTCAGGAGCTACATTACTTCATCTAAGCCTATATTTCACCTTGAAATCAAATGCAACCCATTTTTGTTCAGTGGCTCCTAACTTTTCTCTTTTTAAATGGCAGAGCAGATTGTTATGACCCTTTTATGGCAACTTGCTGCTGTTATAACACAGCACCAAGACCAAACCGGTTCATGTCTGTCTCTAATATAAATCAGCAAGACCTAAAAGTGGCTGTGGTCATCTTTCCCTTTAGCTGCTCAGAGGCCGTATTACACTCTTCTGTCCACACATAGTGTAACAACCATCCTGCCTGCCTGTTTTTCTCCCTGTAAAGAATGATTCACAAGGTCATGCAATGGGCCTATTTGAGAAAACCCTTTGATGAATGTCTTTTAGTAACTACAAAAGCTCTGAAAGGATTTCAAGTCCTTCTCATTACTGGGACCTTTCAAGTCCTTTACCACTGCTACCTTGCTAGGGTCAGGTCCAATCCCCTCAGCAGATATACGATGCCCCAAAAAGCTGACTTCCTGTTCAAGAAAATTACATTTTTCCAAGTTGACCTTTAGACCCGTTTCCTCTAATTGTTTTAACAATCTCCAACCATTCCAGGTGCCCTTCAAAGCTTTGGGGAAAAAAATCAAGATATCATTGAGATAAACTAGCATAATTTGGAATGTGAGGTCACTCTTGGTAGCCCACAAGAGGCGGTGAAAAGTTGCTGGTCCATTGCACCAAACGGCATTTTTAAGTGCTCAGATAGTCCAAGGTGTAATAAATATTGTAATTTGTCTGTCTCTTTCATTCATAGTTACTTGGTGGTAGCCACTAGCTAGCTTGATGGTTGATAAATGTGCCAACCTTCAATGCATCACAGCTTCTGTCTGTCCTTGTCAGAGGGATGTGTCACACTGGTCTTAACGTTATGTCTACAGTAGTCAACACACAACTTGAGACTACAATCAGATTTGTGCACCAGTACTACAGGTAATGCATGGGCACTAGTCTCCTGGATTACACCCTTTATCAGGACCTCATGTGTTCTTTCTCTTCCTGGTGTATCATCTGTTTGCTGGATTTCATGTTGAACTTTGTGAGTATAGCCAACATCCCCATCCACTATGGCAACCATATTAGAATATTTCTCAAGGAGCACACCTAGTTTGGGCCGCTGCCCTTCTGTACCATCTACACATACTGCCTTAACAGTTTAGGTTGTTTATCAGATGGCTGAACTATTTGTGTATTGATTGTTACCTGCTCAATTTTAGTGGATATTACTATATATATAACCTTACTTTATAATCTGCTTGTGCATATTCTACAGGGGACAACATAGCTAACCTTGTTTTAGGTTGCAACCAGTAGACAGCCTGCACTGGAAACGGATAGCTGTGAGATGTTACCAATGTAGGTGGAACTGCTAGACCAGTAGGAAGAAGGGGGCTGACCAGTTTCAACAGAAACACATGCCCATTACCTTGCACCTCCGTCAATCCCCTAACTGTCACTGTAGTCACAGAAGAAACTGGAATATATGTGATGCCTCTACCAGCCACTTCAGCCAAATCAGTGTTCACTGAAATAGATACATTTTGCATTTGCTGAAAAACCTCTCCCCAGAATCTAGATGACCCCCTAAAGCTCTAATAAACTCTGTGACTAAGGGCATTTTCACACTAGAGCTTTTTTCTGGACCCAGGTCTACTTGCTTCATAAGTTCAGTCCCTTTGGTCAAGTGTGAAAGTAGTTTTCGAGCCCGGGAGCAGTTCAGGGTATCGATCTCTGGTCCCGTTGAATTCACTTGTCTGCAGTTCGCTTCCAGCAAGCTCTAGTGCAGGTGTGAAAGCAATCCGCTCCTGGCACTGCGTGTACAGCTGCATGATTGGTTCATTTTGAGTAATGTAACTGATTTGATTTATCAGGTTACTTTCCTTTTCAAATTTTGAGTATTTTCTGAGTAAATAAATGCATACTATTCAGACAAACTTTTAAAATCCATTTTTCTCAGGTACCTAAAATTTTTGCACAGCACTGTAAATATATTTTACAGGAAAAAAAAGCAATGTATAGATGTACAATGCAACAAAAATCTTCTCATACGAGAACGGCTCCTTGTTTGCAGGTGAAATTCCATGCATCCCAAAAGTTCTGTTCCTTGCTGCCTTGTGTGTGTTTGTATTGTGTTTGTATTCAAGCAAAAATAATTTTAAAAACTGCAAACTTTTGTTTATCATTTTACAGACCTGCAAATTGTGCAGTCGATTCGTGTTTTGGATAGAGTTATTGTGTGTGAAAGCAAACCAGCGATAATGAGCCCCTCCATTAAACGAGCCCAGAATCAGTCAAAGGTGCAGACTCAAGTGTTTTGAGTCTAATGACTAGGAAGCCACAATTGGGTAAGCATATTCCTGTAGTTCCCACATCCATTTCAAGATAACCTAAATATGGAATTTCACATAAGAGCCACCCAAATGTCTCTGCTCATCCTTCCGTCCTCCGGGAACCCTGAACATGACATCATGTCCTTGGACAAAGGGTTATAAGGAGGACTGATAGGGGGAAAAATGGAGAGAGCAGAGGTGGAAAGGAGGAAGGAAAGAAAAGAAAGAGAAAGGAAAGCGAAAAGGAAACGGACTTAGCCGCAGTCAAAAGTTGAGGGACCGGGGCTTTGATCAGAAAGGCTGCTCTCCTTCCGTTTTTCAACACTTTCTCTGTCCCTGTCTCTCTTGTGTTCACCCTCTCACTCTCTGCTTGGGTGGAATCTAATAAAGCTATGAGGCTAATGAAGTGAATTACTGCTCACACTGAGCAACGCAGCCCTGGACCCCTTTCATGTTCTCTCTGAGGCCTGGGCTTTCGTCACTGGCTCACAGGAACAGCTCCAGCAGCACAACACTGCTCAGGCTGAGTGCATGGTACCTGCTTGCAGGCCATATACCTTAGCACGTGGCTTTGAAGTGCCTGCAAGACGTCCGTTTCCTCTGTGCTCTTGAAAGTTGAAAGGAAGACTTGGTGAATGGGCCACAGGTAGAGAGAGCGAGAAAGACATATACAAATGCCCCAAAACCGAGCTTCTGGCAAGTGTCAAACACGTGCCTTGCTCGGGGAGGGGGGGAGCTACAGGGGATGGAAAACTGAGTGAGCAAAGTAAAAAAAAAAGAAACAGAGAGGCAAAGAGAGGAACACAGGGAGATTGAGAGACAGAGAGAAAATGAAAGCAGTGCTCTTTTTCTTGTTGTAGAATCTGTAGTGCTATCTGTCTGGTGCTGCTGACTGAGGCCACGCCCCTGAGCTCTTGTCTGAGTCTCGAGCATAGCCATCAATTCTAGCCCCTGTCACTCAGGGCCAGGGCACAGCAGCTGGACACAGGAAGCCTGAGCTCCATGGCTTCGTAGCCAATCAGCTGCCTCCAGCTGTCCTGCTCTCAAATGCATGTTGAAGATCGTGTCTGGTGCCCGCTGGTGACAGTAGTTCCTTCAGCCAGCCTTTCTTTCTCAGCTCTTCCTTCCTAAATTCTCAACTGTACAGACATCCGCCACACCCCCCACCCCCAAACAACTGACCTCTCCTCTGCTCTCTCTCTCTCTCTCTCTCTCTCTCTCTCTCTCTCTCTCTCTCTCTCTCCTTAGTTGGTAGCAGCCTCCACTTCCTTCCATTTAGATTCTTGCCCTTTTTCTTCCTCCTTTTCTTTCCTCTCTCCCTGCATTTTTTCCCTTCTATTTTTCTTTCTCTCTTCTGTCTTTCTTTCCATGCTTTTGTTACAGGTGTGGGTGGGTGGGGTTAGAGAGTGGCACGGCGGGGTGGGGTTTTGGTGATACCCAGCCTGTGTAGAGTGGGACCGGTGGTGGATCAAAGCAGCTCCCTGTAAAATGATCTGAATGAGCCTCCCATTAGCATCCATCAGGGTACCCTGAAAGCCTCCCCGCTTAGTCGAGGGGTCTGGGGGCCCCCCAAAGTGGAAGGCAGTCTGGGGAGAGAGAGAGAGGGAGGGAGAGAGAGAAAGAAAGAGGGAGAGAGGTGAGAGAGGCAGCTGGAAAGAGAGAGAGAGGGAGAAGGAGAGAGGGGAAGAACTGGGGAGTGGGGGTTACGTTAGAGGCCGCTAAGATGAGGACATGCAGGAATTGTTTTAAGATTCCCTTAACACACTGAGGCTATTTTTCCTTCTTTTTATTTCTCTCCTTTTCTTTGCTCTTTCTCTTTGATTCGCTCAGTCTCCCCAACATCCTTTTCCCTTAACTTGCCTCTCTCTCTCGCCCTCTTTCTCGCCCCGTCTTAGATTTCTCTGCAGCGTTGTCTGTAAGACGAGAATATCTCCATCTGTGTACCATCTCCTCTCAGCTCCACTATTCTCAGTCCATGATGGTTCTCCACCCACCGTCTCTGAAAGGGCCAGGGTTAGTGTGGACAGCAGGCGGGGGTACTGCACCGCTTATTTAAACTTCCTATCTGGTGCAACTGAGGTTCAAGCCATGTGCTTGCCTTAATTGTGCAGTGAGAGTGTTTTAGGAAGGGCAGACAATGCCACAACAGCGATAGTCGCATGTATGGTAAACCAGTTCGCCCATCTCCCCTGCATTACTGCGGGCAGAGCAGCCCATGTGGCAGTACAGTACAGAGGCTGTCACTAAAGTGATGTAACCTTAAGACCCTCCCAGGTTATACACCCTTAAAACACACACATAAAGGTATATTCTCTCTCTTGTTATGTCTCTCAACACACGCAAACGCAATTCCTGCGTGTACTTTAGGTTCAGTTATGCAAGAGTTTGTTGAGGCAGCTGTATACATCCGATATATATATATATATATATATATATATATATATATATATATATATATATATATATATATATATATATATATATAATTGGTGTGTGTGTGTTTGCATATAATATGCATATTGTTTATGTGTGTGTGTGTGTGTGTGTGTGTGTGTGTGTGTGTGTATGTGCATGTATATGAGTGTGTGTGTGCTTACGCCTGCCTGTTGCCATGAGGGCTGGATCCCACGTGGCCCTGCTGCATGTGCTCAGCTGTCCACACAGGGATCATCCTCCCAGCCTCTCAGGGAACAGGATGTGATCTCATCCGTTAAAAATCCAACCTATGTCGTTTGCCGCTCATGACTTAACCATCATGGAACTGCTTGGATTTTCTTGTGAAAATAAAAATTCCGTTTACTTACAAGGCTTACTGAGTTTGTTAACACTTTGGTAGAGTCTGCATGGACCCTTAACAGACCAGCACCTGGAGAAGAGCAGCAGCAAGTAAATGGCTGATTTTAGAGACACCTGTGTCCTAGTTTTCAGAAAGCATCATAGCAGCAACATCAGCAGGACCTGCTGGAGCAGTCATTGCACTGATTCTTTTTATAGCAGTCAAACAGAATGCACTGGTTTTCAGGGCCATACCTTGCCCCATGCTAATGACTTTGGACCAAGCCGTTAGATAGCTAGCTCTTTGCCCTGTGATGTTCCTGCTTTCCGAGAGTTCCACCGCTGCCACCGCTGTTCTGCAACTGTCGGACCAGCTGTTGAGGCTCGGCAGATGACGCCGCTGGGCCACTGTGAGACGTGTCAGCAGCAGGGTGAGTGCGGTCTCAGCTTCCTGTCTCGGGCCAAAGGGTCTCTGTCTTAGCCTACGCGCAAGATATATGGATCCACAGATGGCTGTGAAGCTCTCGGCTCGTGGGGCTCTGTGCCTCTGGCCCCCACTCTGTGCTTTCATTCAGTAGCTGCCGCAATTTTGTCACATGCTCTAAAATACAGTCTGTCATGCTAAGCCACGCTAGATCATGTTAGGCTACAATAGATCATGTTAGGGTACAACAGATCATGTTAGATTGCTGTAGAACATATCAGGTTGCAGTAGATCATGTTAAACTGTACTAGATCATGTTAGGCTACAACAAATCATGTTAGGTTGCAGTAGATCATATTAGGTTGCAGTAGATCATGTTAGGCTACAATAGATCATGTTCGGCTCCAGTAGATCATGTTAGGCTACAATACACCATGTTAGGTTGCAAGTAAATCATGCTAAACTGTAGGTTTCTGGGAAACGGCAAGTGTTTAATGCTGTGTTTAAACCCTCATCTAATGGGGTTTATCACAGTGACATACATAGTCTTGGTGCCTAAACTGTTGTCCAACTGCTATCTTAAGTCATCCATGGGTCATCGAGGGAGGGAGACTAACTGACTATGCTCTAATTGGGTGGGAGGGATTGGCCATGTTCCTTACTCTCCTGACAATATAATTTGTGTGTCAACAAATAATCTGTCTGATCTTGTATCCAGAGATGCACAGATATGTGTATTCTACTCCAAGTGTGCTGCAGTGCTTAATTATCTGGTATAACGGGTAGTTCAAAAAAGCATAGTTGCTGGCTCCCTGTACTTTAGAGAAAGGTGTGTGCATGTGTGTGCGTGTGTGTGTGCGTGTGTGTGTGTGTGTGTGTGAGAGAGCCTAGGCTGTGAGAAAATGGCCAAGTGCCCGTAAAAGGAGACAAACAAAACAGCACAATTATAGTCAGAGTGGGATGACTGGATGTATATTCCATGACAAGAGAATGCCTTGGAGGTTGTTCTTATGGTGGATTTCTTGTCTGCTGTAGATTGAGGAAACCTGCTCAGTGGTAGGGGCTGAAACCTGATGCACATACCAGCCTTATCTGAAGCCATTAAATTGTGGCGAGATTGATCTGTTCCCAAACACTTTAAGGAGCCCTGATTTGCATCTTTGCCTTGGGACAAACTGACATCTCTTCAGAAAAGAGATATTTTAAAAATATTTTCCTATCTTTTGCCAGAATGTGCCATTTGCTTACTATAAGAGCACATTAAATGCTGACAGTAAATTGCCATCTGCATCATTTAGTGCTGTGTTTCTAGAGCACAGTAGTACATCTGTGATCCAATATGAATCTTGCCTGGGGATAACTCTGAAAGAACTGTGCATGTAGTGTAATCGATAGACACAGGGGATTGCTTTTACAGTGCAATCCGATAACCTCATAACTTCAACACATGAAAAACGGATGACCGTAAAGTCAAGGTAGGAGGTACAGCCTACTTGTGTATCCTGCATGTGCGCCACTCTGTGGAATTCGCCTGGTGAAACTTGTACCCCCCGGGGACTCATCTGTTGTTTTGTCTAAGGGTCGCCTGGCTCTCCTACATGTTCTGTATGGGCACTAGCCCAGGATCCTATGCACAAAAAGTGTCTGAGCTCTGTGGCAGATAATTGCCTGCAGACGGCCATGCCACTTCGTGCACCCCCACGGTCGGCCGGGAGCTTTGGGCGAAGTAATGCCAGCACCTCCGTGCTCGAGTGAAGGCGGATGTCGTTAACCTGCCTCCCAGACTCCCTTGTTCTTCTCACATCCCCCATAATGTTCACTTGATTTATTCCCGATTGTTTGAAGCGAGGGACGGTGCTAAGCGGTCATCTGTAACAATCATTTTCACTGGCTCATTATCCTCAGGCCAAACAACCCCAAAAAGGCAATTTCCTTCTCAGGTTATTCATAAAACTGATCAATGGCAGAAGCCTGCAAAGCCTTTTTTTTTTCATTAAAAAAAAAAAAATCATTAGTCTCTCACTCACCCAATTCAGAACTTCCTTTACTTTTTGTTAGTAGGTCTTTTTCTCTAAGTTAAGAAGGCAGGTGTAGAGTAAGCAACCTGTAAGGTGTGAGGAATTGCTTGAGGGTAAACTCCTCTAGTGTGAAGGGTTTTCTCGTGATCGGCTCTGTACTGTATCTTATTTGCACGTGTATGCATCGAGCACTTGCCCAACTCTGTGGATCTCTGTACCTGAGCGGAAGCATATTCACGGGTGCACTCCACACAAGGTCTTCTTTTTATGTTCATGTAAGGGTCACAAGGACGATGGACGGATGTACTGGCCATGGCAAAATGCCTCTGTTATTTAAGTAAAGCCTAGATGAGCAGCTGAGGCAGGGTTTACCCGGAGCCCCCAACTGTTGGAGATACAAGAGCAGTTTCCTCATACCTTGGCTCGAGCTCCCGAATGACCTCTTTAATTTTTTCCAATAATAACCAAACTCCTTTACTCAGCGTTTAAAACAACTCTTTCTCTTCCTGTTATTCCCCCCTCCCTCCCCCTTCGCATTCTTTTCTTTGAAATTTCCACCCTTGTCATTCTGGCACGGCTAATGCTATCTCAGAGCTGAAACACAATCCCCCTCCGTAGGAAACGGCTAGGCCCAGCCAAACAGGGGGCCTGGGCCACTGAGAGACTGGGTGGGTGGCTATGAAGAGCTGGAAATTGGGGCACTGGGGGTGATTAGTGGTGGGCGTTTTGGGGGCGGAGCTGTCTGAGCGCATCACCAACACGCTTTACCATGTACTGTTACTTAGCATTTCAGCTTGCTCCGGTCAGAACTCCATTTGGTTTGCAGGTAGCACAGCTGGTATTCAAACCTCAATCCCTGCTAAGACGCGTCTCTGCATTGCTGAGGATGCAGTAAGCGGATATTACAGAACCATGATATGTTCCTATTAGTTCTTATATATACGTAGGATGTAAAAGTCACAGTCACTAACTTACCATAAATATGTACTTAATATTTCCTTCATGTCTTTGAAATGTCAAAGATGAGGAAAGAACATGTATTTGCTTGTCATGGATGAAATGCACACTTTTGTCCTCAGTCACATGTCATGTTTTAATAAGCAGTTATTATGGGATATTTATTTTCTTATGGGGTGTGGAAATCCAACCTGTTCGGGCAGTTGAGGCTCCGGCAGCCCACCAAGTCAGCCACTGCAGTGAGAATAAGTCAGTAAAACCACGACAAAAAGCATCTGGGAAGTGCTCTTCTGCCCCATTAAAGACTAGCAGGCCAACGGCTCTCCAGGAGGACAATGAAGGGAATTGACAGGGAGACACCTCCTATGGAGACAAATCATTTTGACAGGGTTCAAAGGGTTAATAAATATATTTCTGACTGTTTATGTGTAACTTCTCCAGTTCAAAGCTGTAACGGTACCCAATGTCTATTAACCTTTATTTTATTCTTTATATAAACAAAGTTTACATATTTTGTGGTTATCTTGGGAGCCACTCCGGTATTTAACCTGCTTGTACATCTATCATGTAACTCCTCAGTTGAATGAATGGGGCATACTGTATATTTTATGCAGGGGTGTGTAGTCTCTTAAGAACTGTACGCGTATTCACCAAGAGAGATAGAAAGTAACAGAAATGCTACACTAGCATACGTGACTCCAGTTCAAAGAGTAACAGAAGCTACAGGAACCTATAGGCTGTACATAACAGCTCCTAGGATGGTAGCCATACGCAGGGCAGGAAATGCTTGGCCTAGCACCCCAAGACCTTTCAAGAGCAGCTTGCTTATGTTAATGGTGTAATTGGGCATAATTAGGATTTGGCAAGTCGGACAGGCGACATGACCCGGAGGCCTTCTTCTGTCAGCCTTCCAGCATCATCAGCCCAGGGCTAAGTGCATAAGTTTCCTAACCCAAGGAATGTTTGAGTTCTTTGACATGATTTAGTCAAAGCCAAAAGCTGAAGGAAAGACTCTTGTGAATTTAGAGTGCGCCTTAAATGCTGTATTGACAAGTAATGATGTTTGTTTGATTTAGCGTTTTGGACTTCCATTTTTCATCTTCTCACGGGCCCATTTGTTCCTGATGAACTTGTGAACTTCTGAGTTCTTATGAGTCTTAAGAGTTTGGTTGCACTGAATTTAAATTAATTAATGTTTGCTCATTGGACACATATTATAAAATTCCATATTTGGGTTTGGAGCACTGGAGTCTATTTATTGGAATTTAGACACTGATTTAAATTCTAAATTCCAAACCTTGTGTTCTCCCTCAGTTATTCTGTACAGTGACTTTGTGCCTCAGTGCTTATGAAGTATCAGTAAACCGAGGGGTCGGAGAGTTCATGACATTGCATGACCATTCACACCACACTCGTGAACACATGCGAATGCTCTTCACCGCACACCGGCTCATTGTTGACCAACCTTCTTTGGCAGACTGTAAACCGCTCTATACATTTAAAAAAATGAATAAATAATTCATCTTTTTCTCAATCTGGATGCTGCTTCTATCCCTTCCCGATTCATTGAGGATATTTTGAAGACCACTCTCTCTGTGTGAGACTCTAAAGAGAAGTTCTAAAGAGACAGAAAGAAAGGGAAGAGAAGAAGGGGGTGTGTGATCCACCAGTGAGATCATCAGTGAGTCTGGGGGTCTGACCCTTGACATTCTGAGTTTGCGAGAGTGGAAGTGGGACCCTGCTGAGACTGGCATATGTGTTGGGGGTGGGGGGGGTTATGGGGGCTCGGTACTAACCCACAGTCCCTGAGAATGCTGTTTTCCTGAATTAACAAGATCTTAGCATTCCCTTCCTGGACTAAACGACATGCAGCACATAGTTGGTAATGAGAGGGTAATGGAGATCACCTTTCGTGAAGCCCAAAAAGACAGAACGAGTCAAAGTGAGTGAAAGAGGGTGTGGAACAAGAGTGCAGCTGCTAAACAATGCCTGTGGTTTATCTCAGTGCCCCGGGCCCCCTGCTTGACCCCCGGAGTCCTTGCTGCTGGTGAATATATCAGAGGACCTCTAGTCATTTGTCATCCACATGTTTCCCTCGAGCCATGGGACACTGTTTACACTTCCCCTGCCTAGCACAGTCTCTAAAAATAGCCCCTCTTCTCAGACTGATTCAGGAAAAAAGCCTGCATTTCTTTTTATAGTCTCTGCATGACACAGCATGTCAATAGCTTCCCCCCCCCCCTCTATCTCCCTTCCCTCCCGCTCATCCATGACACAACACTTTTTTTTCCCCTGTTATTTAGGAAACACATGGGTTAGATTAGCAATGTGAAAGGCAAGGTCCTGCCTCTTGTCAGTAATTGAAATGAGATTATGGGTGAGCTAACATGGTTAATATGGGCGGAGTGACTAAAAGGTGAACGATGTCGTGTGATGTGACCAGAATCCTTCTCTGCACCCCGGAATTCCGGCTCTAATAGGTCATGACTGACATTGTCGGCACACAGCCGTGCTGGCTCTGCATGGGAGCCCAGGCAGACCCCTCACGTGAAGCGGCTGACGCCACGCCAAGCTCCGCGCCACCGGCTAAATCCTGCTCGAGCTGAGCTGGTCACATCACACGGCAGCTCATTGCTCATACAGCGTAGCACTTTCTCTCAGCCTAAAACGTTTCCCCCCATATGAAGTCATCAATGGAACCTTAGCGCTCTCCCATCATTGTCCCAGAGCGAAAGAGGCGTCCAATGACATCCAGCTGATCTCATCCCTAACACAGAAATAAATGATAGACATGAATCAGGGCATGTGTTAGCCCATTCTGTGCGCTTTCAGCATATTTCTTTTCAAGGTGCGGCAGTACAAGACAAGTGAAGCCAACGGTTTTTCTCAGCAGAGCAGGGCCAGAGCGAACGTCCAAGTGGAGCATACTGACATTTCGAGCTACATTTTCTCCAGAGAGGGCTTCCGAGGTACAAGACCTCTCCTTCACAGAGCCAACGGTCCAGAGAGGGTCTGCTGGAGGTATAAGACTTTCTCCATGCGGCTGATGACCTCAAGAAATCGAACATGCAAGTTTAGGAATCACTACAGAATTGAACTCGAAAGTTTTTCTGCACCAAAATGACTCTGCTCATATAATCGCTGACAACAGTATCGAGCAAGAGGAAAACCCGATACTGTAAAGTGGCTTGTATGCAATGTCATCAATAGCTGTGTTACATTGGAAACACATGCAAACATATGCAACATATTTCTGGGAAAAAAAACTGTAATGCACAACAGCATTTTGTTGTTTTCCCCACTGGCAGAAGCATTAATAATTCCTTCTAGAACCCATCTTTTAGACTTCCGTGAAGTACAGTTTATCTTCAGAATGGCTCTCAAAGAAGACCCACATCAAGTTGTCGTATGCAACTGATCTTCTTCAGCTCATCTTGGCTCATGTCCTGCCTTTGTTGTTGAACTTAAAGAACTCAAAAGCTGAATGCTGTTTTTGCTGTAATGACACAAGAGTCCCATGAGGCAGTAGCAGGTGTGAAGACCATGCTCAGCTCATGCTGCCACAGTTGTATGGTCTACTGGCATGTCCATGAGGCAACCAACAGAGAATGCTCTCAGGAATAAGGCAGGCACAAAAAGACGCAACTGAATCCCTGTGAAAGCAGGTATCATGTGATAAACATCTACAAGGACCTGGCCAGGCACCAAAGACAACAAACCTTTCCAGTCCACAATGGAATCACTCAGGTTCCGATAAAAGGAC
The DNA here is from genome assembly GCF_041902795.1 of Electrophorus electricus. Taxonomy (NCBI): domain Eukaryota; kingdom Metazoa; phylum Chordata; class Actinopteri; order Gymnotiformes; family Gymnotidae; genus Electrophorus; species Electrophorus electricus. Next base: position 22,408,573 of record NC_137512.1, on the reverse strand, counting down.
ATTCAGAAGTGTGTGTTTGTGTGTGTGTATGTTTTTGTAAAGTCCCTGTTTATTAAGAGCAAAACTCCCATGCAAAAGTTTTCATCCACTGTGTCAAAATAGAAACAACATTCTAATTTTCTCACACTAACGCATCGTAAGTATGCTGAGGTGAAGATGTGGCAGATAATTCGTTACAAAATGGCATTGAGAACACAGGTGCATTTAGTTACAAAAACGGCGTCTTTCTCGCTGCACAAAGGCACGACACGCTTTCTTTGTTTCTGTCACTTTGTTTTGTCATGTTCGCTTCTTTTAAGGGCATGCCAGCAGTTCTGAGCTCAGCCAACAGTCCACAGTTGTGCATGGCCATTTTGAAACGTAGACTATCTGTGCCTGTTGTGCACATTTCTTTGTGTTTCAATGATTATGCCTGTGCAATATAAGCAAGATCAGAATTCAGTTTAGACACTATAAACTGTAAATTATGGCAATGCGTCGTCCACATAACTGAATAATCCGCCGCAAATGAAATGACTCAGAGCTCTGTTATGTTTTGTGGGGTTGCATAGCAACTGCAAGAAACAATCTCTGCCTTTATTTAACTAGCAATCAATTTGATATCTCTTAACTCCCAATGCTTACTGTTTGTAGCCCCTTCGCGTAGTGTGACGTGGAGTAACTATGTCTTGGTTTGATATTTTATTATCTACCCTTGGTGTCTTGTTTACAACCTTGCAAACACCCAGCAGTGGAACTCAGTTTATGGTATCTTAAGCTAACCATTTCTAGTTACCTCAAGAATACCCTTCTTCTTTTTTTTTTAAACAACCGAGTTCCGTATCTATACTAAAAATTACTCTGTCAATCAATTCCGCAACTGCCTTTATTTCCAGGGAACGTGTGGTCTACCATAGAAGCGAGGAAGGAAATCAGGCTCGTGGTGACGTAGTAAAGGTGTGAAATAAGCAGGGGGTCACAAATTGCCTCGCAATGCAGCGTTGGACAGAGTCAGGTGAGAGGCACCCAGGCTTGTGCCTCTCTCTTCTCACAGCGTGCAAGGTTGCTGTTTCCTGCTGTGTGTTGTGTCTGGGATCACAGCAGCATTTACACACGCTGTTGCAAGCTTTCACCAGATTTATGCTCCAAACAACAGCATTCCAGCCACATTGGCCTCCACCTTCTTAAATAAACCCAAACAAAGACACAGGCCTGTCCGGGGCAGGGGCAGCTCCATATCCCTATTGACGTCATACACTGATCGATTCACTTCAACCCACTTCTGCTTAGAGAATCTATGGAGAGAAATCTACCAAGGCCTCAGGGAGAATGTGTCTTCGACAGTGCAAGTTTTACATTACACTGTTTACCATGTTTACATTCACTGTTAACTGTCTTTTGTTTTCTGTCTTTCTCTTTCTTTTTACTTCTCTTCCTACTCTCTCTCTTTCTCTCTCTCGCTCTCTCGCTCTCCCTCCCTCTGTTGGCTCTTCTATCTGACCCAGCTGTTCTGCAGTGGGCCGTCTGCCTGCTCCAGAGCACACTGTTATGGGTTCATTGAGCTGGTATGCGCCAGGAATCTTTGGATCAAGGTAATTTCACACTGTTTGAGATTTTCCCAGGATGTTAAGCTTCCCTTTACCTTTGTGCACAAGATAGTGCACGGCACATGTTCCAGACCCACAGCGCGGCTCTCTAAGCAGGCCCCTGGAGCTCGAAAGATATGGGTCATAAATTATACCCCGGCGCTTGAGTTTCCCCCCAAAAGGATCAGATTTTTGTAGCCTGATTCGAGTGTGGGACCATGCAGTGAAATCACCTGTGCTGGTGTAATCGTGATGGAGTGGGGAATTTGATTTGTGACACTCCGCTATGGTCTGTAGCCCTAGGGTTTTTTGTTGAAGCCTATAGGCCTTATGCAGGTAGAATATGCTGTTTAAATAGTCCTTAAAAGTGCTAGTCATGAGATGCCAGATACTGCAGCCTCTATACAGCTGGAGAGTACGGAAACTTAGCAATCTTCTGCAGTGCTCACTAAGCCTCAGCGATCTGCATGCTTGTGCTTTTATGTGGAATAAACTCGCTTTCTTTTTTATTCCACTTTCTGTGAATACACATAATCAGGCGTGTTATTCTTAGACTTTGGTATTCTGAAATCCTGCAATAGGATATTGTGGTGGTGGTGTTTTAGTCCGGTCTTGGTCTAGAGATTGGTCTCGGGCTCATCACCATCTCAACATCTTATCATTTAGATTCGGTTTTGTCTTGTCTCTGGGTAAGGTGGACTCAGAAATCGTTCTCAAGACCAGCTGAGACCGATGATGTGTCATTAGAAATTGTTTCCTATTATTGTTGAATATCAATGATACATTCAAACAGAATAAAACAGTCCTTACTCTACATACATAGATGCTAAGCACCACCTAATGGGCCTCTGTGAAGATTTTACATGATCTTAGCTACTGAAAATATGTATATTTGAGAATTCAAATGAAAATAACATGTTCATGTCTTTAAAAATTATGAATTCAAGTAAATTGATGGAAAAACCCGATGTTGCTCCGGAAATTCCAGAAAGTTGCTGAATGACATCACTGGTGGACCACAGTGAGCAATGCTGCATTCAAGCACCATTATGACTGACTTGGACTTCGAATTTTCCAGTGCTGGTTCTTCAGATTCCAAAGATATTTTTGAATTTGATGAAGATGATGAATCTGCAGTGACAGTGGGGGTTGACTGTATGTCCCTACAGTGGAATTCAACCATTCAGATTTGAGCCAGAGATGGAAGAAGCTGCACCAGAGAGCAACAAACAACCTGAAACAGTCAGAATTGGGAATTCTGACTGGTAAAAAAAACTTTTATGTTAGTCATTATACTGAAAACTGGTCCTAAAAGTAAAAACTATTACTAAAAGTAATCTTGTCTATTAACAATTATTTATAACTGGGGCAGTTGATTAGCTAGGCTAGCTACTGGTTATATTTCTCATTTTACTCGCTTGTGTCTAGCTAACCAACTAATTAGCAGTGCTCCCTTTAGCTAATAACAGTATCTTAGCTAAGCTAGTTAAGGCCTCTGCTTTAGTGGTCTAATATGAGTTTTGGGTAGGTCAATCATATGTGTCTGGGTTATATGTGTCTAGCCTTAAAATGTATGCATTGGCTGACTTCAGTGAATTTCTAGTCCATTCAGTGAACTCTGTAGATTGAAAAAAAGGTTGAAAAAAAGGTTGAAATAAAACTCAGATTTTATTCTTTTTTTTTTTTTGTGGATATTTTGGGATCTTTGGGCTATTTGTGCATGGGTGTCCCATTGTACATTGATTTATTTCAGGCAAAGACAACAGACCTTTTTGTCATTTTGCATCACCTACAGTTCAGCTTCTTGAGTTGGTGTCCACCATCTACTTCACAAGGATGACATTTATGAAAGATTCAAAAGACAGTGGGAGAGGCAAAACAAATTTTTAAGATGTATTCCTTGGTTTTGTAAAAAAAAACAAAACAAAAAAACAACTATTGACAAAGTTAGAAACTATCAGCTTTTGCTGTATTCTGTATTTGAGATTTCCATATTAGCTGGTGCTTAGCTTTTAAATAAAATATGCAGATTGGCCAGAAGGGGAATACAAGCCACTTCTTGTTCACTAACCAATCAATGAGCATGTTCTATTTTGAATAATCTAATGGTAAGATTGTAAATGTGTGTTTTTACCCACTCATCAGTTTACATGTCAGTTTACATTAACAGTGTCATTACATTAACCAAAGTCTTGAACTATACTCTGGTTACGTGAAGCATTGTGACTTTCTATGCAGAATGTCTCAAAGAACAATATTTAGCTGAACATAAATTATGAGACTTTTCAATAACAGAGATGTTAAATTCTAAGATTTCCGAGGAGAGGTGGCTACAATAAGTAAGCTAAATTGGGGAAAATGTTAGCTAGCTAAGTGGGGGTTAAAATAAAGGTACCATAATTTCCATAATTTCAGCCATGTCATCTATGGCTTTCTGTCTCAATATGACTTAATTTACATAGCTAACATAGACATGGCAATGGAGTGCTGTAATATGCTAAGAAATTTGCCTAGGAACTTTCTCTGTATCTTAGACGTTTGTTCACAGCTGGCTGAAGATTTACTTATTCCTTTCCATGATGGCTTAACTGGTTAGTTTTGGTTTAAGGGCAGATTGAAATGTTCTCACTGCTTTCATTTAATCATAAAAATGGATGTATGTTGTCAATTTACATTCATTTAACTTTTCGTGGTGACTTCTGAGTAAGTTTTACAGAAGAAATTGACACTGGATAACCTCACAATCCTTTGCTTCCAAAAGTTACAATGCCTTTGTATGACTAAAATATAACGATAATTAATGTTAATAATAATGTTGGCCTCTATGTTATTTCATGTTATATTTTACAAAATATATGATGAAGTATAACATCATTAATGTATATCATATAATATACAATGATTTACAAACTAATAATTTTTTTCCCATATTCTTAATCGGGTCTTCATCTTGTCTTGGTCTTTGCCACTACCGTCTAGGTCTCAGACTTGATCACTAAAAGTTTCTGTCTTGATTCGGACTTGACTACTAAAAGTCTCTGTGTTGACTCAGACTTCACTACTAAGATTCTCATTGTTGATTTGACTTAACTACTTGATGTGTCCTTGGCTCGGTCTTGATGCTGAATCTGCTCTAGTGGTCTTGACTACAACACTATGTGCCGGTTTCTTGCTGGTTCTTTTATTTCCTGTTATTTTTCATTTTGTGCATTTTTTGGGTTACATAGAGAGGGTAAGAGCTATAATTTAAAATGCATGAAAGAAGCAGCACCTGATATATGTAGAACGTGAGAAAGCTGGAATTGTTGAAGATAATCTTTCTCTCTCATCTCTGTCAAAGCCCCATCTGCTCTGTCTGGTTTCCCACTGAACCAAGAGCACTGAGATGGCAAATATGTGTGTGTGTGTGTGTGTGTGTGTGTGTGTGTGTGTGTGTGTGTGTGTGTGTGTGTGTGTGTGTGTGTGTTTGTGTGTTTGTGTTTGTGTTTGTGTTTGTGTGTGTGTGTGTGTGCGTGTGTGTGTGTGTGTGTGTGTGTGCGCGCGTTTTATGTGTGTGTGCTTAGCAGATGAAAGATCCATAGTCAGCACAAATGCAAATGTAAGCTTTATGGTCTAAAATAAAATATAATATTAGTATGCTACATCTGGATTAGTATCAAAAATAAAACCTAATTAAATGACTACACATTTTCTCATTCAAGATTTTAAATTAATATATAATGCTGCACAATATTTTTAGATGTGTAGTATTATACATTACACATCACTAATTATTAGTAATATTACACATCACTTATTTTGTAATGAGTAATTTATTCATACTCATAGTAAAAATGTGTGTAATTATACACTGAGAAAGTGTCATACTTGTTGGGAAATTTCTTGTGACAAATCTGTGAAAAGTTGATGACAGAGCATACTCTCTAAGAAGACTCACGTCACACCTTATGTACTTCCTGAACTGATCCACATCATCAACTGGCTATTTAACTGAACTGATCCTGATCAGTGATCTACTTGAAAACTGTATTAAAGCATTAATCATGTATGAGGACAGATTAAGTATTTTCTCCTCTTGATGCTTCTTTGGATCTGCCTGAATGAACATGATCAAGGTCCATATTACGGTTTTTTCCCTGACAGGCTCACTCTGCGTGCAGAAACACACTCACTTGAATATTTTTCAAGTGTTTTTCCTGTCTCAGCTTGGGTTGCAGGTGCTTTTCAACTGACAGTGTTACTGTTATGCACCTTTACAACAATTCTGAAAAGCTATTTAAGCTCCCACCTGACAAAGTGACCTGGACAAAAAGCGGGAGATAGTCGGCATCTGAGCTCTGAGCGTGTTTCATCTCGCCTCCTCCTGTGACGAGATGATGCCAGGGTTGGCCACACTCCCAGGCGGAAGTCTTCAGGACTTTTGTTTTGTTTTTTCTTCCTCCTCTCCTTGTGGCTCGAGAACGAGCCATGCCAGGAAAGCGAGGCAAGGCATTTCGTGCTGATGAATTCCTGAGGGACAACACCTGCCCCTGAGAGGTCCTTGCATTCTGCACCAAGGTTCCCTTCCAACAATTCCTTTGTTTCTATCTATGGGTTCTTGTTTTAGCACACGGGAGGGAAGGAGGAGGAGAAATAAATTGATCACCGGGTTAGTGTTCTATCAAGCAGCAGCTGTTGCGTGAGTGACAAACTCGAGGGCTGGACATATGACCGGGGGGGGGGGGGTTACAAGGCTGGACACAGCAGTGACGCTGAGCCAGCGCTGGCTCAGACTTCATGGTGACACTGCAGAGACACTTGCTTACAGCATGTTACAGTGCTGAGCGGGAAAGAGACAAACGCACAAAATGTTCACAGATGTGAAATTATTTACAGTGTCCCAGTCGAGGGCACCTGTGGACATTCAAAGTTTTTTCGTGGCTTTTCAAAGCTGGAGGCAGACCTTGGTGAAAGGTCTGTGACTGTGTGTACTCTGAAGAAAATGTCCGTCAACATACTGCCAGTAAGGGCTTGTGATGTCTGTAATGACTGGTTCAAAAAATGCATTCCACCAAAAGACACAGAATACAGACCTGTTTTGTAGTGTTTGGGTAGAATGAAGAAATGCTACTGTTTGCCTTCTTCTGTGTGTTTGGGAATGAGGTGTGGACCAAATGCTGGATTCGGGACCATTACCTATTTTGCTACTTACATTTGTTTTGTAGTTTCTTTTTCAAGCTATCATACACCTGGCAAAACGTTGCTCTCAGCAAACCATCCTGGAGTTGTGCAACAGTGGTTTCAGTATGGTTCTTCTACACAAATGTGTCCTATCACACATTAATTCATGCTGGTATTCACACCCAGCTATCATTGGAAATGGGACAGGTCTTCAGTCCACAGGAGAATTTTCCCTCATGACTGTTTTGTTAGTAATTATGGTAAAATATCGGGACTTCAGTTAAATTATAAATTGTTGACCAGGTAAACATATGTCTGTTCAGTAAACATACACACCACTTCCCATCTCATGCAGGACAAAAGACAACTGTTGAAATTAGAGATAGACATGCATGTAATCAGTATTTCATTTATACCCACAAAACAATGTTGTAGTGTAATGACCAGGTAGTCCAGTCTGACCATTATAAAGTGAAATCCCTCATCCTGAGTTAACACCTATAGTCTCCTTTTAGTTCTAGCTGCAAAGAAATTAACCCCTGAAAAAGACAGCTCATTACTGAGGACCTGTATATACGTTTCTAATCCTCTTGAAATGATTTTTGTCTTGTTGTTATTGCCGCTAAAATTGCCAGAAACACATTGGTGTGAATGGAGCTGCTCTATTATGATATTTGTGATGTTTGTGACGTTGATGTGGGCTACCTGGAGTGAAAGAACATGCCTTGTAATGACTTTCTGAACACCTATAGGGTGGAAATTCATTTTGCTATGATAGAAGGAACAAGGCTGTGAAGGTGAATTAATGAAGCGTATCATGTGTTTTTTGTGATGGATGGCTAGGTTCTCTATTTTGTTTTTGTTGTTTTATATGGACATCTGTGACTGCTCAAGTACAAAAAAAATATCTAGAAAAATGGTGAGAAAATTGCTATAATCATTAGGAAGAAGATGAGTTGTCTGTTATATGCTTGAGGAATATACTGATAGGATGTAAGGTTTTCATGGTTTATTATTAATTGTGTTTAATTCTGTAGATTTTGTTTGTAATATACAGGTTGCTATGTTTATTTGAAAAAGTTACCATTGCTTTATTATGTACTTTTACATGTGTATGTGGGGGAGAAATTCGATTATAATGGACAAATCGCTCGTTTAAATATTTTTAATAATAATCATTATCATCATCATTATTATTATTATTATTATTATTATTATTATTATTATTATTATTATTATTATTATTTAATATTACTTTTAAAAAAGTAAATACATAATTCAGTTTTAATCAGCTCTTATGTAGGAAAATATCTCTCTTATGTCATGAATACAACATATATGTGTCTATGCAATGAATTTTTGTGCAGAAGTACATATTCCAACATGCATATTACATGCTTTGTTTACAACTTAAGACATCTAACTTTGTCATAACATATTTGAACAAAATTGTGAAATAAGCATATTTTAAAAGCATTATTAAAGTCACTGTACATTGTTAACATTTTAAGGAAGAAAAACAAAAGAGGTTTCATGAAACATCTTGATGGGTGTGTGTTCAATTCTTGACCCTGGTGTTTCCCAACAACAATGAATCAACTTTCTGTTGCAACTGATTTCGGGACATTTATTTGCAGGTGTTTCATAGAGCCAATATACATAATAGCAGGTTTCAGTTGAGAGAGTACTTTTGATGTAAACTGCCAAAAGTTTTTTCTTATTTCTTTGCATATCAGGGAACAATATATATTTGTTAAAGTTAGTCAATTATATACATATATACATACAGATAAGCAAAATGAATGTTAATAGAAGTTAAAGAAAGTACTAGTTTAAACTTTAGAATAAAACCGACAAGACATTTTCTGTTATTATATGCAGTCATGCTGAATGACCACAGAATGACCACAGAATTTAAACTGGTAGAGTATCAACAATAATGTGTATAAATTAATACACGCTATAATCTTTTCAAACGTATGAGGGACATTTTGTGAGCTTTCTCTTTGGGTGTGTCTTCATGATTATCGCGTTAATTGCAGGCATCCGGGAAACGGAGCTGCTGAAGCGTGCGCCGTGTGTGACGTCACTAATCCGCGAAAACACGGCGATGGTGTGCTGCTGGCGGAGCGGTGGTCCGTTGTTTTACTCGGTTCGATGTGACTTTTGGGCAGAGTATATAGCTCTCTCGCGTGGTTTCACTGAATATTCTGTAAGCAGCGTGGCCCCTTGTTCTGCGTTTGATGGGACGCGCAGAAGGCGATTTCTTGTTTTTCTTTCTTACGTTCTTTCTTTCTTTCTTTCTAATGTAGGTTACAATTCAGTTTCTTCGATGTGTGCTTCAGACAGATTAAGCAGTAACAGAAGGACCTGCGTAGCGCGTACATCTTCCTGTGACAAAAATAACTAATTAGTTGACTTAATGTCCTATGAGTAACATTTTTTAGACTCGAGGATGTGATGTGGTCTACCTATAATTATGATGGTTTGTACAGAATTCTTAAAAATGAGGGGATAAATATATTAAAAAAAAAACCACGAGAGTGGTTAAAGTATACGCGATATTTCTAGAAAACTTACTATATTTAATACTGCTAATAACAATATTACTTTTATATGCGTAAGTGCAATAAACGCTTATAAGACACAACCGGCAGCGTCTCAAACTGCATATTGCCCAATATTTAGACTACAGATCTGTTATCTGTTGTCTGATGATTATAAACATTAAAAGGCTAGCAGAATGCTGTCGTTAAAACTCTCCGAATATTCGGTGAAATCCCAACGTGCAAGGTTAAAGTTGAAATGATGTAAGATATGATTCATGTATACTGTAGGCTATACCATCTTACATTGACAGCTCATCCGGCATTTTGATGTGTCAGATATGGGTCATTAGCGTTTATTTTCGACATTTTATGCGTCATTGTGTGAACATGTACATTGCTTACATTGACAGTGTAATCAAACTTTTATTATTTTAAAATTATGTGCAGGAAACTTACATAGGATAGTTCAGAATTGAACATTTATTCACAGTTTAATAACTTTGGTTAAGTAGTTATCAAAATATATTTCACATTTTTATTATTATTTTTTTGTAAATAATGATTTTATATGATTGACAACTAAGTGACAGACAACAACGTTCGGTGGATTTTATCAGTCGTTTTACGCAATAAGATGCATCTTGAATTAATGTGTCAGACTAATACTTTGGAACTTTAAACTTAGGTGTTCAAAGCATATCTCACTTTATTAGATACATGGTTTCTATGTACTTATGTTTGACGTTATAATTTTTCGTCTTGTGGCCAATGAGCGTAAAATAGTCTGAATACAAACACTCATTGTAATCAGGTGAACGATAATACAGATGACTGTCTGTATTAGTCCTTTCTTGAGGTAGTTCCACTGTGAAAGTCTGCCCAGTAACAAACCCAAAGCCTCAGCCAGGCGCCGGAGAACTAGCCTATTGGCTGTTAAAATGACAGGGAGGAAGCAATCGAGACAAAAAAAAAAAAAAAAACTTTAAAGAGACATTCCTATATGCGTTTTAAAGTATTGAAATAGCCGTGGCAGAACGTCAATGCTGAAGTGTTAAAGCTTGTGTATTACCTTGAACAATTTCAGAGATACGGGTCTTTGGGGTTATTTCATATTAATCTCTTCTGTTGTCAGTTCAGATTTAATTGCAGATGAATGAATAGTCTTCATGTTAAACACTGTACATGTACCTGTCGTTTGACTGTATTATCGACAACGCTTCCATGAATCCCAGAAGGCTTCCACCATGCTCTTTGCATAATGGTGATCATGATTTTATTGAGCCTTGGGCTTTTTTTTATAGCTTCTTCAAGCTCCTAGGCAACTGCGTTGGCATCACAGTTTATCTAAAGCCTGAACGCGCTGCTACAACTTTTATGCATTTCCTAGAAAGCTCTCACCACCACGAGCCTTGCCGCACAGTATAGCTTCAATCAGACGTTGACGAAATGCAGTTTTGGGCTTTAGCAATTTGAAAAGCAGCGCCATGGGAGTACAGTTGAATTCGTGGGAATACAAAACCAAAATACTCAATTTCTTGGCATATGTTCCATCTTGATAGTATATTGTCATTTTAATGTGAAACACCTTGGTTTATTTGAACATATTCACTTCTATATGGCTATTGTGCTTTTGTGTTTCTACATGATGGGGGAGTCTGTTATATATGTGCGCGTGGGTGGAACAATTCAGGATGGTCGTTGTTCATGATCAATAATAACTCGATACCTACCCAAAGTGTCATCTTATAGAAGCTGAAGTCTTAAAACTGGAGAAGTGATCATGTTCGCTCTGGCCAATAATGTGGTCTTCCTACCAAGCTTGCGTCACGACGTTCGAGCAGACTCCAGCTAGAGAGAGGAGAACAGACAGCCATCAGGGGGAAAAACTGAAAGTTCGCGCAAGACGCAGGACCACCACAGGACAGACCTGTAGACAAATTTTATATGCCCAAGCTGTCTCTTGAGCCACTTTTCTGTCATTTTGTAATCTTTCTGTTTCACTGTCTAAAGACACATTTTATATCGGAAAGGACTGTAACAACCATGGAGCTGTATTGCCTCGAAGCGGACACCATTGTAAGAGCCCGTCCCGACCCAAATCTTCTGTGTGATGACAGGGTGCTACAGAGCTTGCTGACCATTGAAGAGAGGTTTCTTCCCCAGTGCTCTTATTTCAAATGTGTACAGAAAGATATTCAGCCCTTTATGCGAAGGATGGTAGCTACCTGGATGCTGGAGGTTTGTAACTTTAAATGCGACCAACTGTGTATATTTCCGTGGTGACACCTTATCTTAAAACGACTTATGAACTATGTTATAGTACAATGTGTCACCCTTATGCTGTGAAATCAAACTGCAGAAGTTGCTTTAACATATCCGAAAGGATAAACGCAATTTTGTGAGGCCATTTATTTTAAGAGCTGATTTTGGACCAAGTTCACGATTATGTATCATAGATCTGGAGAGGACATGCTTACTAAGCTGTATCACGGATGAGAAGCATGTGCTTTTAAAAAATTTAATCGATATGTCGTTTGCACAGGAGAGTATCCTGCTTCTTAATGTTATTTATTTATTTTTACGATAAATATTTCCATGCACACGTATGCAGTTCAATGCGCACCCCGCTACACAAACCTAACGCCATGTTGGTTTTTCGCTCTCGGCGTTTGCTTGTCTTCTGTATTGTCTTAAAACATCATAACAGCTTATTGTATGTGCATAAGTAAACAGATGGTGCCTTAACGTGTCTGGTTATGGTTGAAAAGCATATAAATTCAGTTACAAGTATTTTGTATTTTTTCCCCAAATATGCGTTCGCGGAAGGGCGAGGGCCCGTGCTGCTCCCTAACCTACGCTGATCGAAATCGGTAGACTATGAATTAAGTTCGATTATCGTCAATGGCTTTGACATATGTACAAAATTTTAGTTGGGAACGTTAGAGGACGAGGTATGCTTTATTTTCATGTGTTGAATGTTGAGTTGAAGCGAACCTCTGAATTTATACAATTTCTTTAAAACAATATTTCGGTCTGACGATGACCCATTCGTGAAATACTGCATCCTACTTCGTTTGCAAAACTAGGTTTTAATCATAGTAAATCTCGGTTTACGTTTTTGGCAATTGTCGGGAATGATGTGAAATACAACACTGAACATTTAGATGTATAAACCATTTGCGTAGACAATTTATTTATATTTTTAAATATTTTATGAAAATATGACGAATTAAAAAAACTGTTCCGTAGCCTACTGTGCTGCATGGGAGGTTTTTTGGCTCGGGTGATTGTGACTTGAATTCATTTCTTACTGAATGAACCAAAGGAATTCAAGTCTATTGACAGAGATCAGAGACCCCTTTTCGGGCTTAAACATTATTATTTTATAATCTCTTTATAGCACTGCGCTGGCCGAACTTTCACTTTCCTATAACCGTTTTAAACGATTCTTGTCAAAAATCCAATTAAATTAGGGCATGAATCAGGACACACATTTCGATTTCTATTGATCACCAGCTAATTTAATTTATGATTAATTTCCCTTTCGTGGGGAATTTAAATTAGGCAAGATATGCTGTGCACCACGTGCTTTTTCTACTTTGAACTTATTCGTCGCTGTCCTGCCTTTCCAGGTCTGTGAGGAACAAAAATGCGAGGAAGAAGTTTTTCCACTGGCTATGAACTACTTGGACAGATTTTTAGCAGTGGTACCAACTAGAAAGTGTAACCTGCAGTTGCTTGGCGCCGTGTGCATGTTTCTAGCGTCCAAACTGAAGGAGACGCGTCCCTTAACTGCAGAGAAGTTGTGTATCTACACAGATAACTCCATCAGACCGCACGAACTCCTGGTAAGCACGCAACGTCGTCTCTGCATAAATTCAGTATAGAAGTTCGCTTTAGTAGGTGTTTTTATATTATTTATTCATTTTTTTGTCTAGATGTGTATTTATAGCTATATATATACATATATATATATATATATATATATATATATATATATATATATATATATATATATGTGTGTGTGTGTGTGTGTGTGTGTGTGTGTGTGTGTGTGTGTGTGTGTGTGTGTGTAAATCATTTACCTGCAAACTTTATTTCTATGTAAAATTGGCTTTCTTTATTGTTTCAGTATCTCTTATTGTATAAGTTGCAAAATATATATAAAGTCTGTCATGAAGGCTGATGTAATATTTAGGCTAGACGTATGAGATTATGACAACACAGAAAGGCAATGAAAAGCGAAAAAAAAAGAAAGAAAGAAAAGCAAGACGCTTTGCTGAATGGATTTGTGGCGAATGATGGATGCTCCACAATGTGAGTGCTGTGCTGCAAGAGCAGATCTATTACAGATGCACAAGTACGAGCCACCCACGGTTCTCTATCACCATCTAGTGGTAAATATGCGAATCCACGCAGCACTGTACCGACCCGGGAAGTATTATCTGGTTTTGCAGTTCCGGCTCGCTCTCTCTCTCTCTCTCTCTCTCTCTCTCTCTCTCTCTCTCTCTCTCTCTCGCTCTCGCTCTCTCGCTCTCTCGCTCTCGCTCTCTCGCTCTCTCTCATGAGTATCTTTACATTTTTGTTTATCCTGCTCTTTATCACTTCCACTTGGTTTAATAAATTCTTGGTAACATGAATTTTAAATTAGTTTAATTGATAATCTATCATTTTACTCAAAAATGTACTAATCCGAATGCTGTTTGTATACATTATTTGAATTTATCAATTGCTTTAGCTGTGGGCTTTGTGCACTACTGCAGTCACTCATCAATCCGTAGCCTCCAGTATATGGAACGGAATGCGTCTGAAAGAACATTCAGGGAGAGGAATTACAGAAATGGAAGCAAAATGTGTTGGTTAAATGCGAATGCTATTTCCTCCTCTGCATTACATGAATAAACATTCCTGGGTAAGCAGTGTGGTTGAAGAGTAAGACAGTGCTTCTCTGCTCTGCTGAACATCTTAACCAGTATGTGCTGAAGCATCAGCATTTCTTACTGGGTTCAGTGTGTTTGAGATTGCATGTGTGTGTGTATGTGTACACTGTTCTCACTACTGGCTCATCAGTTTCTCTCTGACGGAAAGAGATGATAGCATGGTGGTTATGGTCAAAGATCACACTATTAGGCTACTGTATCAGCAAAAGATGTTATGGACATTTTCTTCCTCCATTTTGGTTTGGGGCTTCAAAGCTAACAGCATTCTGTAAAATGCAGCAGATGCAGGAAACCAGAGATCGCCCGTGACAGTCACATCTTCAGTTCTGTCTTCACTGGCTGGTAGAAAGTTCTTGTAAATTAAACCTCACTGGTGACAGAGGCACTATCAAGAGGAAGTGGGTACGTAAACTGCGTTGCATGTCAGAAGAGCTCTGGCAGACGGGCATCACTCAGAAAGCAGTCAAAGTCCTTATAAAAGGAAGGGTTTTTTTTAATTGTTGCTGAGTGTCTGCATTGCCTCAGAGGTTGTACAAAGCACTGGACTGTTGTGAAAGGGAGAGTGAATCAAACTGTCACTTGATGTTCATCATAAAATTGGCGTCTATGGTCGTTCTGAGGTCACGCAATGCATAATGTTTTTAATTTACAATGTGTAACACTCTGCCCTAAAAAACTAAGCACAGGCTGCAGTGGTGCAGGAACCTTCTTGGCACTCCCAGGTTTTTTCTTTTGCATTATCTTCACAGCCTATAATAATTTTTAAAAAAGCACACGAAACATGGCGTTTAGATTCCTCTTTTGATTTCATCATCCATAGATCACATCCTGGTTGTCTAAATACAAGTCTGATCAGATAGAAACAAAGAAAACAAAACATAGTAAATCAACCCAGGGGAATTCCATCCTGCCGTCGGAACTTAGTCTGGATTATTGGTTTGATTTTAAACGTCCACTATGGTGCAGGTCCACATTCTGCCTTACCTTAGAGGATGTCACTGCTGGATGCTATTGCAGTGTAAAATGAAGGAAGCCTTGTGTAAGGCATTAGCTTTATTCTCTAACTATGGACCTGACTGGCTCCCCAAAAGTTTTGTGCCAATCTTAAAACTGCTGTTTGTAGAGATAAATTACACCAATACCAAAGTCCTCATGGAAATAGAGAACAGTCTCGCAGATTAACAAAAATATCCAAAATGGTATCGCTTCTGCTTCCAGTTTTCTGTGAGAAGCATCAAAAATGTGAGCATTAAGGCAGGTTTAGAAGCCCCAAAAAGCAGGTCGGCTCTGCGCTCTTTAGGGTAACGTGTCCTCCATCACATTATGATGATCCAGGTGCTGCATCACCTTTGGAAACTCTTAGCTGTGTTTGTCAAACCTAAAAAAAAAATTGGAGCAGTAGTTTGCGCTTTTGAACGAGTCCCAGCTGAAGACAAGCATACGACAGGGGCAGGGAGACTGTGAGTCTTAGGTGGTTCTTTGTGTGCGCACGCGTGCGGCTCCTTGTGTGCGCCTGCAGGCGACCTGCGGTGCAGTTTCAGAATGAACTTTCGACTACGCACAAAAGTAACCTGGTGGATTTTAAAGGTCCCCGCGATAGGGCACCTTATGACTAAGTGTATGTGGTTGACCAATGGAGAGAAGAAAAGCATGTCCATCTCAGCAAGTGCAGTCACAAGGGCTGTGCCTGCAAACCCAGTTTTTCCCCAATTAGTCATTCATTCACTCGCTAAACATGAAGGTGGCTTTCTGTTTTCTGAATAAGATGATGATGGCAGTATGCACTGTGTAGGGGAATCAGGCAGCTTGGAGTGTACATGTTCAGGGGGACTTCGAGTGCCACACTGTGAGATCTGGGGCAAGGGTTAGGCAGACCGAAAGATCATTGACTGTTACAGTGCATGTTAAAAATCATATTTCACACATTTTGACTGATGTGAAGCATAGGTGGGGTAGATTTTGTCACTATGCAGGATGCGTCCCATTTTGTTTGCCATTTTGTTCATGTCTGTTGATTCAAGCCTGGTGATCACTGGTGACACTTTTTCCTCTGCAGCAATACCTTAATCCATTCATGTCCTCTTCACTTAGACAAGTTTCATCTATTTCATCTTATAGAAAATTGTAAAAGCAGGAGCAGTATTACACCTTTATAAAAATGTGTGCAGTAAGGGCAGTAAGCATCAGAACTGGTGGCTATGCTGATTTGGAGTGATTCACCGTAGCCATCAGAAATGAGAATATGGGCATTTTTTTTGCAGCAACCCACATTTAGAAGGAAACTTGTGATTTCCAGTCTCTTGCTTCATATTTTGCCATTGTTAGTGCAAAACACACACTCACACATAGATTTACGTTCTCAGAAGGAAAGTACCTGGGACTGAACAGACTCTGGGAGGTCACAGCTGTTGTTGTATTCTGACAGCGCTTACCAAGCACTGAGCAACTTACAAGGCAATTTATGGTTATCCAGTGACAGAAGTGCTCGCTCATGCCTGGAGTGTAAAAACCAGCATGCAGTCCAGGGATCCAGGGATCAGATCCAGAAGCAGGGCTAAGGTCACAATCGAGGCCATCTTGCATTTTTAAAGACCAAAGTCTGGATAGTTTGTTGTGCTAGATTGGTGTTGAGACAACAAGCAGAACACAGCCTAAAGCAAAGTCAGTCTGAAGAGTTAAGAAGACCTGGTGCAGCACTTAGTCCAAAAGAACTGATCCAAACCTGTCCAGAAGACATGATGCAGACCATAGTCCAGAAGAGCTGATCCAAACCTGTCAAGAAGACATGATGCAGATCATAGTCCAGAAGAGCTGATCCAAACCTGTCCAGAAGACATGATGCAGACCATAGTCCAGAAGAGCTGATCCAAACCTGTCAAGAAGACATGATGCAGACTTTAGTCCAAACAATGTGATGCAGACCTTAATCCAGAAGATGTAGTGTTAGTTTGCTTGTTTGTGATGTGCTACTGAATTGTTGGCATTGTAGCCACTTCAGTACACCTGTTCAGCTAGGTCCTCAGCTAGGTTCAGCTAACAGGGATAAAACCTCTGCTGCTTTGCAGTGTGTCAGTCAGTCTGCACCAGATGTAAAATCTTTATGATCATAACATTCATGTGTGAAGACTTTTAGGCTTACTTTTAAATGAATATAATACAAGGCAATCCCAAGACCTGACTTTTAACTAGGGAACCTTAATCTTGAAGTGGAGTTATAGACTAATTTTTACATACCCAGCATCCCCTGGGCAAACATGCTTTTTATTGGCCCAACACTCTAGAAAGCCAAGAATGCTCATGTTTCATCGATTCGCATACCGCTTTTAGCAGAACTCAAAATACCTAAGATGCTTAAGATAGAATCTACATTAGCCCACGATCCCAGATAGGCCTTTGACACTATTATGACATCCAGTGTAGGCTCGTATTCCCAGAAAAGGCTGCAGTTAGATTGAGAGCGATTGCTCCTCTCTCTGTAATCAGTACCTCTCCCTCTCAATACAATGGTAGTCTTTAGGACACAAAGGTACACTTTAACAGTGCTTATGCATTTTTTATTTAATTGATTGATTTCGTTATAACCACGCCCCTTTCTGTCTCGTATCTTTGTCGCCTCTCAGGAGTGGGAGCTGGTGGTTCTGGGTAAGTTGAAGTGGAACCTGGCTGCTGTCACCCCAAACGACTTCATTGAGCACATAGTGAAGAAGCTGCCTCTTCCCGAGGACAAGTTGGACCTGATCCGCAAGCACGTGCAGACCTTCATCGCTCTGTGCGCCACAGGTAGTGCCTCTCTGCTGATCTAGACAAGCTCCTGGTCTGTAGCTCCCACCTGAAGCTGCACTCTGTGCCTGCTTCATGGTTTCTGGGAACTCATGCGTTTCCGAGCTGGGGTGGTGCCTTTGGTCAGCTCATTTTGCGTTCCCGCTCTGCTCCAGCATGTTTTAGGTCTTTGTTGGAGTTGCCCACCATAAATCAGTCATGATGGAGGTCAAATTCCACTTTTGTTTCTCCTTACTTCAATCCCTGCTGTATATTTTTACTCTTAATGACAGCCTTCCCCTTACTCCCATGCTCCAGATGTGACAAGACAAACAATTATAAACTGAAGACGAAAAGCCTAACTCCGAAATAAAACAGCAACAGCAAACCACCAGTCTGTTGCTGGGTAAACTGTGCCATGCCTGGCTTGGGCCTTGTGTTTGTCATGCATTGGTGTTTTGCAAGTGTGATCAAAGTTCTGCTGCCAAGTCACTTGGGTGCTGAGAACTTTCGTCAACATACTGGTGAATGCTGAAAATGTACTCCTCCCCGCCAAAAAAAACCCCAACCTGAAACAGAAGTCAACTTCTGAGAGACAGTAACCATGGGAACCCCATTCACCTTGCTTCCGTGGGCGCGCTACTGCTGAACGCTTTGTCATTACCTTCATGCAAAGTATGCGGATTTAAAACAGCATCTGTGAGGGAGAGGCTTTCTCTGGAAGCCTGACATGCTCACCCAGAACACTGCACAGACAGGTGAAGGTGTGCATGTGTGTGCACATCAGGGCGGGGGGGTGGGGTGGGGGGGCATATCAGTGGCAAGCCCTGAATGGCGAGTCACTTCAAAGGGAAGCTGTCTGGTTAAGGGCATTCCTGTGCACAGCCGATCCAGAGGCGGACCTGCTTTGGTACGGAAGAAGGCATTGTCCCTGCTCTTGGCAATGGATTATGCCTTTAAGGGCTCGAGCGTGGAGCAGTGAGTGAAGTGGGGGGGAGGGGGGTGGAGAACAGCCCATCTGAACGGTGAAGCATGTCGTGCTTTCGCGTCTCAGCTTCTCACGCCTCCTCACTGCTCCAGGCCATGCCTGCTTTCCCATGTGTCTGAGCCTTTGTGGCCTGATCCTCCTGGCCAACCATGGACTCTCTGTAGTAGCAGAGGTAACGGGAGCCGCTTGTGTTTCCCCTGGGCTCTGATGTGCCACGATGGGGTCGGGGGGGGGCTCGTCTCCTTGTGTCTAGGAGAAGCCCCCCCCCCAAGTACCTTCCCCCACTCACCTTCTTTCTGAGAAAGCTGGTTGTGAACAGGGGAAGGGTGGAGAGAGGAATAGGAGCAGATGACAAGTCTTTAAATATGGCACTTTTGATGTGGCTTCTCCTTTTTCGGATTGTGCAATGGATATTGTAAATATGTTGTGAAAGTACTCTGACAGGAGACATTGATGGTATCCATGGGAACTGGCTTGAATCCCATTGAACACACTGGTTGCCATCCATCTTTTGAGTCACTGAAGATATTGGAACGCCTTTGTGAGTTTCAGATCCATTTCTCACAGTCCTGTTGTGCAACACTCTGAGTGCACTTTGTTCCTGATTGCTTTAGGAAAGTGGCTGAAATGTATTTTAATGTCCTCTACAAGTGATTCAGCGAGGAGTTATAAGAAGATACCAAAGCAAGTTTAAGGCTGGGTTTATTGAAATAATCTGTGTGTGGATAGATAGATAGATAGATAGATAGATAGACAGACAGACAGACAGACAGACAGACAGACAGACAGACAGACAGACAGACAGACAGACAGACAGACAGACAGACAGACAGACAGACAGACAGACAGACAGACAGACAGACAGACAGACAGACAGACAGACAGACAGACAGACAGACAGACAGACAGACAGACAGACAGAGAGAAAGAAAGAATGCTGTGCACACTGTATGTCGAGCTGTGACTAGCTGAAACATATTTTCTGCTTGGCAGTGCCCAAAATGGCCATCTAGTCTCAAACCAGGGTTTTGGTCTTGGTTTTTTTCTAAAACCTTTTAATTGCCAGGCAGATGCCTCGACTGTGGTCTGATTATGGCCTGCCTCTCCTCTGTTCTCCTGGTATTTGCCATTGCCCTCTTCTTCTTTGCAGAGACTTGCATAAATGAAGGCTTCTGTATCTGAATGGGGAAAGAGATGCGAGTGGGGGTGGAGAAGGAAGAGAAAGACCGCTAATTTTTAATGGCTCCATGCCTTTGATAAAACAGTTCCATCCGGGCCACATGGTGAGATCTGGTCAGGCAGTGTAGGCCAATTCTGTATTAATTAATAACATGAAGAGGCCTTTCAGGACTATGCAAATTGCTGGTGGGCTCAACTGTAGAAAGGAGACAAAGATGTGACCCTCCAGTTAATATGCAGAGATGTGTAAAGGTCAGCATGGGGGGAATGCCTGATAGGAAACTGCAGCATTTGTCTGCAGGGCAGTCTGCACAGGAACCAGCTCATTAAAGAAGATTATAGACTTTACTGCAAAAACGCAAACCTTCCAACACCCCTGTACATTTGCTGAGAAATAATACTGCTAATACTCGTGATGAATTTGGAGTGTAGATTCACTCCTTTCTCCCCCATCTCTCTCTCTCTCTCTCTCTCTCTCTCTCTCTCTCTCTCTCGTGTACACCATCTTGTGTTGTTTAGATGTCTCATCTCCTGTTTAGTAAGACCTTATATTATTCAGAAGGGCAGTGGACTACAGTTGTAGGTCTGTTCTGAAAAGCAATGCCACAGATGCAGCACGTATTCATGTTTGTTAATGCTGCTGTTTGTTAATCCAAGGCGTGATTAGTCAGAGCTCACTGGCGGTCTTCTTTTGTGGGCCTTGAATTGGTTCCTGCATCCATGCAGGAAGTAAGGAAAACATAGTGTTCTCCTAAGCATTTCCTTTTCTGTGTGTCATACGAGCTTGCACGTGGACAGCATGGTTTTTTTGATGCTGATCAAAACCACAGCGTCCTCCGCCTGACTGTAAAGTCGTAAATGCATCCACAAGGAGAGCTTTTCCTAAGAATCTCTTAAATAATTGTGGTCTAGAGTGGACAATAACTCTACTGATCATCAAGTATGTAAGAGCATCCAGCATGGCGCTCTGATGAGAGAATTTTACTGAGCATCTCAGCTTTGTGTATCAAGATACACTTTCCTCTTCTTAGCTGTTTTTTTTGTTTTTTGTCTAAGAAGTCCCCTAGGAAAATGAAATCTTGGCTCGTGCGTGCATGTGTGTGCATGTATGTGTGTGCATAGCAAGGGGTCAACACAGCTAAAATATGAATCTTTCAATTCATGCCATTCCTGTTTCCAGGCCCTTCTGCCGCCCTGGTCGGCCTGTGCTGTGTTGCTCAAGTCTCCCAGTCATGGTGCAAGACTGAAGCATGTTCTTACAGGATTTCAGCAGTGAAGGAAGATTTGTGTTTTCAGTTTAACTTACATTGGCTTAGCTGCTTTCGTGATGACAAGTTGTAAATGGTAATATGATGGTTTAGGATGTGTCCAATTGATGTTGCAAACATGATCTGGGTGCAAAACACCTGGTTCTTAGTATGATGTGACATAAAACATCACGTCTCCCTTTTAAATCGGATCCAGTGTATGTGTAGTTCAATAGATCTCTGTATTTAACAATTATCTAAATGCCAGTTACAGCACATTCTTGTTAAATGTCCCATGACATGGTTTTTGCAGGCAGTGGTGGTGTTTTGTCTTTAGCTGTAAAAGTGCAAATATTGGGACATTTCTGTGAAGCGTCGCCAGTATATCTCAACAGAGACAGACTTTAGCGCCTACCACATCTCACTAAGCCTCTTCAGTCCAAGAATTTACAGTTTGTCTGTGAGCTGCTTTGCTTGCCCACTGTAAGTGACTCGTTCCATTTCACTGGAGCTGTGGTGGGTGATCTACTGTGATGCCAAATCCAAAATGCTGTTTACATTCGACCTTTATCAATCAGTGGAGCCTGGCCGCTCAAAATGGGCCTTTCTGTAAACTCCACGATTAATAAGCCACGCATCCGCATGGAATCCTGGCACTTGATTTATTTCCCTTAAAAATCATCGCCCGCCTTGGCCGTTTCTCAACTTTCCAGACGCTTAATTAATTTACAAGTTAAATGCGTATGCAGCACATTGCACCCACCCAGAAGTTGGGCGTGCTGGCACGGTCCTGGGAGGGCGATGTGGGGAGGGCCGGAGAATGGCTCATTGACGGGGTGAGAGGCTGGGGGAGACGGCCAGCCAGCCGCCACTCACAAGGAGCCTTCCATCGCGAGCGTCCCCGCTACATACACGCCTTTCCCCCCGCATGCATATCAATGAAGGCGGGCAAAATACAGCCTTTCTTCCTGCGCTGACCGCTCACACACACGGCAGAGTGTCCGGCCCTGCCACTAGCACGTGCACACTCTTGTTCCTCAACAAACCAAATCTTGTCTCAAGTGTGAAAAGTCAGGTTGCTACGTGTGGTGTGTGTGTGCGTCTGTCTATCTGTGTGTGTGTGTGTGTGTGTGTGTGTGTGTGTGTGTGTGTGTGTGTGTGTTCAAAGAGAAGAACAGAAGCTAAAGAAAATGATGTAATGCAGTTCACTTTTCTTTTGCTCTGTCCTCTTGGCCAGAGCTCGAGCGCGTCTGTTCCAGGCTCTGCCCAGCACACAGAGGTGTATAGCCAGTTCATTTATTTGTCAACACTGAGTCACAAATTCAGTGCTTGGTGCTGAATGTTAAGAAGGCAATGAAGGGACAGTTCGTCAGCTATCAAAGGACCCGCCTCTTTGATTTCCCCCAAAAAAAGAAAAAGAAGGGAAAATCACCCTCAGAGCCATCTTGAAGTTGGCTTTGAATTCGGCAGCATGGTGATGCAATGGCTGCCAAGGTGCTCTCTGCAAGCCCATAGGTGGCCCTGCATCAGAGGGATGGCGTGAATCTGGGGGAGGGAGGGGGGTCTCTTTTCTCCTGCCAAAACCTCATGAGGGTCTGGACACAGACTAAAGAATGATGTTCAGAGAAACGCCCCTCTCCTACTCCCCCTTCCCGGCTTCCCCAGTCACTTCTTCTGCCATAGAGCTGACAGGCATACCCCCGGCCCCCCGGCCCCTAGTCTCTCCCTCGCACCTCCCAACCTTTGTACGAGCTGTTGTTTTGAATTTGTAGTCCCGAGAGATCGCTGTCGCGTCTCTCGGTCAGATGAGATGAGGTGATGACTTTGGACCATGAAGCTGCGCTCACCTGCCACGGCTGCCGCTAGCCGTGCTCAGTTAACATGCTAAAAGATAGCGTCCTGGCTCACGCACGTCACTGGCTGGTACGGCGACCAAAGCAGAGCCCAAGCGCCGTTCAGCGCATCAAAGAGAGGCCACGATGTGAATAGAGACACAGAGATTGGGCTAGTAGAAGAAGAAAGGCCGAAATCAGTCAGGCAGGGAGGGCAAACAGCCTTCTACATGCCTTCGCCCTCTACATGCCTTTTCTTTCTCTTTTCTTTCGGGCTCTGGGCCCGTTCACAACCTGTCTTATTTTCATTATGAATGACAGCGAGAGAGCTAACGAGGGTATTGGTCTTCAAGACGCACGCCCGTGACCGCACGTGGAAAAGGACCTACAGCAGTGAGCATTGGAAGCGTGACGCTGGCTCTCCCCCCCCCCCCCCCCCTTTCCAAAGGCTCTGGGGCTTCTTCTTTTTTTTCAGGGCGCGCACGATTTACTTAGGAGCGGGAAGAAAAGGGGGTGATCTGGGGAGGGTGGCGGCGGGGCTTGGGTGGGCGGGATGAGGGTTTGGGGTGGGGGCATGTGGGGGGTGATTTTGAGCTTCTTTTCAAGCTAAGTGAACCCTCATTATCCTGGCTTGCTGTCATTAGCAAAGCACAGTGCAGATATCTAATGGAAACGACTTTTGTTTGTTAACACTCTTATCATCCTCGCTGCATTGCAGTAAACCCCCCCCAAGTTTTATTTTTGTGAAAGAAATGGCTGTTGGAGTATTCTGTCCTCGATTATTAAAATGTCCTTGTTCATGAACCAAAAACCAGAGTAGGGTTTTATACAGTTTCTAATGACTATGTCTGTTTCGACTTCCCTGCAGACTTCAACTTTGCCATGTATCCTCCGTCCATGATCGCCACGGGCAGCGTGGGAGCGGCCATCTGCGGCCTCCAGCTCAACAGCACCGACCACTCGCTGTGGGGTGACAGCCTCATGGAACTGCTCGCCAAGATCACAAACACAGAAGTTGTGAGTATTAAAGCCTGCAGGTGATGATCCCACAGACGACCCCGCCTCGTCTGTAACCATACAGCCAAATCGACACGGTGTTTTAGCAGTTTTGATAGACCGACATTCCTCGACATGAATTTGGGCATCTTTGTTTCATGATAGGTGATTCTGAGTTTGATAATAATCTTTGTTTAGTTTTCTATGAGTCAGACCATTGATATTCACCCACGTAGTACATACTGTACTCCTCTCTAGTGCTGTTGTTAAAGTTGTTTACTGTAAAACTGAGTCAGACAGCGCACGCCATGGGACATGTGGTATGTCCTTAAGACAATAACATACAACTGAAATTAGTGTAAGCTGCCTTGATAATGGTGTTTTGACACAGTAGCATATAGTGAAAATTTCCGAAGCATCCCCTCACTGAAAACATTAGTCGCTGTTTCATCCTTTCATTCTTTTTATTAATCATCTCCATAAAGACCTACACATACCAGGGAGAAGTGGCAACGTTTGGAAATGTGTCTGGCCAGAGCTGCATTTTTGTGTCATGTAAACAATACGTCTTTACCCCAACCTGTTGGCAAAACATCAAGGCCTTTTCTGCCTTGGTTGTTCACAGCTGTCCCATAATCGCTCTCTCTGCCTCGGGCACGCGGCTCTCCTCCGAGAGGTCACATGTCACATGTGTGCCGAGCTATGTAAATGAGGCCGAAACCACGGGAACGGCCGGGGGTGGGGGCTGTTTTGCGCTGCGATCAGGTTCGTTTCGTGCTCTGACATGAGAAGACGGGCTCGATGCGGGCAGGGCGCGGCACAGCAGGGAGGACGCGCCCAGACGGCCATGCGGCCCCGTGGAAGGGCCTGAAGTTCTGCAGCAGGGAGGGGCAGAGGCAGAGGACCGGCTTTTGTCCGGGCAGCAGCCTGCTTCAGGACCAGAGAAGGAGCCGCTCGAAGGGGGACCGTTTAGAAGAGTGACGGCAGAGCCAGTAACAGCGGTGGTGTTTAAAACCAGGGCTCTGAGATGAGACGTCCCCCTTCCCCCCAGTCTTTTGTCTGCTAGCTGCGCCCCTGAAAAACATCAATGCAGTATTGGGGTTTATGGTGTGTGTGTGTGTGTGTGTGTGTGTGTGTATGTGGGTGTGCACGTGTGCGTGTGCCTGTGTGTGTGTGTGTGTATGTGTGGCTGCGGTCCTGTGCAAGGAGATTGCGCTTTCCTGCTTATTTACACGGTGGGCATCTGTCCAGCTCCAGTTCAGGCTCACATTCAGGCGGTGAATTACTGGAAGTGAAATGGGATTGACCCCGACTGTGAGACTGTGTGGATGGAGCCCACAGAGCTGGGGTGCGGTGGCGGGCGTATGGGACCTAACGCAAAGCCCTCACAAAGCCTCGCACATACACCCCGCCTCACAAGGGACAGCCTGGTGCTTCTTTGAGCTGCTTCCTTTGGAAGGAACCAGTGTAAGAAATGGGGTGAGCAGGAACGAAGAGGGGGGAAAAAGACATGGGTCAGGGGTGGGAGCTGGGATTAAAGAGGAGCCCCCAAAAGGGGCTCCTCTGGAGTCCGCTGTGACCCGGCGAGGTCAGCGCCTCTCCCCGGAGTTCACCGCGGCAGGCCGAGCCACTGCCGAGCAGGCGTGTGCCGTGTGAAGTCGCGCAGTGTAGCAGAGGAAAAACAAACAGTCCTCCTCGAGCAGTGAAGGTCCTCAGTGTGTGAGGGGCATGAGGTCTGTGCTCCATGATCAACTCTTCACATTCCTGGATGCCAACAAGCCATTACCTTTGCCAAAAACATGCAGGCCAAGCCGTCTGCATCCACAGACTACTGGAGGCCAGAGATTTTTTTCTTCCCCAATAAAATGAACTCTGGAAAAGTCACTGTCACTGGCAAAAACTGCTGGCCTACCTTGAAATGACTTCCTATGTGATGGCTCCCAGTCTAAGAGCAGAGGCTGCTAATTACCCTTATGAAACTCCCATGAATGCCATTTTTAAAGTGTAAACAAAACATTACTAACGTCAAATAAACCATATGCGAACAAACCAAGCTAACAGATGGCGGCTAGATTTCATGTGCTGCTCTCAACGTTAGCATTTTTGCATAAACCTTCCCTTTAGCATGTTACATTTTAAAGTGCACACAGGAGCCTGTGGTTGTCACTAGTGTCAAAAAGCCCTGGCAAAGGCCACTGAGGCATGCAGAACAGTGGTCAGGGCGGCTGGGCAGCTGAAGTCAGCCCAACAGCCAGGTGATGCTGCCAGCCTCTGTACCAGACACCCTGCTGACATTTGTGGTGTCCACTGCGTGTAGCCTTCAGCAGATGTGACAGAGCCAACCCGAGTACTCCAGTCACTACTGTACTGTGTGTGTGTGTGTGTGTGTGTGTGTGTGTGTGTGTGTGTGTGTGTGTGTGTGTGTGTCCGTGTGTCCGTGTGTGTGTGTGTGTGTGTGTGTGTGTGTGTGTGTGTGTGTATGCATGTGTGTATGCATGTATGTGTGTCTGCATGTGTGTGCATGTGCGTGTGCGTGTGTGTGTTCAGCCTCAAACACACCTGGTGAGGTACAATATGTTCAACAGTAGCATCCATGCTACAGGCCAAACCAGGATGGATGAGATATTTGGCTCCAGTAACTCATGCAGACTGTATGGCCTCTCTCTCAGAAAGAAGGAAAAGCAATGAATATTCCAGCTGGCATTTAGTGTTTACAGTCAATGTTGTTCTTGTAGCTAATGTACACTGTAGATGATGCTCATTGGGTTAATGCGTTTCTCCAGAGACCCACTGTGAGTTTTCATCTCACTGCTAATGTTCAGTCCTCTGGCTCTGAATTAGTCAAGCTTGCATGCAGATATGAGTTAGTGGTGTTTCTGGATGACTTGGGTCTAGGATACAGCCTCCCGCACAGACCTTCTGTCGCTCTTCTGTAGCACTGGCTTCCCTGCGAGATTAAACTCTGGATTTTGAATGAATGAACAAGGGGGAGACTCTGATGAACTTTGGAAGGGGCGCGTTCGCATTTCCCCTCTAAAACAGTTGACGAGTCTGTGCAGTGGGGTGAAATGCCAGACCTTGTCAAATTAGGTAAAATGTCAGTCGTTCTGAGTCTGGCGTGTTGGGAATGCTCATCTGCTCATAGTCAGAATTCCAAAGGACACTAATGGAAGAGTCAAAAGTTACATTTCATGGAGGTGAAGAACTACTTCATTTGTGGGATATTTTTGGTTTGTGGGATCATATGTTAAGACCCCTGGACCCTGGGCCAACATCTTAATTCCTTCTGTTTCTCAGTCCTGCGTTAGCTTACTTATGAACCCAATCTCCGATAAAAAGAAGACTTCGTCCTCTCTGGCTTCATTCCGATGACTTCTGCTGTCCATGGTGCCTCTTTCTGACCTGTTGTTCAAGACAGCCAGTAGAGAGAGATGGTTCTGATGGTTCTTCTGTTGAGTTGTGTTTGTTTTGTGGTTTCTCACAGCTTATCCAGTGTCGCCCTCCTCTGGTTCAGATCCCATTCAGTCCCAGACTTACCAGTAGTGACACACTGAAGTCATTAAACTTGCTTGAATTAAGCCTGTGGCGCTTGGCGTAATCTCCTCTATAAAGAGCAGCAGCACAGAGGGGGATGTCTTTTAAGAAGTCAGTCCTGGCATTCTTGCGGTAAGACACAGGCAGTTCCTTTGCATGTTTAATGCTTTAGTTAATTTTCTAAGAGGAATGTATTTTTATGACTAATCGTGGCACATCGGAGAGCAGCCTGAGACCCGGGGGAGATTACGAGGATGGTGGTCGCTTTCCTCTGGAGTGATGCAGACCACGGCGACCTCTGTGCAGGCCCCTCCCTCCGCACAAATTCACACGCACCTTATGTCTGTAGCAAATGTGAACGGGTTTCACCCCTGAATCTCTTCCCAGTGTCCAAGCTTGTCTAAGGCCTGCTGGAATGGCTAGTGAGGCACGGAAAACACAGGCCCCTTCACCATGCACCCCACACAGTCTCCTAGAGGACCGGTGTGGGCGATAGCCCTCCTCTCTGAGGTTATGTCTCTGTGTGAAACGCTCGTCTGGCCCAGGAGCCATGCATAACACGAGTTCAGACTGCAGCCCGTCAGATTTTAATTAGCAGTAAATGTCAAAGGAATGCAGCCGCTCCACAAGCAGCACATTCTCCTCAGGCCCTTCCCTGGGGCTTCTCACAGAAAAGCTCTCTCACAGATGCCTGATGTGTCTCAGACCCACGGAGGAGCAGAGGAGAGCTGGGTGCGCTGCATGCTCTCTCGGCTCCAGCAGAGGTCGCCAATCTTCATCTTGTTTGACAAAGTCGGTGCCCTGCTTTCTACTCAAATGCCAGCATGTGCTCTTTGGAGCCACCTACAGTTTGATCGGGTTTCCACCCTTTTATGGATTTTGGATTTTGCAGTGAGTTTGTCACTGAGGCAGCATGGTGAAATTCTGATATCAGGGTTGCATTCCTTTGTCTCAGCTGGCGTAACCCTGGATGAATGAACAAGAGAATGATGCTGGTGAGGATGTGTAGTAGTGTTTCAGATCGGTGTTCGGCTTTTCCCCGTCTGATTGTGAACCATCACTCCGTTTTGGTTTAATAAATGCGTACCCCTTTGTCTTTTGGGGCCGTAAGGTGGACCCCCATTACACCGTTACACTTGTTAAAAGGGGGAAGAAAAGAAACAATGTCTTTGACTCTCTACAGGACATGGATCCAATTAACATAGCTTTAGCAGAACCTTTTGTTTTCACTGCTGTCAAGGTAACTGGCTATGCACTATGTGTTTGCGTGTGCATGCGTGCACACGCTGGCCTAGATGGAATGATGTGGTTGATGAATAACCACTGAGCTCATGCTGCGCTGCCCACGTCTCATGTAATCTCTCCCCAACCACCCAACATCTTCTCTTTCAAGTATAATTAGACAAAGGTAGTTTTACCTTATCTTTACTGCTCTCAGAGTTATAGGAGATACATTCACAGTTCTGCCGAGAACCGTCCTACAATTTAGTGTACACGCTGGCGTAAAGTTACTGTTAACCTTAACAATTAAGGATAAGAACTACTTCTACCAGGCCATCCTGTTCACATAAGGTATGAGAAGGGCAGTTCTGATGTTATAACATTACACATAGAGCTAGTGACCATTAGCATTATCCAAATAACATTATGTTATGACGTTCCACTTCAGAGCATTTTCCGCAAACTGCTTTTTATTTGTTGTTGTTTTTGTTTAAACATGATCCACTATCCATTGTTCACACTGAATACACCCCTGCGTGTAGTATTCAGTGCCTCTGAGCCGAGGCCATGGGTGAGTCTGTCCCGCATGTGCTGACCTGTGCTTTATCTGCTTTATTTGCTGTAGGATGTCCTGAAGGCCTGTCAGGAGCAGATCGAGCGTGTGCTGGTGAGCAGCCTGCAGGAAGGCCGACGGCTGCAGCACAAACAGCAGCAGCAGGACCAGGGCGGCCCGCACAGCAAAACCCTGGATGGCCAGGACCAGTCCAGCACCCCGACCGACGTGCGGGACGTCAACCTGTGAGCTCGCGGAAGGGGCGGAGCCTGGATCCGTCTTTTAAAGAAAAAAAACAACAAAAAACAAAAATGACAAAAAACAAACAACCCCATCTAAAAGTGCTTGCTAGTCTTTGTAGTTTTCATTCCTTTTAACTTTTATACATTAAAAAAAATTCCCTGTACATTATGAGATGGAAATTAAAGATATTTTAGATACAAGATAATTTTAAATGCATTCATACTAATGCAAAAAATTATATGGTGCCTTAGATTCATAGAAGGGAAGCCTACAGTATTTTGCAAACTATTCTTGATTGTATAAAAAAAAACAAAAAAAAAACATTATTTTCAGTATAAAAAAAAGCTATAGTTTAACGAGGCTTTTTAAGATCAACTTTAAAAGACTGGCGTGTAAAGGTACACATTGCGGGGCTATGTTTTTTTCTGTTTTGTTGTGTTCATGTTCATGTTGTTAGAACGCACACAGAGGTGCCGTGTAACACCTGGGGGCTTCCCCATCCTGGTTGTGTCGTGAAGATATGTAAGACCCAGCAAGGTCACACAGGAGAGGTGTGCTGAAGGCCTCAGACTGTGAATGGGATTGATGGTTGTTAGAATGAGGAGAGCTGAGATGTGTCAAAGCTGAGAGGGTTAAGAAGTGGCAAAAAGCCACAGTGGCAGGACTCATTTTTAAAGTGATTTTCATTTGATTGGTTGGTAACTGCCTGAATAGTCTGTTTTTAATGCATCAACCAAATTTGGCACAAATTTTAACATATTTAAATTTCAAAATGCTCACTGGCAGGTTAACAAGAACAGGCAGTTATTGCTATTATTGTTATTATTATTATTATTATTATTATTATTATTATTATTATTATTCAATGAGAAATTTATTATCTCTACATTCTCAAAATATAGAGACTTCAATAAGCTTTTGTCAGGCTGCTTGTGTGTGCATGCATATCTGCCTGTATGTGGGTGTGAATGAGTGAGTGTGTGAATGAATGATTGAGTGAGTGAGTGAGTGAGTGCGTAAGTGAGTGAGTGCATGAGAGTGAATGAATGAGTGAGGGAGGGAGGGTGTAAGCTTTGTTTGGTCACTTGTCTGCAAGGGTGCGGTTCAGGATAGGACCAGGCAGGGGATAGAGAATGAGGCTACAGAGCTTTTGCCTGCTTCGAAGAGCCATGGGCCACCTTTATCACTGCCTTCTGTTCATACATGTTTATTTCTTGGCCTGGGACCTGGGGTTGGGCCCAGCCCAGCGCACTGGATCCAGAGGAGGCAAGACCCAGAACACAGAGGCAGCAGACAGAGGCCTAAGCCTCCCTTAGATGCTCTTAAGGAGAGAAACGCACCAGTATCAAGGATGTGTTGGTGGCTGTATTTGATTACAACCTACTTTTAAACATTACAGTTGTATACAGGCGGTCTGTTTTGTGATGCGCATTTAGGCTTTTTCTGTTTTTTCTCTTTTTTTTGGCTCATTGTGGTTATGAGTTGAAAAAGCCCAGAGCTGCTTTGAGTATTACTCAAAGAGGTGCTAGCCGGGAGCAGAGTGTGGAGTCGCACAACACGGTGTGGATTCTGCACGCAGTCAAAGAAAGTGCAGGGTGGCGTGAGAGTTGTGCACAGGTGAGGATGAGCACGGTGGTGTGGAAGCTGTATGGGGCTGAAGTAGAACAGGTGTGCTGCTGCTGGCTTGGACGTACGGTCTCGTATAGGAGTGGAGGCCGGAGCAGAAGATCAGACATGGCTTCCAGAGATTCTCACAATAATTTAACGTCTGTTATTTGTTTTTTTGTTTGTTTGACAAGTTTGTTTTGTGTCTATCGGGGGTGGGGGGTGGGGGGTGTTTGGATTGCAGACCAGTATATAAACCAGTTTAAATGACACTGCCAGCTGATTTGAGGGGATGGTATTACACAGGGAAGCTGGATTAACTGGGGGAACGTTTTTTAAACTGTATGTGTAGTTCCTCAGTTTCAATGTCCAAGTACTTTGAGCACATCCTCCCTTTGAGTCATCCAGAGTAACGGGGTCATTTTCCTCATTAGCTACTTGTGTTTTTTACCCCCAGCCGGTCTCCCATTTCCCAACTGTGGCACGTTAGAACCAGTATACTGTTACACCGACGTTAATCAGTGTGGACATTCCAACAACAAACATAATATTAACATTCCGAAAGATTTGAATTGTGGGAAACGCCATTGACTTTTTAAAATTCCCTTTACTTGAAATTTTGTTTGCTGTTCAGTGAAATGTTAATTAGTTGTTATACAGTCATAGTCAGTAAAATAATACATTGTAACATTAGTCATTTGCACGGTCCAAGGGCTGTTGGCTTTTAAGAGAATGAACTAGTAAAGCTGCTCTGTAGCAGGAAAATGCCTTGTTTCAAATGGTGCCTTGATTCTGTGCGATGAGTGCCGCCCTGTGCATTGGTCCGACTGCTAACGTGGCCTATAAAATCCACTCTCCAGTCATCTCCTTTACAAAATCGTGCTGCTTCCAAAGGTGCGACTGGAGAGGGATTTTAACGAATTTCCCAAAGGTCACACGTCCATGACCGGGATTAAAATGCACACCCACCGTCACTCACGCGTGAGTCTGTCAGCTCGTGTTTGGGGGGGTGGGGTGTGGGGTTGGGCAATCAAGCTGTGTGTTGCTTGAACGCGTGTGGTTCTGTGCCTTTCTGTGGGTGAAGGACACTCTCTGCTTATTATACATTTTGTCTTTTTTTTAAATGAATAACGAATAGTTCTTAGAGGCATTTGTGTTCTGTAAGTCAGGTTTCTTTCACTCTCTCACCAAAACAGCCCTTTGTCAACTGATTGTATAATGGTCTCCTGTTTTATTAATTTCCCCGGCTCTGCTTTGAAATTCAATTGTAGCAAGTTCCTATGAGTAGTAATATGGTTGGATTTTGGATATGGACCGAAATTATGTTTCTTAAGGGGTAAGATACTGTATTCCAAAGTGAAGAGAGATAGGTGTGGTTGTGAAGACATCAATCAAGTGTCAATATATTTTTGAGTAATTATTATTGTTTTTTTTTCGCTGCTAAAAAGCTATGATTTTTGTTTCCTCTTATACACAAAAATAACATAGTTGTGATGTCACTTGAGTGTGCTGCTATTTTATAAACAATTGTATTATAATAATTTTACTGCTTACAGAATACTTTGAGAATGCAGAAGTAGAGGGTAATAGAAGATCTTCATATGAGTATTCGACTGGAAATGCTCCTTGTACAGTTTGCTCTTAAAGCATGACTCTTCCTTTGTTTTATCTGTTTTTCTGCTCTTCTGTTTTTTTTCCTGTCACAGTCTATGGTATGTCTATACCTCAAGTTTACTGGACAAAAGAAAACCAATCTCTCAATACCTCACAACTCACAACAGTTTTTTGCGAGCCAGTGAAGGACAGCATGTGATAAAGATTCTGATGGGGGACTTTTAACAGTCTCGTATTAATGGATATCACGGGGCTCCTACTTGGACTTCAACCAATCATAGTGGATGGAGTGGGAAGACAAAAAAACCCCTTCATTCCTGAGCTAAAGACATAATATCTTTGTGTGCAAAATTATTCTGAAGTGTTTTAAATTGTCTGTGACTCAAGCTGGGCTTGTCTATACTCATGAATCTTGACTTCTCTGGAAGGCCCACATACTGTGACAGTGTGTAGGACTTTCACCTCTTGTTTTGAGTCACACTTTGCCCGGAACACACCAGGTGTGCAGATGTTATTTGACCATCCAATTGTTGAAGGTGATGCCCTGAGAATAATACAGATCTCACCACCATATTGATTTTCTGTGAGTTACTCATTCGGTATTTCATTGTCAAAATTGATAATTTGGATTGTGTCTCCTCCGTCCACTATGACCATATCATGTACCTCAGTTATGTCTGTTGCACAATCCTCTGTTCAATAAATATCTGCTTCAAAGTGTGCAGCGCAGTGTCTTGCCAGAGTTCTTATCTCCTCTTTCCTTCTGTTTGCTAGTGGGCTGGGTTTACTGATGAAATTGGTGTGGTACATTGGTTTGTATTTCAGACTGGGTGTGTAACAGCCTAATGAATAATTCAATTAGCCTTCACTAAACCCAGGACCATGAAAAATATTCTTTCTATACTGAAGTGATAGGTTTGTAATAATAAAAGTAGCCTTACACTATAAATTTACTGTCAATTCACTACATGCATGAATGCACTAACCTCAATCTAATTGGTGTAGTTTACATACTATCACTTAAGTCTGTCACCATATAAATGCCTCTGTGGCCCCAAGAGTTTCCAGGTTAGAAAATCAAGCTGACTTGATTAGCATACTATAATTTAACAGGTATAATGTTGAACAACAGTCAGGGTCTACTTGCTGCAACTCGTGTCTAAGCAGCACACTTGATTTCTATTAGGATTGCAGTGATTTCCATGCCTTACAGATTAGCCTTAAGAATGCTGTAAACTGGAAAACACCCAGTACCGACTAATGTCATTGAGCTAAAATGGGCGGTGAGAGAGCATTGCCAATGTCCGCCACCTAGCGGTGGCGCTAATTTCTACACGTGTTCTCAAAGCCGGCATGTGCGTTCACTTTAAACCAATCAAATCCGTCAGGGCAGCAGAGCAGCAACAGTGACAGGACAAGCCGGCCGGACCGTTAGATACATCCTACCTCGTCTTCCCCCTCTCGGTGCTAATTCCTGCCTTTACTAAGTCGCCTAATGCTCTCTTTCGGTTTAACAATAGTCCGACAGTAAGTTGAATGTCATTTTTGTTTTATTCTCTGTATTTCCGTCGAAGGGATTAACCAACCTCCAGTTACGGCTTTCCTTGTTTAGCTATCCTCGTCTTAGTGAATATTATACTGGGCAAAATGAACGACAATCCACATTTATTGGAATAATAGGCTAGTCAGGTATTTAAATCTGCATGTTTTCCTATGTTTGCGTCGCGGCTGATAGCTAACTCAACGCTGTGCCTTACCCCATATATAACGTTGCTAGTAGCCTGTGACGTCTTTATAAAAGTCACCGCTAGTTTACAGCCAGTGGAAACGCAGACTTATTTAAAGGTCAGACTACAATATGATAAAATAAGCTCAGCAGACGATAACTACAATAATATACCCGTCCAGCGAATACTATCCTGATTAAATTTGGTTTGATAATGTATTATTCGGTCAGGAAAGTAAGTTTGTAAAATAACATTTAAGTCATATGTAGCCTAATAAGCATTGATTTTTACCTCACACCTATTTTGGCTCCGTTTACCAGCGGTGAGACGCAGTATAACAAGGATGGGCTACTTCAAGGTAAAGTGTGAGTTTATGACTGGACGGAACGGTTACATTTTCTACCAACCTTATTTATCCAGTCTGTTTCCTTATTCTGCTGTTTCATTAGGCCAGGGGATAGACTCACCTCTGTCTGAAACTGGGATACAGCAATCAGAAGCTGCTGGCCAGTACCTTCAAGATGTCCGTTTCACTAATGTGTTTGTCAGTGACATGAAACGTGCCAAGCAGGTGAGGTGTGAGAAAGTGAAGAATGGCTGCAGAGTGGGTCCCTGACCACTAGGGGGCGCCTAAAGCTAAATACGGAAAACTTTGTAATCACATCTAAACAGTCATTCTGTGTGATATCATTTGATTTACAATGTCTCATAGGGTTGCAGTTTTGATTTTTGTTTTCATGTTTTTGGTTCCCTGCCTACTTAACACAAAATTAACTGCTTGTGACATTCTCTCTCTCTCTCTCTCTCTCTCTCTCTCTCTCTCTCTGTGACTTCACTGTACATGTCTTTGCCCTCTAGACTGCTGAAATTATTGTTAGGAAAAATAATACTTGCAGTGACTTAGCCCTCGTGATTGATCCTTTGCTTAAAGAAAGGGTAAGTACAAGTTATTATTGAAATCTCATAAACAATCATGACAGTGAAATGATAAACCAACTAGCTAATAGCGTATCAAGATACAACACCATTGCTCATTAGCTGAGTTGTTTCTGTATGCTATTTTGGCCAAGGTTAGTTTACCACATGCGTGTCAAGTCTCTGACCCAGGGGACCACAGCAAACTATGATTTAGCAATAGTAACTTGGGCTGGTGGTGGCTGGGGCAAGGTCTGTGATCAGCCACATACGAAACCCTTAGAGCAGGGGAAAAGCAGGGGAAAAGCAGAGGAAAAGCAGGGGAAAAGCAGAGGAAATGCAAGGGAAAAGCAGAGGAAAAGCAAGGGAAAAGCAGAGGAAAAGCAGGGGAAAAGCAGGGGCAGTGCCGTGGCTCCCCATTGCTCAGGCTTGCCACCTCTGTATTACGGCCATACATGATGTTTTATCCCCTGGAAATGGAGGTCTGAGCTGCACTGTTCTACAGAGCTTTGGCATTGCTGAAGGAGGCAGAGTAGAGGATATGAAGAAAATGGCTGAAGCAGCAGGCCAGCCAATCCCGGAGTACACTCCTCCACACGGAGAGACCATGGAACAGGTGTGTGTGTGTGTGTGTGTGTGTGTGTGTGTGTGTGTGTGTGTGTGTGTGTGTGTGTGTGTGTGTGTGTGTACACCACACATTTAACAACCCCCCCCCGAAAGACACTTGCTTAGATGGGAGGAGTTTGAGTCTAAGTCCAAGGGTTAGCTATTTATTACAGTGTCCTTGTGCAGCTCAGGCTTGATGGGCTTGCTTAAAGACACAGATCAGGACAGGAGTCCTGGTACCACTCTACTACTCACACATATGCAGGCATCTGTTCAGCTCCTGCGTGACCATGACCCAGGCTGACCCAGGATGACCAGAGGCAGGCAACGCGACACAGCCGCAACAACCACTGTGCAAGAACACGCTTCTCGATGGGGATGAAAACCGTGATACCGTAGTTCAGACCCCTGTGATGTAACCACATTCACCCCCCACCCGCTGTCTCCGTCCTGCCCCCTCCTATAAAGCTCTTCGCTCTCTGACCTTTCAGGCACTGCTGCAGCGCCAACATTGTCCTTCAGCTCCTTTATCCACCCATAGTGCACCATGCCCAGTAAACACTACTGATAGCAGCAATAGCACAGCGAGTACCTTTCAGATATCTGTGGGGTCCACCATATAACAGCACCAAGACTGAGAAATGTCATCAGGACATTCTTATTCCTGTTTTGATTGTCATTAGTATGAATACAATACCCTCAAATGACATGCATTACATCTGTAAACAGGGACTTCATATCTGCAATATGAACATTTTTAAAAAGTCTAGACAATCCCTGACATCACTAGTTCAACAATACACTCAATATTTGCATCTGTAGACAGGTTTAGAAATCCCTCAACACAGGTCCCAGCTGAACTACTCTCTGTATACAAATGTAATGAGTTCACATCACTCTGCACCCACTACATTAAAAATATTAGACTGGCCATGACTACTTCTCTGTCAAAATCGAACATCAGTGTCTATCACTGCCCAGAAATAAATGAATAATTATGTTTTGATTTAGTGCTACTGACTGTAGAACTCCTGAGGAAATAGTGTGGCAACTAAAACCGCCAAGTTTTTACCTATCCAGCAATGAATTTAAAGCAAATAGTGGATGGTTCACTTGTCCAGAGTATATTTTCCCTCTAGTCACTGAAAACTAATAATTAAGCCCCTCTTAATAAAGACAACCTGGATGAGTCTACTAAACGTCTTTCAAACCTCCTTTTTATAGGCATGGTAATTGAGAAAGTAGTTTTCAATCAATTCTAAAACTTCTTAAATGTTTGTTTCAGCCAGTTTGTTTCAGGTTTCCAGTGACATCACATTTGTAAAAGTTAAATAAAATTAAATAACAGAAAAATTTAGCCTTGTGCCATAATTAACAGAAAGATTGAGCCTGTTCTTGAATTTCCTGACCAAAATCACACCACACTTGTCTTTGTATTCGCTATAATTTTTTCTTATTTTGTTTCTTTTAATCATTATTCCTTTCCTTATCATTTTATATTTGATTTAATTTATCTTAACATTTATGATTTTATCTTCGTCTATATAGCTGTTCTATTAAACCCGTTTATCTGCTCTCAGGTGAAAGTACGGATCAACACCTTTCTTAAATCCATGTTCCAGCTAATGGCTGACCACCATCGAGGCAAAATAAGGTGGGGTGAGGAAACCCAACGGGCTGAAATTGATGGTCCTCTGGCTGGTTTCCCAGACGATGGTGTCCTCAGAGTGCCTGCTCATGCCCTTGTGGTGAGCCATGGTGCCTACATGCGGGTAGCGGTGCGCTATTTCATTGAGGACCTTGGGTGTTCTGTGCCACTTGGGTCGGACATGATTCAGGTGTTTTCTGCTTGCTCGAACACAGGAATGTGCCGGTTCATTGTAACATTGAAATGTAGCAGTGCAGTGTTACTCTCCGATATGAAGTGTCTGTTTGTCAACCGCATAGACCACATCAAGGCTAAGGACAGCTAAGTGGAAGCAGAAGATTGGATAGGATTAGAATGTTTACAAGTCCTTTTTATTTCATTTTAAAAAATGCAGTATTTAAGCACTGTTGTCTGTATGAATCTTCCAAAGCTGTGTACTGGTGGAAAAACCTCAAAACCAGAAAGATTCACACAGAGGTTTGTTCTCCTTGTTACAGAATCTATTGTTTGGTTTGAAACTAGTGTATTTTGACCACTGAAAGGAAATATTTCAAAGCATAGTCTTGAGAGCATTGGACAATGTTATTATTGGAATCTATCACTAAAATGTGCACTAATGTCTAAAATAATGTTTTATTCCTCTTTAAAATGTAATGGTATTTTTTAGTGCACAAAACCCAAAACCTTTTGTTTGTTATATACAAAAGGAATCACAGTATCAGAATCCTGACATTGAATGCAGCCCCACCCAATAGAGAATGAACAAATGGCAACCCTATGAGAAACATTGTTAGGCTAATGAAGTCAAAGCCACATTTATTTAGATTGCGCTTGCGTTTTACAACAGACTTTGTAAGCTGATGGTTTTGTTTGGTTTGGCTTGTCCTTGGCTCAGCCTGTGCTAATACCAGTTATGGTCTCTTAACCCATGCCAGACTACTTGGTTCTGATAGTTGTTAAGTAAGTTTTATTGACCCGAAGGCCCCAACTGTTCCTGCCAAAGAGCTTTGACCTTTGTTCCAGAAAAAGCTTTTCACCTTCGTTGTTTGAAATATGATGTCATCATTGTGGTCTCTCTTGACACATTCATACCTTTGTAAAATATCTGTTCATTTAATGGACACCCCTGCAACTGCTGCTTTTAAGCTGTGATCTAGTCCATCAAAATATATTTGGTGTTGTTTATTATTTTATCTGTCTATGTCTGTATGGTGTCTTGTCACTGAAAAAAAAGAAAATTGGTGGTCCTCAAGCTTAAACGCTCCAAAATTATATCTCTGGTAAAACATGGGTCAGAAGTTCTGGCAGTGCAGTGTGATCATAACATTTTATTATTCAAAGAGATGTCACCATACAAGCAGGCAACCCTGGCTCTGTCGAACTTTGTTTTGTTTCTGTAGTTATTTCAGGATGTAGAATGTGATAAGCACTGATGATTCACGAGAGATTACACTTTGTGTAGAACTGAGAAAGTGAGGTCTCAAAGATTTTGTGACTTCAAAGACTACATTTCATACTCAACATGACTTTGTTACTACGTACTACTAAAAATTACTAGCATTATACTCCCATTCAATATTATATGGCATGAATACAACTCATTTCACCATAAAGCATTTCTCTAATCCGTTGGTGGAAAAGTCCTAGTGAGGTTATTTCGGTAAACTTGCATCAGCAAAAATTTGGTGAGTTTTGAATGTGTTCCTAATGTGAACATGCAAAAGGTACATCCCTTCATTTGCTTAGGCTCAGTGCCAGCTTCTTTGTATAATCAGAAATGAGAACTTTCTCATATTATCATTACGTACACTGAAATTCAGTCAAGGATTTTTTTCTGTTTGTTTAAAAAAAAAAAGTTAAATAAAAAATAAATAGAAATAAAAGAATGTTGGATATATGCCTGCATAGCCATTCAGTGTCTTCAGACACTTCTCATTAGAAAGAGAGAAGCCTGGAAACCACACTAATCTTTTATTCTTTATGCAAAATCACAGATTTAACAAAACCTCTCTGTTTTTCCAAATTCATTTACACTTCATGCTCAGACCTCAGCGATGCTTGTGTAAAGCTTTATACAGCTATCCAGAGTAGGACTCAACCTTTTTATGGGATACTGAGTTTGGAGAACACAAAGTCCCCAAAATGGACTAGATTAAATGGATAGTACTTATAGAGATACCTTTTGCTAATTAACATCACAAATGTAATAACTAAATTCTTATGTATCAGATCTTTTCAGATATTACCAGACAACACACAAACAGTATTTTGAGATTGATGTTTCTTTTATCCAAATGTGAACAAAATAATAGCTCTTTAGGAAATAATTATCTTCCCATTTGCAAATCAGTAATAATAAATATTTAAAATGTTGAATATTTTCATTTTAAGTGGAAAAGATACATGCACATGATGTGTATATTAGTATTTAAAGTAATAAGCATCAGTAAAAAAAATGTCATAATTATATAAAAACTTATTTGAATAAATACTATTAAGAGAAGGTGTCCTGCACCATTAAACATATGATAGTATATAAAAAGTGAAGTGTAAGTACCTAATAAGCAAGCTAACTTCCTACCCAACATCGATAAGTACAAACAATGCCTTTAATTCCAATAATTATTCTTTTTTGTTTGTTTTCAGTCATGTAATACATGACCATTACACTGTGACATCATGAAACACTATTGCTGATTGAATGTTAACACATTAAAATGGATGAAAGGACAAACAGAGACACTGACCCATCTCTGCCTTACCCAGTCTCTGCCTTACCCAGTCTCTGCCTTACACAGTCTCTGCCTTACCCAGTCTCTGCCTTACACAGTCTCAGCCTTACCCACTCTCTGCCTTACCCAGTCTCTGCCTTACCCAGTCTCTGCCTTACTCAGTCTCAGCCTTACACAGTCTCTGCCTTACTCAGGCTCTGCCTTACCCAGTCTCTGCCTTACCCAGTCTCTGCCTTACTCAGTCTCAGCCTTACACAGTCTCTGCCTTACTCAGGCTCTGCCTTACACAGTCTGTGCCTTACACAGTCTCTGCCTTACACAGTCTCAGCCTTACCCAGTCTCTGCCTTACACAGTCTCAGCCTTACCCAGTCTCTGCCTTACCCACTCTCTGCCTTACACAGTCTCTGCCTTACACAGTCTCTGCCTTACCCACTCTCTGCCTTACCCAGTCTCAGCCTTACCCAGTCTCTGCCTTACCCAGTCTCAGCCTTACACAGTCTCTGCCTTACCCAGTCTCTGCCTTACCCACTCTCTGCCTTACCCACTCTCAGCCTTACACAGTCTCTGCCTTACCCAGTCTCTGCCTTACCCAGTCTCAGCCTTACACAGTCTCTGCCTTACCCAGTCTCTGCCTTACCCAGTCTCTGCCTTACCCACTCTCAGCCTTACCCAGTCTCTGCCTTACCCACTCTCTGCCTTACCCAGTCTCTGCCTTACCCACTCTCTGCCTTACAGTCTCTGCCTTACTCACTTTCTGCTTTACCAAGTCTCTAGCTTGCCCACTCTCTGGCTTGCTCACTCTCTGCCTATCCCAGTCTCTGCCTTGCTCACTCTGGCTTGCCCACCCTCTGCCTTGCCTGCAGGCGAAAGAAGGTAGAATTAGCATGTGGCATCACAAAGACTGCAGTGTTTAAGAAGCAACACACCGAATATTAGGCCTACTGTAAACAGGGTAACCACCAAGATCATGACGATGAAGCTGAATAGAAAGAAAAGGTCCAGAACAATGAGAGAGCAGCTTCCCACTTCCTTCAGAATCGTAGCTGCTGTGTTTTTCTGTCCTTCTCTAGTGTTGGACTTAACGGACTATGCGGAAGCAGCACCTGCAAAGGATCATCGACTGAAGTAATGGTCTCCTTGGAGACATTACTCCCATGATCGGATTCCACTCTTTGATCTCTGATTGTTCTCACAATGGGATACTCCGACCCTAAAGGGTCAGACGGATCGACGTGCCAGTTGTGTCTTTTTCTACGGGGCACGTGTTCTTTGTGTCGCTCTAACGGGAGAAATCCAGACGGTTTTGATGAACTATGCATGTGTACATTGGGTTTCATCTGCTGAAGCTGGACCCACATGTCACCCCTACAGGAGCAAATCATGTTGTCGAAATGTTGACGTCTTTTGACAAGGTGAAACCCGGAGTCCTCATTTCTGTCGGCTACCTGCAGGTGATCACAAACTCCACTTAAGCACATCGGTTCCTTTATCTGTGGACGCCTATTTGTTTAATAGTTTGTGTGATGATTTAGAACACTCAATAGTTTAGATTTAAGTAAAGTAACATTCCTAAACCTTTTCTAAAATAATGAGATCCAAAATATATCTCTATTTACTTACTGATATGTATAATTTTCTTTTGGAGTCCAAGCATAAGAACATATTGCTCTTCACATTCAGAACAGAGAAGCAACCTTTACATTGGTTCTTCGAGTAAATGATGATCCCTGTGTAATTTCAGACAAAGAAATGTCAACAGCTCGATCAGCACACCATTCAGCAATTTTGTCTGAAATCAGAGGAACCTCCAAACTTGCCTTTAGAAGTTCTAAGAATAGTATCCTGCACCCTTTGTTTGAATAGTTTCTCCATGAAACCGGTATGCACAGAGATCTTTGTTTCAGCAAGTCTGTGTGCCTCAAGGTTGTCTGCAGTGTGTCTTGGCAGGAGAGGGTAGCAGGTGCCTAGGCTGAGGAGACTGAGGACAGCCCAACACAGGAGAACCACAGAGACCATGATCAGCCTGGGTGAGACTTTGCTTGGAACACAGGGTAGGCTATCCAGTGAGTCTATATTTATTAGAATGAAAAAAAAAAGGTCCAAAGTTCTTATTTGCAGCCTGAAGTAAGAAACGTGGTCTGTCATTGGCTGTCTCCTCTTGGAGGCTGCAGTAGGGCTGGTGCAATGCATGTTATCTGAATATACATGACTGGGCTAACTTACAGGAGAGGTCAGTAGTGGTTGCACTGCGTACTGAAAATTTTTTTGATTGTAGCAATCCCTCAAGTGAGTTCTTTAAAAGGGTCATTTTTGTTTTTCATGTTTTATAAGGGGTGGAATAGATCAGCAGAATTGTTCATTTCTTGCTTAAAAAAAAGACACAGCAGTGTCTATATAAAAGTGTCAAATACTGAAACACTGATTAATTTGTATGGAGCGAACTGTCAAACTGTCCAGTTGAATCTCTTGATGCATGTCGCAATTCATTTCTTGGCAGTCTCCACAGGGTTCACACTTTGCTCTAACCTAGCCTGTTCCAGGTATTTACTGTTCCCAGTGGGTTAGGAGGTGGAATATAACAGAGATGTGCTCTAGTTGGTGGGCCCCCCAGGTCTCCACAACTGTCTTGACAAACACTGTCTTATCTGGTTTAATTCGTTGCAGGGTACCTCACCACTGTGTTGTGAATGTCACATAATTAAGAATTCCATCAGTGATGTAATAACATTGGATGGCCAGTTCTAAAAGTAGTTTTTTTTTCATATATGTGTTTTACTATAGTTGTTTTAAAAAGTATATTTCAAAAATATACTCCTCAAGGTAGTGGGCTGTGGTGTCCATTTACAAGCATGTGTTTCTTTAGTCAGCTGCTGGTACTCTGACTACAGTTACATTTGGGTGTTGTAATCTCTGTGAAACTCTAAACTTAAACCTCTTGTATAATGCAGCTTTCAAGTACAGAATTAGATATTTAAAAAAAGATTTAGAAAGCACACCACCCCTACAAAACAAACTTTTATTATTATCTCAGTAATACAGT
Source organism: Electrophorus electricus (assembly GCF_041902795.1). Classification (NCBI taxonomy): domain Eukaryota; kingdom Metazoa; phylum Chordata; class Actinopteri; order Gymnotiformes; family Gymnotidae; genus Electrophorus; species Electrophorus electricus. The sequence continues at coordinate 22,364,919 of NC_137512.1, read as the reverse complement.
TGACTGCTGTGCACAGCACATACGTACAAAAATAAAAGGAAAACATTTTCTTAATATATTAGAACTCTGACTCATTAATATTTTTTTAGGAACAAAATGATTGGCGAAAAGTTTGTCGTCCTACAATCATTTCAACAAATCGGAACTAAGGCAAAAGGTGAGGTATATGTTAAAAAAGAGGAGGGGAATTTGGAGGAAGCACAGTCCCCTCAGTGCAGGAATACAAAACCGGGAACACTACAAGAGGCTGCAGACACGCAGGAACACATGCACGACCCTTCACTCGCTAGGATCTCTCACGCCACTAGGGGGCACCATTCCAAAGCTGCAGATGCAGTGAGTACAGTACAAGAAATCCAATAAAACTTGCAACAGACAGCCATTTCTGTAGCTTGGTGGTTAATGCTTAACTACTTTAGGAAGGTTTATCTTCTAGATACAACATGTTTGCTCACAATTATGCACTGAAACCATGCTGGATGCTTTTCACACCTCTTGCTGTCAATGTCAGCAATAATCACTGCCGGATAGTCCCTTGCTGATAACGGACAGGAGGAAATGAGCGATTAATTTTAAAAGATTAAAATCAATAATCACATACATTAAAATGCAGTAATTCTGACTATTTTGTATCAAGAACAATTATATTGCATGCCTATATTAGGGTACAATGAATTAGAAAAGCATAGTTGTTCAGAATCCGTCATGACCAGCTTTATATAATGCCAAAAATGTCACTAAAGCTGTCATTGTTGCTTTTGAGGGAAGAACCATATATATAAGCATTTTGGATTACACTGTGTATATAAAACATGTAGTCATTATAAACCAGATAGCTTGCTAAACATAATAAAAAGTCACCTTTTTCTCTCGTTAGCAGAGTCAAGGACATTTTCGTCCATGTTCGCTGCTTTGCCCAGCACGTGCTGTCAGGAGCAGCGGTGCAGGAGAGGGCCAAGTCGGACAGGTGGCTCTCTGTGCCGTGTAAGCCGACGTGTTCTCAGCAGCGGGCACTGTGGGAGCAGTCTGGCCAGCAGGAGCTCTGCAGGCCCAGGTGCCCCCTAAGAGCTCGTCTCGGCTCGTGCAGAGGTCCTGCAGCAAGCTGACAACAATCGCACCACAGGCCAGTCACCGGCAACAACCGTACACCTGAGTACGTTAAACCAAACGCAGCAGTCATCTGTTCTAGAATTGCAAATGGGAATAATTTCCCCATCTCAGCTCTAGCCATGGCTTGTTCATGCTGTATTTTTTTAGAGTCGACATAGAGATGGTAGTTTATGTGTTTGTTTGTTTGTGTTTGTGTGTGTGTGTGTGGGGGGGGGGGGTGCTTAGGTGAGGGTCAGGTGAGGGGAAGGGTTCTAAATATATATTCCAAGTTCAAGTACTCTTAATACCCTGACTTAAACTCTTAAGCTAATAAAATAATTGGACTTGAAGATGCCTGAATTTTGTTAGCTCAGTCAGCTGACATTCTGCTCTGGTATTTGACCAAGGACCTAGTATTCACACATAGTATAGATCTTAAACAGACAGTCCTGTTGGTTTTTAGATTTCAGAATGTGTTTGAGGTGAAATTTGGCATTTAGTCTGCAGTTCGCATTTAGTGACATCACACAGCAAATACGTATATGTGGGCAGACATGAGCCATAACATAGAGATCATGGAGCTTAACCAGTAACATAACCTACAACAGGGAAAACAACTAAAACAAATGATCCTCGTTGACTAAGTGCCAGTTTTTGTAGTCTTAATGTGTTGCTTTTCTCAAACTGACTAAATGAGCAAAGTTTCCATACTCAGAAAATAACTACACTAGAAATCAATCCCGGCTCATAAAATGCCAAGATCAACTCAATTTCCCTTTCTCTTACTTGATACTACATAAACAGGAAACACGTCCAGTCCTGAGGTCATTGGCCCTGCTAAAGAAGATCAAACGGATGCACCCTAACCTTTCATTTGGGATTAGCCGTCATCAGAAACACCCAGACTTGAACTCCCCCCTCACTATGGAGGATAAAGGCCCCTTCTCAGCTGCAGCTCCCAGTGCAGAGGCATGCAAGCTCCTCAGACAGCTGGCAGACCCCAGATTCTCCCAGAACTGACTGTTCCAAGTATGAAAACAATATGAAGTGAAGCTACTTGCAAAACTGGGCTAAAGCCCCCAAGGAGGGACGCCTCTGTTTCTGACAGCAAGATGTCGCATGCAAGTTTAAAAGAAACCACAGTTAAGGAAGCTAAGGCACCACCTAACCATGCAAGAAACAGAACCAGCACTCTCAAGTGTCCCTGTCCCGTTTGCAAAATGGTGGAACAGATTATTAAAGTAAACGGATATTTCTCTCTTTCCTTTTTTCCCCTTCCCTGCGTGAATCATGCACACCTTTTCAGTCCGGACGTGGCTCTTTGAGGTAATAAAACATATCCATTTCACTTCTGAAAGCTGGAGATGTTAGTCACTCCAATGACAGGGGAAGCTTTACACACACCAGTTATGGCAAGCACCCATAAAAAGAGAGAGGGGGCAAGAAAAAGCTCCACGCCCCTCATATAATCATAATAGAAATGACAAGCAGCAAAGAATGGCATTTACACGTAGGTCAGACACAAAGTTCGCTACCCAAATATACATATATTTCATTAACGAGAATAAATATTAAGCTAAGTGTTTTGTTTCATTTGTTCTTTTGCAGTTCATTCCTTGCCATGTACGTATGAATAAGTTACCTGCGAGAATGTCCAACATGTGCAAAATGAGTGAATTATTGCCCGTTTTGCTCATAATCGAGGGAGGAAATGTGTGACAGTCATAGCCGTTGTGGCCTTGTAGCCTCTCTTCAGACGGCCATGTTTGCTTAGGGCGATGTAGAAGCCCTTATAAATGGAAGACTCGTAGGCGTTGTAGTTGTTGGGAAGCAATGTCTCCTTGAATTTGCACTCATCATGAAAGACTCTCTAAAGACGGGAGGAAAGAAACGGTCAGTGTACTAGAACCGCCATCAACCCCATATCTACTAAGGACCCCCAGCACATTCGTAGCCTAGAGTGAATCTGTCCCAAATGTCAACTTCTCAGCAAATGTTTTCCGTGTGTCGGTTTAGTTTTGGGTTTCCTGAGAAATGATACTTGAGACAATTCATTCAGATCCCATATATATTGAATACAACATCACATCTTCACTAGATTCATGCACAGAAAATAATTAATCCTCATAAATTACACTTATATTATACTACTTAGTAACAATTGCCACATGGATAATTTGCTTGTCCATTAGCTATCCATCTAAAAAGGTAAAGCAAAGTTTAACAACAAAGAAACAAAAACACATCTTTGGATCTGCCAGTTGCTGCAGCTACAGGCACTGGTGTTTTTCTTCAACTATTTAATTGTGTTTATTGCTCTGATTATGTCTGAATAATAAAGAAGCTATTGAGGTTTGTTTTTCCTAGATTCATTTCATGAAAATACATTTCTATAATAGATAGATAGATAGATAGACAGACAGACAGACAGACAGACAGACAGACAGACAGACAGATAGATAGATAGATAGATAGATTTAACTAGGTTTTGTTGTTTTCTCCAGTATAATGCAGACCTATTGCCTACCACTGAACATGTTAATATAGCACCGACTCATCTAGGTAAAGGAGTGCGGTGGCTTCAAACGCATGTCACCAAAAGAGATGGCATTTCTGCGCCTCTCGCTATGTAAAGTTTATATGGGTGGTCAGGTTTAGGCCTAATTATGACATCCAGCAACATACCTGCTTTAAGTAGGTCAAATCTAAACTCAAGCCATGCATAGCATAATGCATACTTCATTCCGCATAATCTGGCATTCCTAATGTGACACTATTAAAGTAATGATGGATATTGACGGTCTTATGTATCTTAGGCTTTCAGTATTGATCGGAAACATTAAAAGCGCGTTTAATCATCTTCAAGAGTAAATAAAATTACCCTGTGGGCCATAATCTAAAATCAATACAACGCAAGTCTGACCACAAGTATATTACATTACAAATGCAATACTACGCATTATCGGTAAAGAATAAAGTGCACACCTACCGTTCCGTATAACCTTCCTCGGCTGCTCATTGCGACAAACAGCTCGCTTTCCACTCCATATAGACTAACCACTCCTCGCTCTACGGTCGAGATCTCTATTAGACCTGATCAAACCAAAAATCAAATGTTACGCATAATGGAATTAGATTTGGACTGACACAAACGACTGTATCTGTTACATGCATTCCGGCACGGTGGGTGGATTCTGGCAGGTCGCTATATGCTGGCTGTTAAGGCACTGTTCTGCATTCTGTTCCATGCTGCTTATTCTCCTGATACTGTAATAGGCTATGAAGAAATCCTGTCGGTACTGCAGATTTGGGTGTGCACGACTAGTCCACTCTTTTCTGAGCCGCAAATGGACGCAGTGTAATATTAGTTAGCCTCTAAATTCGTCCCAGCATTCGCGTCATGTTTGAGTCTTGGAAAATATTTAGCACTGATGGACAGTGGTTTTTTAATAGATATGTCTTTGCCTTTAGGACACATGTCTGTTTTGCCCACGCGGCCGGTATCATGCAAAAAATTATTGGGATGCAGAAGCTCTTCCGATTATTTGCACCCTCTGGTATAGTGTGTCGTCTATTGCATTTCATTTCTGGATGCAACTCACTGTATTGGTTCTCATTATGTACACCGTTTATCCTTCCGTCTGGGAGGACCTGGAGGTGAAACCCGATGCCCACGTTGCAGTACAGCCTCCGCACTCTCTTGATACCCAGCAAATAGTCACTCTCCCAGTTTAGGTCCGATTTCTCACCCGAGATCCCCAAAACGGAGCGGGAGAACAGGGTCTCCCATCTTCTCTCCAACGAAGTTGCATTAGTCCTGCTTGAGATAGGGTAAGATGACACAATCCCGACCAGAAAGCCCAGGAGAACAATCGCGGTCAACGTCCAGTGCGTGCTGGTCTCGTAGGACATACTGATGAGGAGCTTTTGCGCAATGGCCATCCGGTTTACCTTCGGGGCACGTGGTCAAAATTAATACCCCTAAAAATACCACTCTTCTTGTTTTTCTTCCTTCGGCATGGTGGAAGAAGCTTATTTTTGGAACGCAGGTCAGGGATTCGGGCGTGTAACGCCAGCCCCTCGGTGGCGGGGAACAGCACGGAGAGAGCGCGGCGGAGACTGAGCTGGCAGTGCTGATGATTACCATGTTTTGCTTCTCCGCGCCTCTCTCGGTGGGCAACGCTGGCGTGGGGAGTACCACTCACTCACGAAAACGCGAGCTCACCTTGCCTGTCCTTAAGATGACATCACTCTGACTTCACCGCTGCCCCCGTCGGGGTAACGCAGCGCCGATGACGGGGCAGGGGGAAAAGTTGCACGCCAGCGCGAAACAAGCGGCGAAGTGCACGGGAGCAATGCCAAGCCGGTTCAAGCTGAACGCGCTCCGTCCGCGAGGGGAGCCAAAGAAGAGTGCAAGCTCGCGGGATGCCATTAGGCGACCATGGGACGTGATAGAGTCTTGGCAGCTCCGAAATTGGATCGGTAGTCATATGTCAAACTAGTCGCTTCCTTATTTAGAAGGAAGGTGTAAAAACAGGCCGGTTGTCACGGCAGAGTCACGTCAACCTTGCAAAACACTTCCTGCGGTTTTTCTTGTTTATTTTTTTTCCATTGAGCTACACGTTGAATGTAGGCTACCCCTTTTTTGTGCAATAGGTCTACAGGTTTCACAGTCACCAAATGGAGTATTTTGTGTAGGCTGTATAATAACACAGACTAGCTAATTTTTTTTCTGAATTATGATTATTTTCACTTACGTTCAGTGATCAAGGAAAAATGGTTTAACCGTCTTTGGATTTGCAGATAACACCGTAGTTCACCTGCAGGCCGTGAACCTGTCTGAAAACAGCGTCCAGTAGGTGGTGCTGTTTCACGCGGTAGACGTTAGTAGCCCGTTTCTATGGTCAGCGAAGGGTGTAAACATCGAATATATAATACAGATATAGGTTTAGGAACCAGACTACAGGTCTAAATTACAGTAAAATAATCTGGAGCAATTTCAGCAAAACTACAAAGGGGATAAGATAAACATAAAACAACGGAGTTAAAGAAAATGTGTAGCATTTCATTTTTTAAACTGCAAACATGTTGAGACAAAGGAGTCTTGATGAATGACGCCAAAAAAGCTGCTGACAAAATGTGAGAAGCGTAAATAATCATGAAAGAACTATATCACGCTTACAAATGGGTGATAGCAATAATCAGGGAACAGGGAGTGACACTGTTACAAAATGTTTAATTTAGGGTGATTTAATTAACAAATCCATCATAAATGTAAAACAAATAAAAATAAAAAAAGTCTCAGCGTGTTCGGCCAATTCAGTGACCACAAATAGCATTACTCAGGCGCATGCGTATCAGTAGCCTAACGGAAGAATACATGCAACATAATAGTAGCTCAGACACAGCATTGTCTAACTACTACTGCTCAAAGTTAACGGAATTTGTGATTTTGGCACGCCTTTCCACACTTTCAGCAGTTAATGTGTCAAGAGTTAATTCATGAAAGTAGTTTTTGTAAAAGCATTAAAAGTAAACGCTCGACTGCATTCTTAAATTGCAGGATGGCAGATTGCAATGGACACTATTACAATTAAATTCTAAGCACGTAGAGCGCAGCAACATTTAGGACATTTAGCTGACACTATCCCAAAAAAACAAAACAAAAAAAACGACTTACAGTAATGACTGAATACAACTTGAGCAATTTTGGGTTAAGGGCCTTGCTCAGGGGCCCAACAGTGGCAACTTGGCAGTGGTGGTGATTGAACTGGCAACCTTCTTACTACTAGTTGAGTACCTTAACCACTGCTACAACTGAGCGGTTGCGTATTCCGTCGTGGTTTGAAGTGAACCAACAACCCCATTTTCGTTTTTGTACATTACATAGGATTAAACATAATATCAAATACAAATTAACACTATTTATTATAATTATACATTGGATCTCATATTTCTTTATTACGATAAGTGGAATGGAATGGGAAAAAGATTTAAAATGGCTAAATATTAGTTTGTCATTACATCTCCATATAAAAATAATGATTTATCTTTTGTCACAGCATGGGGCATTGTCCTTGACTCTCGTAAGGCAAAATGGGAATAAGTGTACCTGACCAATAAGGGCCTATTTGCAGAAATATCTGACTTTGTTTAGGCACTAAAGTCGATTCATTTGTACTTAGAAGGTCCAGTGGTTACCAGGGTTGGTGAAGTTGGGCAATCATTTTCCATACCGAAGAGAACGCAAGGTTTTAAAACGTTAGTTAAACAACGAAAACAAGAACACACAAGCCGAGTTATACTAGTTCTTTTAACACGGCCACTTCCCCATACTACTCGGAGGTGCGTAGCACTCCAGCTTCGCCCAAGTGGCCACTTAACGCTACAGTACGACGGAAGGAAATGAGCCCGAGGAGCGCTTTTTCAGGGCAAGGTGGGGTGGGCGAAGGCATGTTAAAGAAGACTATTGAAACGCAGACACAGTGTCATTGATGCCAAGCTACATACTGTTGTATTTTTTCACAGTATCGTCACCTAGTGGAGACTTTACTATCTGATAACCGTGAGTGAGTTACAATCCCATTCGCCTCTAACAAGAGTATAAATAAATGCAAAATTAATATTAGAAAATCTAGTTTGCATGGCAATGAGGAAAATCGCAATTTTAATGCTAAAGCTAGACTCAAAATAAAAGTACTAATCACTTGTTAGCAAACCTGCCATTAGAATCGAACTGCATAATTAATAGGTTAATCAAGACTATTTTTTACCTTTGCAATTAATTTATTTGAGATTGAATTGTAAACAACAGTCACGTCATGTAATACTTTCAATGAAAATACCTTTTTCAATCAGTGTACAAGTAGCTAACAGATATATGTTTGTATTGTTCATGCGCTAGACTTATATAATCCAAGCTAACAGGACACTGGGTCATTCTTGAGAGTCCTGCAGATTTATCTTATGCTTATTTGCAAATACCCACCCACTCAACCCCCCCCCCCCACACACACACACACACGTGACAGTACTAAATTATGATGGGTCATCTTCATAGAAATAGGTTTAACTCCCATCTCTCAGCTTGATGCAGTTTGGATGATTTGAAGTGTTTGTACAGTATGATTTATGTAGTGTAGTTTCCTGTACAAAATAACCTAGATTGTCCTTTTAGAAATCTGGATATATTAGTGCCAGGTATTTTAACCACATATGTTCATGAAATACGACACTTCTGTTTAATGCAACAGAACATAAATAAAACAGACAGCCTCACTAAACAGACTGCATAAAAAAAAAAAATTCCCATAGGGATATAAATATATTTCTATATGTATATATTACCAATATACAAAAATACATACATTAAAATAGTTATTATCTAAAAATGTCTAATCTTTACATTACATAAAAGGCATTTGTTTTAGAACACATCACACCTGTCAGAAGTGTCCATTGGTCCAAGTTGTGCTCACCATGGAGATGGAAAGGGTGTGGGTGCATAATACATGTTAACCTTTAAGAAAGAACTATGATCAACCCCAAACCCCCAAATAACCAGAAAAGAACACTAAAGCCCCTCGCTCAGGGTGGGGTCATGAGATGCCCACAAGGCCTTAATGCCTCTCAGCATCTGCATTTTTCAATCCGAGCTGGGCTTTCTCGGGTCATCACCGAAAAGGCTACAGTTTGAGAATGAGAAGTCGGCTGGTAGAGCTCAGCAACAGTGCACACAGGGAAAGAAGAGAACGGAGCAGGGAAGGAGAAAGCCGAGTGTCCCAACCTGTGCCCGGGATGAAGAGGATGAAGTGGCAGGAGAATCAGGAATGCTGGCAGCACAGGAACGATGTGTGGGGGAACAGGGGGGCATGTTGAAATGATGAATGACTCCACATGCTGTTTTATGATGTAACATTTTTGCCTTTGACCAGTTTTGTTGTTCTGGCACCTCGTAAACTGTTACAGAGCATACTTTTGTATTGCATGCTTTTACAGAATGCCATTTTCTATTAAATGTTCTCTCTGTCTCTCTCTCTCACACACACACACACACACACACACACACACACACACACACACACACACACACTCACACGTCATAAGGCAAAAGCTTGTGAACTTGGTGAAGGAGGACAATGTAATATTGTATCTTAAATCCTTCCATCAGATGTATTCTTTCAGCCTTCAAAGTCGTTTTGGTCAAAGATGACATGCGTGGCAAAATAGACACCAACTGCACCAAAAACGGCAGATGAGGCGATGTAGGCAGTGACAGACTCTGTGAACTGGACGATCATGCCCATGAAGAGTGTGGGGAAGACCTGAGAGAGCAGGAAGGTGCTGTCTAGAATGGCAAAATCCAAACCCACCCCTCGTTTGTCATAATCATCTGCTTCCGGACCAGGGACCGTACCATTCTGAGAGGGGTAGTGTTCTGGGGTGTGCTGGCTATAGGAGGTGTGGCCATTGGTGGGTCCGCTTTTGAGGCTTAGATCACCCATGTCATCCTCTAGCATGAGACACGCGGTCTCATGAGCGACACTCAGCCCCTTCTTGTGCGTCTTTTTGGTTTTGCTGGTTTGCATGTACACCTGTGGGAAGTGGTGATACATTTTAAGAAACTCAACTTCTTTTTTGTTTGTTTTCAATGTAGAGCAAAACCTATACACACAGAAAATCAGGTCATATGGCATTAAAATGGTGATTCTTCATCCCTGTTCTAGAGACCACATGCATTGCATAGTTTTTTTTGTGTTTGTTAGACCAGGTAGCTGAACTCATCAGGCCCTTATCAACCTCTTGGCAGGTGAACTCTGATGCTCAGAGTATGGAAACCACAGGTGTGTACTGGGCTTGGTAACCACTTTATATGAAACTGAGCATACGAGATATCTAGCAGAATAAATGTTAGCTGCACTGCAATGATAGAGTTTCACAGTTCTGAACCACAAAGTATTAATTCGAGATTTTATTCCAACCACCTGAATTTGCTAATTAGAAGATTAACTTTAGCTTGAACTAAGCTTGAACTATGTGCTAGTGGGCATGAGACCGTGTGCAGGTGAAGCTCCTGACCTCCTTGTCTTTGTGGTAGTGGCAGGTGAGAGTGTACGGCAGCGTCTGCAGGACAGCGTAGGCAAACCCCGTGAGGGCGGACATGGCTGTGACCAGCAGCACGCTTTTGGACAGGCAGATGACCAGCGCGGAAGCAGTGAAGGAGACCATGCTGCTCACGTAGACCCGCCTGGAGCCGAACGCACGCACCAGCCTGCTGAGGATCAACGAGAAGACCGTGGAGGTGGCACATTGCAGGAACAATCCCAGACTCCCCATGCGGATTCCTTTAGGGAAGACCGTGGGAAAACAGTCAGAAAAAAACAGTTTTTAATTTCATTAATTTCATCAATTTCATTAATGATAACAACAACAAGATCAACTCAGGATCCCAGTCCAGGGGTGTCAAAGTGAAATCCTGGACAGTTATTAGCACTGCAGAGGTCAGTGCATGTTCTCTGTTAAAGTGGAAATACATATAGGTCTTAAGTTTAGACAAATCTCAAATGAGTAGTAAGTTTGTTCAGTTAGAGAACACAGTAAGTGCCTGCTGAGAGTACAGCTTCATCTCCCCGTTTCACAATAAGTAGGATCTTCAAGGGAGAATTCTTACTAGCACTGAAACATAGTCTGTGATTAAGATTAATTTATCTCCAGGAAACCTGCTTCAAAAGTCCAGCAGAAACCATTTCAAAGGTAAGTTCAGTCAGCTTGCACTGACCACATCACAACATTACAGATAGAGCTAACTCGAACTCCACTGACCACATCACAACATTACAGATAGAGCTAACTCGAACTCCACTGACCACATCACAACATTACAGATAGAGCTAACTCGAACTCCACTGACCACATCACAACATTACAGATAGAGCTAACTCGAACTCCACTGACCACATCACAACATTACAGATAGAGCTAACTCGAACTCCACTGACCACATCACAACATTACAGATAGAGCTAACTCGAACTCCACTGACCACATCACAACATTACAGATAGAGCTAACTCGAACTCTTACTCATGTTTACCAAGTCCCAGTTTCTCTTTTCAGACACTTAAGGATCTTTCCCCACAGAGCTGGAATTCAGTCTCTAAATGCAGGGCAGCAGAATGCCAGAGCTTCTGTAAGCAAGCGAGTCTGAAGCACATCCAGTCAAACAGCAGTGCTCAAAAATAACCCCTGTATATAATGACTGTGGCTTGCGGTTGCTATTGATAGGTTACACTCAGAGCAGACCTCATTTATTTGCTCTCGAGTCTGCGCACAGCGCATTAACCTGCCATGCAGGAGACAGATACGGTGGAGTGCTAGGTAAAGGTGTGTTAGCCGGTCTGGATGGAGCTTCCGGATGGGCCTCGCTGGTTAGCTGAGGTGGAGGAAGGAGTTCGCACTTCCGGCCGTGCGTCTCTGCTGGGGCACTGTTCATAAGCTGACCAAGCGGAACCAAAGTTCACACAGAAGAGCCAGACACTGGCACAGAGGCAGGGAGGAGACACACACCGGCTCTGGGAAACAGCTTATTAGTGGAGAAAATGTTTACTTGTGAAGGCAGCAGACGTGGAGTGGGCTACTTCTGACGGAAAACAGACCATCAAGGGAGGCCAAGGGTGGTGAACGTTGATTAGAAGAGCAGGACATTTCTGTCTACGGGCGCATTCAAACTCTGCTTTAACTTCAGTTTCTTCCATTAACTACTACTGTACACTCCATTATTAGTGCACACCACCTTGGTCCAATTGCGAAAATGCCGTTTTGGTCATATATTTAACTTCAACATGTTTTTCCCCCCCATTTTGATGGTTATTAGCTTTTTCACATTGCAGAGGTGAACTGACTGTAGGTTGTTTGTCTGCAGAGACATGACTCAGTTCATTTTGTAGACACAGAAAAGTATGGAATATGTATTTTCTTAAGGTCTTTTTTCTACATCTGTTTTTGCTGAACTATTATCAGTATTTCTGTACAGCTTCATTTTTCACTTATCATAACTGTGACTACTGCCAAAACAATTCTGTGCACAGTTACACTGTTTTAGGTGATGGGTGTTAAGTTTAGGAAAATAAGGTTGAATTCCTTTTTTCCCTCACTCATTTTTAGAAGCAAGCTCTTGCCACGGCATCAAAGGGGAAAAGATTTTTTAGCCATTTAAAGTAATAAACCTGAGGGCTAGGATTATTATACAGTTCATCACGGTTAAGCCAGAAAAGTAGGCAATCTCACCTTCATCGTACTGCTGTCTGGGTGCAGTGCCCGGCGCGGCACTGGGCACACCTTCATACAGCCCCTCGCCCACAAAGTCCGTATAAAACAGCATGAATGACATGACGGCCATCCAGCTGCAGAGCTGAGCCACGCACAGCTGCCGCATGACACGCGGCACGTGGCAGTAGCTCCGGTAGATCGCTGGGCTCATGGACCAGCAGCTTCTGAGCAGGCACAGCAGCGGGCTGGCCCTCAGGAGGCGGAGCTTGCATCGGACCACGTAGCAGCAAGCGCGAGGACCACACGGCCCGCATGGCCTGCTCTCCGCCGGCCGGTCGTCAGGTGTGGCCAGCCCGCGTGGGGCCTCCTCCGACACCTTCATGGTGACTAACACGCTGATGACGAAGATGATGATGAGGAGGGCGAAGAGGCACTCTGCCTGGCCACCCAGGTAGAAGGCGAGGAGGCCCCCGCTCCAGTCGAGCGCGGGCAGCAGGTAGCCCACACAGCCCCCCAGGCTCACCATGAAGGAGAAGGTGGCGAAAGCCTGGGCACAGTCGTCGCGCTCGCGGTACAGGTCGGAGAGCAGCGCTTCCAGCGGCGTGAAGCAAACCTGCCCGCAGAAGTCCAACAGACCCACGCCCACGACGAGCAGGCCCACCTGCAGGGCCCGGCTGGGACGGGTGGCGCCCCAGCTGAGGCGGGTGGCCAGCACGTCGGCGTGGGGGATGATGAGCAGAGCCAGCAGCACGCCCAGCGACAGCAGCCAGATGAAAGGACGGCGTCGGCCGTAGCTGCTGTTGCAGCGGTCACTTGCTGAGCCGATCAGGGGGATGAAGAGGAGGCCCAGGACAGGACCGATACCTGCACACAGGGGACACAAGGACTAGGCTGAAGGGCTCTTCTAATGCTGCTGTATTTTCTAGCCGTCCACTGGACCTTGTGCCATATTGATTTGCTGTTAAACACTTGTATTGACCAGACCCCTTCAGCAGCATCAGTCTCAATAAGTATATGTGGAAACAGCTTGTAATGGGCCTGTTGAACAAACGCCAAACCTCAGCTTCAGCTCTACCTCCCCCTCCCCCATCCCCCTCTCTCTTCTGCTCACTCACTCACTCACTCTCCCTCCTTCCTGCTTTCTCTGCTTCTCCCACTCTCTCTCTCTCTCTTTCTCTCCCTCTCTCTCGACAGGCTTTCTAATTAAAGAAGATGACTAAGAGTGCTCGCTGGGCCTGGATTTTCATTTGATTCATGTCCAGATTCTCAGAGGCTATTTCTACCCGAAGCAGCGGGTGATGAGTTGAGGAGATGTTCAAGAACATATTAAGTTCACTAGAGGCTATCGGCATAAATACTGCATGGGCCAGAACACCAAATGTAATCCAAGATATGAACACAAAAAGTAATAATAAAATCCATTTAATGTCATGTCAGAAATCTGTCTGCAATGGTGATAAAACTAAGATTACTGTCAACAATCTTGTGTGGTTGGTCATTTAAAAAGATCTCTATGGATGATACACAAAGATCATTTGTAAAGAATTTGCTCACAACCCAAAAGGACAAATTCCCATAGGTTCTGTGTTTTCGAAGGGTATTTTGAGGAGTTGGGATTAGTTTGGACCAGCACCCCTAAAACAATTCAAGCCTGCCCCTGTGAATTTAAAGCACTGAAGCAGGTCTTGACAAAGCGTGTGTTATTCCTGCGGAGGGATATCTCTGTGGGAGCAGTGGAACCAGATAGCCGAGGGAACTAGCTGGCCTTGGAGAACATTTTCAAAGGATAGCTGTCAGCGAGGGGTGTAAGACAACATAGGGAGGGTCACCTCCTCAGCAGAGAGGTTTAAAAGTTTAAACAGATTTCTGAGTGTTTCAGGGTCTGTGGGTATTTACCTCTTTCACTGTATGAAACATAATGATCCTATTTTGATTGGCTGACATAAGAGACTATTGTATGTAAAATCACACAAAAGGCCAACAGCACTAATGCACAGCTATGATGTCAAACGTGTACAAACACAGATAGTTAACTATAGCACACACAACCTCAAACCAAAAGGGCTATTCCATGCTTGTGCCAACAGTACCTGTATCTCAGGTGTGTGAGCTCACTGGATGGCTCCCAGTACAGCAACAAGCTACTTGGATGAAACTTAAATAGTCTGGCATTTTAGCAGGAAAAAAATCACCAGTTTTCACTGCATTTTGTAGTCTTCCTGAATCTGAATTTCAATGGATATCAGTGGGGTCATTCATTTTTTGCCCACAATACCATGCACATGAAAAGATGCACAAATAGTTAAGCCTAGCATAGGCACTCCCATATGCACGCACACACACCCCTACACACTTCATGGCTTCAGTAATGACTTCGGTGATGTGTTTGCTAACTCTGCACAAAAACACAGAGGGTGGTGTGGACCATTATGCTGCTCAGAAAGACACCAGCTGTGAGAAACTGACAATTGCTTTCTCGAGTCACACCAAAGCAGAAGAAAGGAGCACCAATCGCACTCCGAGCTGCTGGCCAATGAGAAACATTTCCAGGAAAGTCCCTGGAATTGTATGAGGAAAAATTTTAATCTTGATAACCTCATTTACAAACCCCATTTTATGTTTTTAAACAATGCCCGTCCTGCTCGGTTTTGGACACCATTAATATTTTGCAAAAAAGGCTTGTTTTGAATTCTTTGGCCATTGTGTGATTAGGAAAAAAACACTTGCCAGGGTGGACATGTCTATACACAAAGCCTCCTTCTCTGTCTTTGCTCTGTAGCTGCTGAAGGAAAACCATAGTCTGATATCCCACCAGTCATGGAGAGATACATAATCATATTGTTACTTCTATTTGGAAATCATTTACCTTTATGGATCCTTATGGAATATGTATATATTCATATGCTCAGGTCCAATTAACACCAGCACACACACTAAATAGATGAAATAATTAGCTAGGTCACGTTAATGGGAGCAGTATAAACTTTAGAGTTGCAAGCAGTACATCTAAGCAATGATCTGCTATGTATTGTCTTAGAAGTGTTTAATTTCATTAAGAAATAACCACTGGCACTCTGAGAACTAATATAAAACCCATATGATATCTAAGAGCTACTGAACTGGACAAGCAACTTAGCGAATATGGAAAATTTAGGCGACGATCACAGCACACACGCATACACACACGCACGTGTGAGAAAGACATAGAGGATCCAAAGGAAAGTATTGCACGTTTAGCCCAGCTACAGTGAAATACACAGGCTCGACACTGGTCTTCAGAGTCCAGGCTTTTTTCTGTGTCCCATGCCTTTCAATTAACACCTAATTACCACTTGTGCAAAGCAGCAAGTAATACAGCCACTAATTTAGATAATGACCCCCAATATAGAACTGCTTCTTCGGAAAGAAACCGAGCATGTACTCAACATAACCTGTCCTTAACCCAGCCAAAGCCATGTGACACAAACCAGACCTCACATGCTATCTCCTTCTTAAGTTATATCTTGTTTCCAATCTCTAGACCCTGTTGACTGGTGATAGCTGAGAGGTGCTGTGCGTGAAAAACTGGACCAACAGTGTGTTTAAAAGAGGCTACAAAGAGAGTCCGTGCAGGACATAAAGTTGTGTCTGCTGAAAGCCTCCGTTAACGCAGTTTCCAAAAAAAGTGACCCCATTCTGGTGTTGATTCCTGAGGGGTAGCTCTCACAAAAAAGTACGCGGATTAGCGGATTAGTATCAGTTAGCATTATTAGCACAATCTACTCGCTTTCACTCATTTTCAGCTATTTTGACTGGACCATCTATTCAAAGAGCAAAGCTGAGTTGTGTGAATGAGGCCTTACCCAGCACCATGGTCATGTACTTCTCCTCTACGCCAGCCTCCAGAAGCAGGGGTGGAACGTATGTGATCCCAGCCGCCACACAGATCTCTAGACCACATGTCAGCAGGTTGAGTAGCACCAGACGCCACTGGGACCTCCATCCAGGCATAATTCCACGTGGGAGGGCTCGCCTTCCACCCGAGTGGGGTTGAGGGACAGGGGCTTGGGGATGGTGGTAGGCTCTACTCAGGCTGTGGCGAGGTGTCTGCGAGCAAGGAGGGTGTGCGGGGGGCGATGAGAAAGATTGGGATGGCTGGGTCGCTGCTGCCGCAAGCTCAGACCTGGGCGATCCGTCATGGCTTCAGCATTCTGGACCTTGAGGAAAACGGAGACACAGCAAGCAGCGTTTGATTAGTGAGATTGCAAAGCAGCCACCTCCTCAAGCAGACAGACGGGGAGGGAGAGACAGAGACAGACGGTGACTCATTCGTGTGCCAGAGCCCAGTTGGGCTTTGCTTGCTAAACCAGGAGACCTGAGCATCTGGGAGGTGCACAAGTGACAGAGGAGGGGGGTATTCCTCCAGGACTTTCTGATCCGTACGCCTCACTACCCAGGCCCCAGCTGGGTTGTTCTCCTCTCCGTGGGCTCGCTTCCCCCACTTGGCCATGCACAAGCTTCCCCCGGGCCTGATTAGACCAGGCCGTGACAAGAGCCCCCTCGGCAAGGCACGACGCCTCTAATTAGCAGCCATTGTTTGTGCAAAAGCTTTCCTAATGAGTCAAGATTCCTAGCACTTCCTGTGGACTTGCCAAATCTTGGGAGGAAGTTATACGCAAAGCGAGAATATCATGTACAAATTATTTTCTCTTTTCTACTGAGTGATGCAACAATATTACAGTAGCTTATATCGATGGTTTGAGCTCATGGAATACACATACAGTTCCATAAAAGGTTATAAATATTCAGTGTGTATTTTTTTGACATAAACTGCTTTTAGAATTAAACTTGTCATTAGTTATACAAGCCCTCAAAAAATGTGAGAAAACCTGTGAAACTTGACCTTTGGCATATTTTCATAAAGAAGTCTTTGAGTCCTCAGGGATCTCTCAGATATTCCACATTTTGGGTCTGTTAAATCTACGAACACACCCGAGTCAGATGACCGGTGTTTCGTACCAGGGTCATTGGCTGGTGCTCTGGCAGCTGCAACAGTAGAAATACAGAGTCTGTATGGGAGTCCTTGAGGGCAGGTTTAGAAGTCTTAATAACAGACAAATAACAGATGGGAGATATACAGAGACTGCTCCTCTCTTCAACACCAGAGTTTCATGTTAGTACTGAGTATAAACCTTTTTTAGCCCTGCAATGCTAGTTTACAGCTTAAAGCCTCAAACAACTATGTCTTTTACCCAGAATAGCTGATATTTACCTCCACACCCTTGTCTATAACCACCGAGTGGTGTCCATGTCCACAAACAGTGCATCTCAAATGTGCTGCCCAACGAAACGCAACACCAAACAAATACCACCTCCCACTTCAAAGAGCAAGTCCTCCCACAAGGGTGTTCCATGTCAATCAGTAAAAGGCATCTCTCTCCTGATGTCAAGAAGTGTGCACAATCAGAAATGTGCCTTTCTGTCAGTTACTCAACACTCCGCATTCTGATCACTTTGGAAGACTTGGAAAAAGGCTGCAGATTCAAAAAACAACTGAAACCAAAAAAAAAAAAAAAAAACCCCAACTGAAAATCAAGTAAACAGCACTTCACAAAACAGAAAAAGGAAAGAAAGAAAAACTTTTTTGATGACCTACTTGTAGTCCAGGACTCTGCACAAGCATTTAGGGTTGGCTTTCTCCAGCCCTGCTTGACTGTGGAAGGTCAAGTGATGTAACGCTCTTCGAACAGCATGAGGTGCTGAAACCCATTTTTCTGGTTGCGGGCTGTGCTCTTGTCCGCAAGTGTGTCTCTAATTCCTTTTGGCTCCCGAGCCCCCTGCCTGCTGCCACTGCACCATCTGAGTCTGATGAATGTGAGAGAACACTCTGAGCAAACGTCATCTTCCAGAAGGAACGAAAAAAAATGAGGAAAAAACCCGGCCAGGTGCTAAATTCATATTTGGTGTGAAATTCCTCCATGAGTATTGCCTCCATCTGCTCTCGTAAGGAGACAGAATGAGTGTGCGATGTTTGTTAAGGAGTCTTGGAGATTTTATGCAACTGCAGCCTGGAAAGGAGTGATGTCAGTGAATTAATTGCTGTACCTGAGAACTGTATAAGTGAAGCATAAGGACAAAGCATAATTCAATTCAAGCCAGAACTCAACTAGTCTCCCTGAAGGTTTAGTTAAACCATCACAGCAAAACAAGCTCTACGCTGATCATATCCCTCTCTGTGAGAACTCTCCCTCTCTGTGAGAACCGTGAGAACCACATATTTCAACATAACCTAATATGTGAATGTCATATAACGTACCATCTGCACTCACAGGATTGACATCAGAATCTCACCTCCAGATGAAGACAAATTCTCATGAGGAGAACTTTGTGAGATGTCTAGTAGCTGAAATAAAGGATGTTTTGAGAACTTGGAATGTTAATGATCTCATCCACTGGGCCACTATTGAAGTGTCTCAAAACAAAACAACACAACACAACACAATATGCGAAGGACAAAGCAGATGCCCCCTTACAGAGCTCCTCACACAGAAACCCGTGGGAGGCTCAGCTCACTGGGACTGCACAGCTATTTCACACCCAAATCCCACTGCTACAATGCTGAAAAGACCTCGTCAGGCGATCCAGCCCTGTCCCACCCTGCTCGGTCACCACTTTGCTGCCCCGATGCCCAGGCAACCGCCCGACTCACAACACCTTCCCTCCCCTCTCTGCACGCTTTTCTCCAGAGTCAGCCCCCCCTCTGTCGAGCTTTGTAAGGGGACTCATAAAACACCGCCCAAGCCCACAACTGGTCATTTCCCTTGACTTCATCTGCTTTTGATGGTAATGATTTTACAAATGAGCTAAATGTGAGATAATCTCCTCCACTCCGGTCTTTGCTGCCACAATGAGCTTGTTTCAACTCATCGTGTGGCTACCAATCCCTGTGAGAGCTGAATAAGGTACAAAAATGCACCATACAAAAGGGCCCCAGGACAGAAATTCAATACTGAATTTAGACACCTGCAGGACTTCTTCACTGCACCCCCATTCTCATAAGAAGGGTTTCCCGTCCATCAAACATAATACAGTGGAGCCCGTCCAAAATTTGTTTTTACCCATAAGGCTTACAAAATGTTGAATCCCAGCTGGGGCCAGTGTTCAGTGGTGGGGAACCACCGTGTGGAATTTATCAGCATGTTTGGCCAACTCTGAATTACACATAAGGTAAATCCCACATGCTGTCTATTAATCTGGCATGCCTGGTGCATACCTTTGCGTAGAATAATTCATGCAATTTAGAGGCCAAACTTTTTGGATTTTCTGGATGCAGGAATCTGAACGTACCACCACTCCAGAACCTTGTCTGGAGGCCCACCCCAGGCCCTGTCATTCCAGACAGTCCAATACCTTCTGTCTGAGTGTGCTTGCCTTTCTTTTGGCTGATGTGACGGCTGAGGCATTTGAGCGGGGGGAGACAGAGGGGATAGCAGGCTTCCTTTGACACCCCTGCCCCTCCCCGACAAGTCCACATTTCTAGACCTATTCAACTCCCCCACCTCTGCCACCCAGTGAAGCTTTAATGGCTCTGAAGGGCATTATCACCATACAAAACAAGCTTTGTGTACGTTGAGTCTGTGTTAGTAATCTGATATACTAAAGAATCAAGCCCTTTCAATTAACGTATTGTTAACACCGAGGGCATGCAGAAACATTAAAATGGCTGTGGAGGCCGGAGTGGTAAAGGATAGCTCCAATGGTAAAGGGCAGGATAGCTCCGATGTGACATCATAACCACAAGTAAGACACAAGACATCAATGCAAACACCTCGAAAGGAGCTTCCTGTGGTGATGTGACTCAAGAGGAATGAATGAGAGAACCTTCTGCTTTAATCAAGACACTTCTAGTCTTGATTCCAGTCAAGACACTTCTAGTTTTGATTGGTTTGAAGGCCACAAAAATGTCAAGACCTGGTCATTTTGGGATTGAAAAGACCTGCAACAGTATTTTTAATGAGTCTGTGTCTTTTTTTTTTTTTTTTTTAATCTGCAAGATGAAAATAACTGATCTGTTTGAAAGACACAGCACTTTCCCCATGAAAGTATGAAAAGGCAGCAAAGCGACATGTCCAGGCAATGCTGTCATCTAGAAATTAAGGCTAAGAAACTTCAAACTAAGTGACACAATATATGTCCACAATGACATGCCTACACAACTCAGTGTCATGTTATAGGAGTCTTTGATGCATTCTATAGTGTGCAAGTCTCAGTGCAAGTCTCTACCTAAGCAAGGTCACATGACCATAGCACATCTCAGCACTCTTCACCTTGCCAGTCTGTTAATATCACATTTGGAATCAACTTTTGTTGCCACTCATGTGGCAAATCTGACCTCAGACAGAAGCAGCACTTTGACGGTTAGTTCTCACATACACACAAAAGCAATCGTGATATTTAGGCCTCATTTATTATTTGTATTTCAGTTCCACTGGTCTGGACCAAACCAAAAAATTATACATTGTTGCTTTTTAGCCCTGGTTCGCTTAGTGTTCACACTGAAACATTTCCTATCGGACCAAAGTATGTAAAGAAAATTTAAATGGATACCTCACATCCTGTTTAACAGCTTTTATTTTGTATATTTAGCAACAATAACTACGATAATGCCACCTGAACTAGAACATTATGTTGGGCTAAATGTGCTTGTGGAGTCTATTTATGTGAGGTGGCATTTTTATCAATTGAAAACTTATGAGCTGTCAAAATGCATTAGAGGCAATACAGTGCGAGGGCATTTTGAACGCGTGAGCATTTTGTACATTTCCCCCCGTATAGCACAGATACGCTCGGTGAACCAAATGTTAATGAGACATTTACCTCTTCGTTGGCTCATTTCAATCCTCTTGTTTAGTGCTTTCCATGGTTTGGAAAGCAGCAATCATACTTGCTCTAACAAACCGTACTATCTGAGCAAACGTGCTAGGGCTCATTTTAATAGAACCAAAGCTGGCAAGTGTAAACACACCCTTACACTGTGAACTTCCTGGCTTGTGGGATATGTTAAAGCCAAAATTACTTTTAGAACACTGCTTAGAATGGCTTTATCCATGTGTAGACCAGAATGGAACTGTTCCCTTGTTCAGTAATCATCACCATTTGAGTAGATAAACAATTTACGGTCAGTCAGTCACTAAAACTCTTTTTAATCACTCCAGTTCTGTTCACATAAGAGGACTTACACAGTTCACTCTATGTAATTATTTTATCCATTTAATTCTAAGGATCAATTTGTGACAGCTACACATGTAATGATGGAAAAAAAAGAAAAAAAAACTGTCCACGATCAAACAAACTGCAGCCCCTCCAGCGTGAAGCTGAGATTAAAGCTCCCATCTAGTCCTCTCGCATGGCCATTCAACCTCCAACACTAACCACCCAGCCAGGGTAGTTTAATGAGCTTTTCAGGGTAAACACAAGAATGCCCCTTCACCACATTTATCTCCTACTCTGGCCTTTAAACAGAGGGGCTTTCCTCTCCCACCACTCAGGTGCTGCAACCTGATCCGCCAGGGCCATTCAGCCCTGAGGCCATGCTGGGCTCCTGGGAGACCAGCGCTCGATTTTACTACGGACATACGATACCAAGAGACACTTAGGAGGTCAAAAGAGGGAGAATGGAAGGCAGCCACTGATTGGGGGTGGAGGAGATGGGGGTGGGGGTGGGGGACCGATCTCTTAGTTTAGCTGACTGCAGAACATTTATGTGCCCATATGAGATGATCATATTCAACATCAGTCTGGTGATGTGGGTGGGGGGTTGTTTACATCAACCTACTTAAATTCTGCTTTCACGCACATACAGATTTTTAACATGTAAATCTAAGTTGTGATGCATTATGCATAATCTGGAAACAACAGTATTAGCATCTGCTTGACATGTGAATGACTAGTGATCCGTGCAGTATGCACCTTCCGCTAGCTCCACTCATGCCAGGTTACAAATGGCAATGCGCTAAAGTTAATGTTTACAATCACTATAGACAAGTGGTGCTGCACTTTCATGAGATGCACATGGCTTCCATGCAGTTCTGTTAACAGGCACGTCCAGGGAAGATTATTATCTACCAGACATTTTCCACTTCTGTTCAAAGCAGTAAGATTAAAATTTAGCAGTGTTTACTACGTCTACACTACACCCCCCCCCCCCCCCACTCACACACACACACACACACACACACACACTCCACAGCTGCCTGTCACAATGACAGAACAAAGTCCATCAGTGAAAAAAGAAAATGTAGAATAATCAAAGCGGAGTTAAAAAAACATCAAAGAGAAAGCAGTCTAACCAGTTTAAATTCAAAAGTTGTTGTTCCCCCAGAAGTGATCCAAACCTCCAAACCTTTTCTTACTCTAACCCTTCATCAAAATGTGGCAACTTGCCCTTAAGCCTGGTGCATCCTTAGTGCTGATCCCTTCCTCACCAACTCCCTTTAAACTCTCATCATCTCTCCCTCTTGCTCTTCCAGTCTCTTTTTCTCTTTACCTCTCCCTGATCCTTCCCCCTCTCTCCTCAATCCCCCCCCCCCATGAAGCAAACAGAAACCTCATTGAGCACAAATCCTTCCCACAGTAATGGATCAGGATCCCAAAGCCTCAGACTTCACCCTAGCACACATTAGTCAAACTCCTGACTGTAACAACACAACAGGCTAAACAAAGCACAAATTCATATCAGTCCCACCACAGGAGTGTGCTACCTCTCCGTCTGTCCCTGCCCCCAACACAGCTCAACTCGTCCACTTTCCCTGCCTTGAGACCAGCTCCCCCACTTCAGATCCTGCATCATGTTAAGCATCTATCAGAACAGTTTTTTCACCCCAAGTCTAAAGCCAAAATCCACATCTGCAAGTCCTGTACAATTTCTAATTAACAGTTTTCTCAGAAACACACACACACACACACACACCATCCTTGCACTGACCCCAGACTCTCTCTCTCCCCTCCCCTTAAATGTGATAACAAAACAGAAGAAGTGACGTGGCAGACCAGGAAAAGATCAGAGCACATCTCCTCTCAAAAGAGTCTACTGTTTCAGCAGGCCACAGTTGCAGCAACAACCACACCACTGCTGGCTACACCTCTTCCCATATTCATAACCATGCTCTGCTCAGGTGAACTCCTAACACCACCTGTTTTTAAGAACATGCTTTACTGAGCCAAGGAGTTAATTAACTTTTCTTTAAGGAAAGCCAGACGTTCATCCTCTTGTCAAATTACAATTTAATGGTTCATCAATTTTGGTGGTTTCCAAATTTTTAAAAACACCATCTGTGACTATAAAAATTTCAATCTGTTGAGTTGGCAGGATCATGATGAATTTGCTTTTGGCAATGATCAGCACATCCAAACCCAAAAGAACGAATGAAAGAGATTAAGCATATGCTTTACTGTGAAAGAGAGTAAGCATATGCTTCACTATGAAAGAGTTCCCTCTCCATCTATCTACTGTGAACTTTGAGCTAAACAAAATGAGTAGCAGGCATACAGCATGCTGCATCAAAGACAAAATTAATGTCGGCAGTAGTGTTAAGCAGCTCAAGGAAAGGACACACAATCGCTGAACTCACTGTTTCCATTCACTGTTTCCCCCCAGCAAATTGATTGTTAATTTGCTGTTAGTTTACAGCCAGGATTTCTCATTTCCATCGACTGGCTTCAACAATAAAGAATGAACATGAACCCTGATTGCTTTTTTCTTCTGTGATAGCAAAGAGTTTGTTAATTGTCCTCACATAAGCCTGGTGGACAATTACTGAAGACGGGGACGACGAACCTTACAGACCCAAGGACAGCACCTTTCCCTGGAGGTAAGTAGCTGGGGTTTGATAGGGCTAAACACATCATGTATTCATGGGGGGTAAGAGAGGCACACACAGCCAAAGCTGAGAGAAACATAATGACAGTGCATCTGGTTTTAACTTCAGGGTCAACCTGAAAGTTTACTATTATTAACATCAACATCCGGACGGTGCAGCTTCTTACAGGAGCAGACTCTAGCTAAGGAAAAGCCTGGTGTTCAGCTGTGTCTGTGAAGTGGCCTCCAGTGCTCTGGTCTCACAGGCTGTACATCTGTCCCACAACAGATGTTGGAGTATGGTTAGAACAGCTGCTCAGAGTGCCCTGAGCCTGGGTGATTATCACCCTACTCACAGCTGCAGGGCAGGCAAAACAGACCACCGCTCTACTGTAGTGTGTAACTCCTATAACACAAAACAGTCTATGTGAAGAGAAAGGACTAAGCAAAAGGTAGAGTCAACTGGTGCATCTCAAATGCCTCATGAGTCACTGGATGGCAAATATGACGAATTTCTGCTGCCAAATGTTGCCAAGGAGGCTTTGAAAAAGCAGGGAGTTGTGTAATCAAGTAAGCTGTTTGCTGTCTTTTGTTCATCATAACAAATACATGAATGAAATACATTTTTACAGGAGAATTTTACTAGGTTCAAGATGAGAACACTTGCTCTGAGGCACATCTCACACCAGTCCCAGGTGAGCAGGAGTTTTTCCATATGTGGGAAGATGATGTTCCAGACACCCACCAAAAAACTCAGCACATCTATCAGTTGTGCTGAAAAGATACCAGCACCGCTGGTTATCATTTGATGGAAAAGCAATTCCAAATGTGGCCTGGGTTGCATGTGTGAGTGAGAGAGGGAAGTGGTCAGGAAGGGCAAAGCGCCAAGCAGCCATCCAGCCATTACGGACTGGAAAATTCCATTATGAGGAAAGTGATAATTTGGGAACATCTGGCAATAACACTCAGCTAAGCGCATCAGCTGCATATGTTCGCCTGTCACACCCACTGCATGCGCTGACTACCTTTACTGCAACACGAGAGGTTTCTAGGATTCAATGGTAGCAGTTTAGAGAGCAGAATTTGGAGAGTGAGGCCTTACTGAGGCAGTTTTACTGAACATTTGGTTTGTGGACACACACAGTACATTCAACCATTCAGGAGTATGTTTACTTAAATGGTACTTTAGACTTCTGGGTGCAGTTGTTGAAGGGCTCTGCAGGTTTAGAAGTGTCTAAGTCATTGTTACAACAAATATAAAAACCTAGGTGTGTAACATTCTAAATACAGCTGTGTGTGTGTGTGTGTGTGTGTGTGTGTGTGTGTGTGTGTGTGTGTGTACACCTTCCCAAACGTTAAAGCCCAGGCACAATGTCAACACTCCAGGTTGAGCTCATCCACCTTGTACATGAAACGTTTTTAACAGGAGAAGTGAAGAGTTGAAACAGCCATCCCAGCACCCAGTCATGCTGCCTTAAATCAGAGACTTGATCCTTTCACTGGATTCTGGGCTTCTCAGATATCAAAGGTCCTCCACTGCCCTCATATAATGCTCTTCCATCCCTTTCAGCTCATGACATGAAAGTAAATCCCACACTCCCCCTCAATGCGACATGCACAGTGCGCCGCTTAAATGGACAGTCAATCATAAACTTTCATTTCAGTCCATGTTCTTTTTTCTTAAGCTCAGCCCAAGCTTCTGGCACATTCAGAAATTGTTTACTCAGCCAAGCAACAATGTTTACTTAAAAGGCTTTTCTCCCATGCTTTTGCCAGTGTAGCGTCTCTCTGTGTCTGTTTTAAACCATATGGCTTCATCACCCTGGAAAAGTGACAAGATGAGTCTGGTTTATCTTGCTGTTAGTCACATCATACTCCACCCAACTGTGACAACAGTAATTTTGAACATTCATTCCTAGAGATGGGTAGAGTAGCCAAAAACTGTACTCAAGTAAAACTATTGTTACTATAATAATTACTCAAGTAGAAGTAAAATTACTCAGAAATGTATTTAGTGAAAAGACTATTCAAGCAGCAATTTCATAACACTGGGCAATAAAAATTTAACTTTTTTTCCCCACAAACTAAAATAGGTGGGCCTTATACTACTTTATACAGTAGATTTGAATCTATTAGAATATATTGCTTTTCATAGTCATAGTTTATGTGACAGGGCAATTCAATTTTGCCATAAATATATAATTAGGCTACTGCATAAATCAGGCTGTTTTTACACTTAAAATATGTATAAACCTTTTTCTAAAATTTACAGTAGTATGATTTGTGTATATATTTGCCATGAAAAACATCCCTCTTCAGTGTCCATCAGGGGAAACATAGAGGGACTCAATTTTACTTAGTATCGATTTTCTTTACTAATGTTCTTTTCTTTATTAATGTAATGTAAGTATACTGGAAGAAGAAGAAGAAGAAGAAGAAGAAGAAGAAGAAGAAGAAGAAGAAGAACAAGTGGAACAAAATCTTTAAGTAGTGTAAACTAAATAGAACTGCAGAACCACAGAACATATGCAGTACATAGAAACCCCAACCCAATATGTCTAAAACATAATTTCACTTTAAATAACTTTTACAAAAACTTGATTTCAACTTCAAATGATGTTCTGTCTGCTCATTTTAACTTATTTAACACCACATAAATAACATTTGAAGATAATGGATGAAGTTATAATACAACATTATTTAAAGCTGCTTAGCTTTTTGCAAATCAGAATGTCAGGGGGAAGCAAGGTCCCAATTTTGGGGGGATTGACTTGAACCTGTAACTGGCTTTGGTGGGGTCAATATTCTGCCATTAGCCAGATGTGGGATGAGTTAGCTTGGCATCTGTTCCATGTGTTGTAGCTACTCGAGGTTTTTGATATCGGCTAGATATTGTTCATGTAAGTACAACAAGTATCAGAGCAGATTTGGTGATTGTATTGAAATACAATTTATTCATAAAGTTACTTAATAAATGTAAGGGAACGAATGTACCACATTCCTACTCACCTCCGTATGGAAGCATTTCTCGCTAAAGCACATGGATTTGCATTGTGTCATTCGCTGCTGCCCATAGAAGGCCTCCATGAAAACACAAAGTGGCCAGAACCGAGTCACGTTCTTAAATTCAATTACACACGGGAGACTGGCTTAAAAGCTTCAAAGAGTAACAGGAAGAACAAAAGTTTGCAGGCTGCCTGCTTTCACTGCAGCATGGCTGACTTTAACAAAATCATAACAGGATTCATAACAGGTATGATCATAACAGGTATCATAACAGGATTTCCATTAATGTATGCATTTCTCTAATAACTATTGGGCTGGCACTTGCTGTGTATATTTTACAGGTGCTGAAGAGAAGGTGTAATTAATGTAGGTTATCATTACTACATAATTACACCTCCACTACCCCCACACATTGAAAGCGGTGGTTAAATAACATATTGGCTCAGGTATCGGTAAAGAGCAGGCAAACAGAACGCGATGCCGCAAAAGGTTTTAAGCACAATGAAGGTGGGAGCAAGACACAAACGGCCGGAAGAGTTCCGTCAAATGAGGACTCCCCTGCGCCACAGGTACTAGTGCTACTGCTGTCCCGTAGAGCCCAGGGTGGGCGGGGACATTAGACCCCTGAGCGGGAGGGGTGATCGGTCAAAAAAGTGATCTGAAAGTTCCAAGAGTCAGAAAGGGCCTGTCACTGATTTTTCAATGGAAGCAAATAGCAGCTGGTGTGTTCAAGGATCAGTCTAGTATTCTGCATGCTAGTTTTATGCCACTTTAAAACATGCCGTTAATGGGTAATGGATAGAGTCTTAAATTATGCATTAAGCCAAATCTGCCTGGAGGAACCCAGCCCTTAGGACTAAAACTGGAATCCTGCTTGACTAAAACTAACTATAACACACAAAACTGTGTTGTTATATACTTTACACAAAACATATACTTTCAAAACTGTACTGTTAAAATACTTCATCCACTGTATTTATTGCATCACTAAGAAGCCCAGTGATAATGTGGAAGGAATGATCAGACACAGTGCAGGATGTGAAGATAATTCCAAACAACTCATTCCAAAGCCAAGAGGTGGCCATCCTCCGCCCCCTCCGCAAATCCTTGTTCACCTGTGGCCCCCAGTTACATGGACACCACACACTCTAAGCCAGAGGCCTTGGTGGGGTAACGGAATGCTTTTGTGTTTCCCAGACACTGAAAGTCCCAGTAAAGAAGATAAGGAGAGCAGAAGAGGGCCCATCATGGGTTACAGTCACTCTATTAGGTGTAAATTCCAGAAGGTGTCTGCTTCTGTACAGTTGAGTAGGCGTGGGGATTTTATTTGCAGTGGATGGGTAGTGCAGGCTGAAATGATGGATGAACATGTTAAGAGAGCTGTTCTCACATACTACAAGCGATCTCATTCTCTTGAGATTAGGGCCTGGAAGGTGACCAACTTTAAATCTGTGGCTTTTGGCAGATGCACTTATCCAGGGTGATTTACATATTTTAACCTGAGCAGTCTAAGTAGGGTGGACCTCTACAGGAAGGCCTGGGATGTCAACACACTCTGTGCATGTGCTTGAGCCACATTACAACATTCCTGATCTCAGTTGAAAATGACAAATTTTGTCTCAGCTACATCATTTTAATGATGAATATATGCAGTTCGGTGAGTGCAGAGAGATGATGCATAATGTGTGATCAAGGACATAGAAAAAGCCTCTGTCTGTCCAAAGTGGCTCTGTGGCCTGCATTTCCTGATCCCCAGGAACTGAGCTGAGTGCAGCTGGCATGGTCAGGCCAACCTAGGTGAAGGATGATGCAGATGAGCCCTGGAGTGAAGACCTCAACCTCTCACATAACACTGATTTCTAAGGAAACAAGCACACTAACACAGGATAGGTATTCATTTGCCTAATTCCTAGTATTCTGATTACTTTCCTTACTATCTATGTTAAGTGTCATTTTTAACATATCGTTCTACTTTCTTGTGTCAGTAGCTCCGAGAATTCTCATGCCATAAAAACAACATTTACTCATTCCCTTTTGTATGTTTCTTCCCTTTAGACAGATTTTGGAACTGTAAGCCTATATTTTAATAAATCATGAAAACACTCATTCCATTCAGAATGCAATCACAGCAATTGAACACTACTGTTTCTAGGAAAACATATATCAAAATGTGTCCAACAAAACAAACTATCCTTTGAAAGCAACACAAACCATAGGATTTGTATAAGTATCCTCATTAAGAAGCTTCAGTTATGATGGAGAATCATTTCAGTGTGGCTATTAATGCATGTGTGTCTAGACTTCCCCATAAATACTGTCTAGTGAGTCATAATGATTGCTCTTGAGAATGGAAATCTGACCAAATATAAACACCACAAGTAGGTTAGGTTCATTAGTTTAAACCAATGACCGACGACTCCCTACCCCGTAACGTTTTCATAAAACTTTCATTATAGCTTTTCTTCTCTCAATCCAGTGCCACCTGAGTCTCACATTTCACAAGAGCGAGAGAGAACAGATCGAGACTGGCTGGGACAATGCATGAGGTTAGGAACCAAACAAAGAAAGAAACCTTTCAGAAGACCCCAAATACTTACGTCACCTCCCCCTAACCCATGTGTCAACACAGCGGTGGTCTTACCAGCAGCGCCAAACGTTTATGGCCCAGATACAAACATAAATAAGAATAATAATCATTAGTCTTTAATCAGTACACAATCGTTGTCAACTCTTAAATGGAAGGAAAGCGGATTATAACGTTCGCTTTTATAACTTCGTGCTATATGCTGCATGCGGTCAAGTTTCACAAGTGCAATTGCCCCCAAAACTACTTGTTTGTTGCACAGCCCACATAAATAACATTCCTGAGGAAACACTAGCATCACGTCACTGCCCTTCTACGATCTATATATACTATCTTTTTGTTTACAGCATCAGCATTGAGAGAATAGATGTTGCTTTGAATTACAATAGTGGATTTAAACTGCAAGCGCACAATGTAAGAAACGGAAGTTATTTCTGATAGGTTGCAATGAAGAAGTTTCACGCTACTTACACATTCTTAAGGCATCTCGTGGTCAAAGCAACATTATGTCCGAAGGAAGCGTAAAAGCAAATCTTTCAAGACTACATAAATTGCGAGCAATGGCGAGTCCTCCTACTTTCTAAATGTTGCTCCCGTGTGTGCTCCACGGAGCAAATTATTGCCTTTTCCCGAAGCTGCCGTTGCCCAACTTGTGGGAAGGACTTTGCTGTGACGTGATGCGATTACCGGAGAAGACGCGAAAAGCGCGATTCATTAGACGCGCGCAAATGACATCAATTAAACGTATATTTTAAGCACCTTTTTTTGACGAAAGCTGTTAGTGTATTTTTTCCCTTTTCATTTATCTCCTGAAACGCTAGATGTCGGTTTGGCAACTGTAGGCTGTTGCTAAATTTGTAAGTGTTTTTTCCCCCTTTCCAACATGGTAAGCCTGTATAAAAGCAGTAATTAAGGGATCGTCTAGACGAAAATGTTATTATATAATGACGTAATTCAGATGTCATGAAAATGCTTAATTGTGTGTGTCAATATGTTATATTTAGATGTAAAGAAATGTTACTGATGAATCTCCGTAGGTTTTAATCTGCCTTTTACTAGGCACTTTTTCTATATTTTATATTTAGGCACTTGAAAGATATGGAAACAACCACGTTTACCAGCTCAATGCTAGTTGAGAGTTTTGCTCAGACTTTTAGAGAGGAAACAAACAAACTGGTTACTCATTTAAATGTTCTCTAATGCCACAGCAGGGCCCATAAACTGTAACTTAAAGTGAAGGCCGACATAACACGAT
This sequence comes from Electrophorus electricus, assembly GCF_041902795.1. NCBI lineage: Eukaryota > Metazoa > Chordata > Actinopteri > Gymnotiformes > Gymnotidae > Electrophorus > Electrophorus electricus. Next base: position 22,333,881 of record NC_137512.1, on the reverse strand, counting down.
TTACCACGTGGGATTTAGTTTTATGATTTTACATGGCTGTACAGCATGTATATTATAAACAAACAATTTCAAAAACTTAAGCAACTACTGCATTCATAAGCAGCAGAGAAAAACTGGGACTTCATTCCTGTTCTGCCCTGAAATGACTCGTCATTCAGGCCAAGTGTGATATTGTGGACTCTCATTATACACACACACACACACACACACACACACACACACACACACACACACACACTCACTCACACACACACTCACACACACACTCACACACACACATGAGAAAAGGCAGTGCATCTGTAGGGGCCACTATTTAAAGCCTGAGGTGAGAAACACTAGTCCAGCTGGAACAGCTGTGGGGTGCATCTGGCTCCAGAAGCCCCGGCTGATGTCTTGCCTGGCTGGCTTGCAGGCTGGGTGGCAGAGAAGGGAAAACGACACTCTGCAGGAGTTTGCACCTCCACCTTCAGCAATCTGAGATGGAGGCAGACCAAAAACCCAAGACATTTAGTGACACATTTCCTTCCTTCATTTCGCAAGCGCTCCTCAGAGAATGGCGCCGGACACACACCAGTGCATGAATAGTGCAGACCGGCAGGGACATGATGACAAAGCTTTGCACCTGTTCTCATGAAGAAAAAAAAAAACCCCAAAACAAGACAGAACAAAACTGTACAAATCACCGTGAACTTCCTTTCTAGATGAAACTGTGTCAAGAAGAAAAATTTGAGTGAAAATATCACAAAATACGCAGATATTTAAACTATGTCCCTTTTCAAATGGATTACATACAGGAAGATGAATGCAAGTCAAATTGCTAACTAAAATATTAAGTAAAAAATGGACAGGATACTCAATTTGACTAGAGATCAATGTAATTTATACCACATTTGTCATTATACTAGCAAAGAGAAATAAATAAATAAATATTATAATAAATATTATAATTTTATATTATATATATATATAAAAATAAATAAAAAACACATAATGGCTCTTCAAAATTGAAAAAGGGCAGGCAAACAACCTTAAAATGTTACTGTATTCACAAAGTGTACATATTTCTAAGATTTAGTTTAACACTTGAACTAACAAAGACTTGGGAGTGCAGGATATAATTGGTTCATATGCACCATTTAGGGCCACTTTAGAGTAACGTACATGCATACAGTACAATCTGCGTTTGTCCTAATTTCATATATGTCTTTGCCAGACTGGTTTACTGTGTGCATGTTAGAAATTCAGTCCAAGGTTAAGCCTAATATTAGCAGTTATATAAAGCTGTGTTCACCCTAGGAAACTAGCCTATACTGTGACTAGAAATACAAGCAACATTAAGTTTGAAAAATCAATAAAAGCATTAACAGGTTAACTTACAGGCACCAAAATGACACAATAAATGAAAAAGCACAACCATTAGAGTGAGAATGCGTGGACTTTAATTGGCAACTATTATAAAAACACATGGTAAATCATTTAGAGCTCTCGAATAGTCGGCATCATTTGACGTTTCAGATCAGCAAGTCTCGATAGGCTCACTTCTCATAGAAAGCTACTGTTACTGTGAGTTAGAACAGCGCCCTCTGCTGTTCATTAGTCAGAGGGGTGGCATAAGGTGCCAATGGTGATTGACTGCAATGCAGCACCCAGAAAAACTGCTTGTCATCACAAGAAGCGCAACATAGTTTTCTTGTAAAGGGTGCTCAGGAAGAGGCCCTCAAAATACAAGCCTCAAAACAAGCTTGCCTAGTCATGTTTCTCCCTTTGTTAATATGTTTAAAGGAGATGTAATTCACATTGCAGGACACACAAAAGTCATCATTAGATGGCATAGTTTTCATTTCAAAAACACGTGTTAGATGGTAGAGAGTAAGAATAACTTGTGACATCTCATACAAGTATGCCCTTCAGTCTTTTTAATACCTAGGAAAATTGGTATTATACATCTCTAACACATGCCAATATAAAATAACCACATGTTGCTGAGTCCTGGCTGTTTCCAGAACAAGCCTTTCAGGTTCCAAAGGCCATCAGTGATGGGACTAACACAAGCCAACTTTCAAGCATGGAAATGTTAAAAGAATCCAGTTCCCACTTTCCAACAGACCTATAACCACTCATAGCAGGTTGGGAGTTCAGGCAGAATGCCTAGTATACCAGCAGGGCACGTGCAGGACAAGGAGCACAGCCAAAGGGACTGCACAGCCTTATAGCATTAAATCAGTAACCAGTCATGGATATCAAGCCTCTTTTAAACAACTGCAAACTGCACTGAAGGTATGATTGACTGCCAAATTTCAACATAAAATGTCCCACCCCAGCAACTTAAATTTAACATATGATGAGCCATTCTGCAAGATCTCAGTCAGCGCTTGGATGTCAAAGTGAGGGTGGAGGACACTCTGAAGATCTGAGGCAGCATGTTACTCAGCTGGTAGAACATATCCTCTGAGATACTCTGTCAATACAATACAATTAGAAAAGACTGTAACTGAGTGCTTACTATGCATATTTATGTATTATATACCTGTAGTGACACTGGTTCTCTCTTTACAGGTTTATACATAACATAAAATATAGTGTTATACTTAAGAAAATAGAAATTACACATTACATTACATGATGAATTCAATAAAAAACATTAAATGGCTATAAGTAAATAAACACAGAAATAACAGACTATGAGGTAATTCGCCCAATGCCATTAGGGAGGTCATTATCTACCTTTCAATATTCATTATCTGTAACATGGATTAGCTTTTGTCCAAACTGTCCCTTGATAACACTTTAGCCAAAAATAATAATGTGGAAACGTGAATGAAAACCACAGGGGAGCGTTTAGCATCATCACATTTGCATAGTATTAATTTGCATAATGTTCACAGGCCACCACCAGGTTTCTTTTAGTACTAACAACAGCTGCATTTCAGACCGAAGTATTGAATTCACTGAGTTAATGTGTTATGCATGGAAAGCCTTTCCTGATCATTAAGTCAAGAAAGGCTAAAGCTCCGTGATTTGAATAGGACACTCCATAAATGTCTTAGGCGATACAAGACTAAAACCATAGCTACTCCACATCACGCACCCAACCCCACACACAGTATTTACCTCACACAGCTATGCAGTTGGTTGACATGGAAAAAAAAAACAAAAACAAAACAATAAAAGGGTTTTACAGGAGCTAATTTTGAAAGGTGATGGAGTGTAAACCTGGCAGTGGTGAATGTCAAAGAGGTGTTTGATGCTCGTTTTACCCCTTCAGCCTGTCAGCAAGACGGGGCATGCCACAAGCACACACACGCTCCTAGAGAATGACTGATGGCAAGAGCTTCTCTTTAATATAGCAAAGCCTTATCGGCGTGGAGGCTGGTGGGTGACAAGTACTTTTTCTGGTCAACCTAAAAGGCTGCGCTATAGAGACACACGAGGTCTGTGCTGAGTATGTTTTTAGCTTGTTGCCATTGGCAAGGGACTGGTGCCTTTACACTGATGCAGACGTTGTTAAAAAAACAAGAGAGGAGTTTGAGTGATTACTAGACTGTACCTGTGGGACGAGGAACTGGACCGTCCGTGAGATACCGCCGTCCCATGAAGCCATTTCCATCATGAAACCTGCCAATGGCCAAACAACTTCAACATTAAAGCTATCTTTAATGTTGGCAGAACAGAACAGTGAGCGGACCCAAGACTGCTTAAAAATTCACTTCAGGATAGAAATTCAATTCACTAGGCAAATTTAGTTACTTTTAGCACAAACAAAATTAGTGAATGTTCCATGCTGGTTCATCGACTGAAACTTCACTGAATTAAATTACTAAAATGGATCCTGACATCATGCATTCACATCTATAATCATAGTATCACAACATTTACAGCTTGTATTGGTGGATCTGTTGGTAAACCCAGATGAAATGAACAAGTAAGGCCGGAGGGCTCCTCTGTAATATGCTGACCCTCATTAGCAGTGCCCCAGAGGAACGACGTCAGCATTTCCACTTTCGGCTGTATGCTCACTCACCTTTCACACATTTAAAGACCAGCTCAGCTCGCTTCAGACACCAGGGAATGGTCATCTCCTAGAGGCAGAGCAAAAGGGAAAGCAGGTAGATACATAGTGAGAGAGAGAGAGAAAGAAAGAATATATGAGAGAATAAAATTTATATATATACCCAGATTCGAGGTAAGACTTATAGTGTGCTGGCTTTGTAGAGTCCTATGTTTTGGGGCTTTTTCTGTTTTAAAGCAAGACTGAGCTGAGACTGAGCTAAGATTGAGCTGAGATTGAGCTAAGATAAGGTACCCCTGGGGGAAGCAGGCTGGTGTACCCAGTAGTTCATCCCCCTGGATGAAAAACATTTTCTGAACACTCAGCATTCCTTAGCAACAGACTGTGGTCAGGTGGGCTGTGATGGATGGCTGCAGCTTCCCCCAGACTATACTGGTGACTTGGGCCAGCCTGGCCTACACACAGCCGCCTGTAAATTACACGGCAGCGTTAGCATCAAAAACATTTCAAAATGCCTTCTATAAACAGCAAGCACATAAGACACATCAATCTGATTTTATGTATTTTTGAAGTGACTAATTTTAGCAGCACAAATAAAAGGACTTCAAAATATCTCTAGCAATTGTGAATACGAGGACAACTTAATATACATTTTACTCACAAGACATACTGATAAATGATGGATCCAATAATTTATTTTTAACTCCAGCTAAAAGACTAAACACACTAAAACACCCAAGTGTAGTTCAGTAAAGTAAACTGACAGGCATGTTCTATGTTTCAGATGAGAAATCTGCAATCTGGCAGCTGCATAAAAGGAACATCTGATGTAAAATTATACCCAGCATTCTGGGGGGAAAAAACCCCCCATGACATTTCATCAGGCATGTCAGGGCATGTGAAGTTCCTTCACTCTGGGTCTACGGAGGACTGGACTCGGATGAGCTTGGTCTGCTAATTACTGAAAGCAGTTGGTCCCACTTCCTCTCTTCAAAAGCCTATCAAAGCTGCACAGTACCAGCAGAGAGATGGGAAACTTGTTTCTAACACACTAGCAGAAGAAATTAACAGAGCACCAACAGATTAAATGCATCACATCTGACAGCATAAGTCAGGATAAATGCATGGTCTGAGCGATGGTAACTGTGCAGTCACAAGGAGTGACAGTTCTGAGTCAGGTTGAATGGTGCTTTAGTTTTGAAGGAGAAAGTGGACCAGATAACAATCAATGTGGCCTGTTCAAAGAGACGATCACCATGATGACAGTGAGTGCGCAAAGTATTGTGAAGTTAAACATAAGATCAACAACAACCATCTGCAAAATATTGCTACTTGATAATGATGTCTTTTGATATAGACGATTATTTAATTCAGCAGTATCTTTAAAAATGACAACCACACAATTATAAATGAAAAGAAGGTCTAGCCACTACAAAAATAATCAGCCTTAATTTCACTGACTCCTATCGAGAGCTCATTCTAAACTCTAAAACTGCTACATTGCAAAGCCATCAACCAACACCACCCTGATTGTGTTATTTGGGGCAACACTGATGTGACAGAGCCCAGAATGTCTCTCTCCCTCACACACACACGGCTCCGAGCTGGATTCAGTCTGACAGCTTTCACGGGCGGTGCGGGGTAGCGAGCGTGGGCACGGCCAGCGAGGGCGTCCCTCACCTCAGCCATGTCGTGCACAAGCAGCAGCGGGATGGTGATGGTAGTGATGTCATGCGTGCAGCACACTTTCAGGATGTTGCGCAAACCCATGATGGCCGGGTCTCGGGCTGTGAGGTTCCCTGAGCGCACGTTATCGTCCACGCACAGATGGAACACGATGTGCACCTCTGACAGATTTGAATGCCGAGTGATGTAGAATTCACCTACAAAGGAGAGTCAAGCATGTCTGATGATGAGTATCAGTGACCCTAAGGCCAGTCACACAAGGCTTGCGCGAGAGGGGGATGAGCCCTTAGAGACATTAAGCTTTACCAGGAAGAATATTGGAAGAGTTTCGCTCAATGTTCTTGTTTTTATCCTCGGTTGTTCCATTTTTTGGCATTTCTATGGAATAAAGTCACAAAATAAAGCAGTTTTATTTAGGATATGTGAAGTAAGTATAAATTATATATAGAAATTATAAATTAGATTATATCTATAACCAGTAACAATGCTGAGAATCCGAAGCTTTAATTTGATTACAGTGGGCAACCTGAATTGCCTTATGTACAGATTTATAAAACAAATTATGAGATCCTTTATGCAGCACTCAATTAGCAGAATAAACAGATCGAATCACAATTTTACAGATAAAACAGAATAAATTATTCTCATCCAAGTCAGTGACTACCAGGGCATTCATTCCACATTCTGGCAAAATATTTAGACAGCCAGAAAAGAGCTGGATCCCATTTCATTGTTGCTGGCACCAGTGTAAGGAAACGCAACACTTCCCTGCGGAGCCCCTGAAGTTGGATATGCCGTGGTGCAATGCAGGGTTGGGAGTTTTGGATGGGGGGATCCACCGCCCACACACACACACACACACACACACACACACACACACACACACACACACACAGTTGCTGTGTCACTCACCCGGCTGTTCTTTCTGCTTGCTGCTGCGCTGAGCCCGGGCGTATAGCACCACCTGCTGGACCACCTCCAGCTGCTCAGAGAGTCGGGGGAAATGGAAGTCTGTGCACTCTTTTGAGACCGTGGCAAAATCTGGAATGACATTACAATTTATTGTCTAGTTTATATGTCTAGTTAAAAGTAAAGATGCTAATTTTTCTGCATTCCTATATTTACATATACACTTGCCTATTTTGCATTTACTATTTATATCTAAATAATGTCCAATTAATTTACATTAAATCATGCATTACGGTTGGAACCACCAAAATTCTAAACTGTATTTCCAGCAATTATTCACATGATTTTACAGCTATTGTTGATGCACATGTAAGGAATTTCTGTAATGCAAAGTTGCCGTGGACACTGCTGTGTGCTAGGTGGGTATGGTGAGGACTCATGCCTCTCTTGATGCCGCTGTAGGAGTTGACCCTGTTGTCGACGAGCAGGGCGAGGCCACAAAGAGAAGACGAGTACAGCGAAAGTGCAGTTTGCAGGCGCCGGAGCTTGGCACCACTGCTGCCGTGGTGACGGTGCTTGCAGAAGTCCAGCACATTGGCGCGTACCAGCCGCAGATTGTGCATAGTCTTCAGCTGAGCCCCTGAATGGCCGGGACGACGGTAAAATTACATGTTACTCAACGAATGCCAAGGTAGCTGCAAAGACCTGTCAGTGTCATGAGAGAAGTGCAGGTGAAACTGCAGCCATAGTAGCTGTCATTCATTTAGCAAAGTCAGAATATTTCTGTGGAGTTTTCAAGGAACATTGCTCTTGACTGCAAAATCAGTCAAGCATCATTCAAGATTCACTTCTTTTATTTTTACTGAGAATTATGCACATATACTGGTGTCATTGATATCCACAAGACAGCTAGAACAATTAAAATGGTTATTCGAATGTTATATCCTACTTTCACTAGGATATTAGCACAAATGTAACATTACCTATCAAACTTTAGAGATAGCAAATTCATATTTAAAGTGCTACAAAACTTTATATTTATTAACTATAAATTCAAGGCCAACAACTGCACAGAAACTAACAGAGAGAAGCTCAATGCATAACACACTTCTTAAATTGAACATTCTATGAAACCTCACTTCACGATTTTAACAGACGAGCACAAAAATACCGCACATCACACAATGTTATAATGGATTAGATAATTCCAGCATTAGCAAGCATCAGGGACATTCCCAAGCACACCCATTGGAAGTGAATTTAATTTACTGCAATGGCATGTATAAAGCATTTGCTAGAGAGAGTGTATTTTTATGTACTCTCCGTGAGTGTAAAAAGGAGGTGCCCTATTTTTCCATGGAGGCAGCATACCTAAGTGAATGGTGAAGCTCTCCTCCAGCTGCTGCTGCTCCTCGAAGAGCCCAGCCCCCAACTCCCCGCCCTCCGCCAACTGCCCAGGCTGCACCTTAATCTCCTCGCTGCAACACAAGGTGCACTGCTTTAATCTAAGGCCTCCACGGCAATGCAAGTTAGAGCACTGCTCTCTAATCTCCCCACTGCTACAAAAAAAATCTGAACACTGCACCTTAATGTCTTCATCACGACACAAAATCAAGAGAGTGCATCTTAACCATCTCAGTGCCATCATAAATGGGGCACTGCATCTTAATAGTCAGTGCAACACAATGAACACACTATAGCTTAATCTCCTGCAGACCAAAGTAGTGCCTTTTTCCATCTCCTTTATACAACAAACCAGAGCACGGCACCTTAATTTCACATCACTGTGTACCATGTTCCTTCAACACTGCCACAAAACAAAGTTGTATGATCTGCGCTATTAAAATTAAATCAAAGTCAAACTGTCCAATGGTCCTGGAGGAACCTCTGCACGATTGAGTTTTTTTGTTACATTTTTGTTACAATATTCACTGAACTGCAGCTTCAGATATAAATGCTGCCAACTGGTCAATCAACATGACAACAGCAATCAACAGCTGCAGTACATGCAACCATCCATAAACAGCTTCCTATACATAAACTTGTTTAGTTCTTAGATCCTCATTATCAAAAGGTGCTGACTTTAAAACATTTAAAATATCAAAACAATTTTAGGACAGATTCAAAAAATGAGACACCTTCTTACAAGAGGGTGTCTGCCCCACATTTGCCTCCTTGTGGCTGGCTGCTTGCTGAGTAGGCACCATCCCCCGTGTCAATAATCTCAGCACCGTAAGGCCTGACTCAGCCGCACGTTATCTTCATTCAGACAGCCTTGTCCACGGGGTGCTGGTACTGGCAGCGCGCTCAGCTCAGAAGCATGACGGGGCAGCCCAGTTCCACATTGACAGCTAGGCGGAGCCCTGAACTGCCTTACAATACACTGAGGCGAGTACAGGCCCACTTGGCGTGAACTCAAACAGCTTCCATGCACTATTAGAAATATTAGCATTTAGCATTTTAAAAACCCTTCCTCACCTGCCCTTTACTTCTTTCAGTTGTAATAATCCAAACTGGCAGTGGTGAATCATGATAATTTGTAAAACAGCTCCTACTATTTAGGAATAATGAATTTCATACTGGCCTTGCTTCAACCCTCCATTTTACCATGGTCACATATTTTATTACAGTAAGTCTCTGAGGTCAGATATAGTTCTTAAGTTTTTAATGCACTACTGACAGGAAAATTAAGCTCATGCATTTGTCTTGTTGAAAGGTGGAAAGATAAATATTTATTTGCCATTAGACAGGAACTGGGCCCAGGTAGTCCGGATCAGGCCTTTGCATTTCTGAATCAGCTCTTAGCTTCCAGTACTGGCCTATGGATTCCAAATGCAGGTGCAAACACAGTACGAATGCAAGACTATACTGCAAACACGTACCTGATGGTGCTGTTGTTAGGGTTGTGGAGGTCCTGGTGCAGTTTGATCACCCACTCTTGGTACTCCTGTTTCTGAATACCTGTAACCTGCTTCAGCTCATTGGCCCACTTGTTCTCCAGATCCTAAAGACCAGGCCCAACAGTTAGTACCAAGAACATAGCCAGAGCAAAACCACCACCATTGCTAATAATTACTGTAAGCCTACAGGGGTCAGTTGGTGTTGTGTAAATGCCTCAAAAGAAATTTAAGTAATCATGACAATGTATGAAAAATACATTACTATTACTACACTACATCCAATCATTAATTTGTATTGTTTGTCTTCATTAAAATGTTGGCAATGTGAGAATGTTTAAGTTGTTTGTTTGTTTGTTTACATATTCTATACTGTTGTAGTTTGGTAAGCAATTACAATTGGCACTACTATACCTTCAACACAGAAAAGGAGAGTTGTACATAAAGGATCGCTTAGCAACACTAGAGCATGACATGCACTGGGTATAATTAAAACCAGTAGAACTCTACATCAGGTCATTTTACTGTAGGAAGAACCCTATACTGTACTGTATGAGACAGGCTGAAAACTGTTGAGTCTCACGCCTCTGCCATGGTCTTACCTGCTGAGCGTCAAAATGCTGTGAGGCCACTGTATTCACATCCTGGTCACTCATTGTCTTTCCCAGCTCCTGCATAACTTTATCCATTTCTGCAGCCTGCCTGTAGGCGGGTAGATAGATAAATATCAAAAACCCCTTGTAAAACCATTTCCATGCTAAGTCCAACATCTGATAAAAGCATGACTCTCTTAAAGATAAACAAGACTGTACATGTTCTGATGCACAGAAAAGAGAAAATTAGTACTTTAATGCCTAAAGTATTTACATTTAAATTAGATTTTCACCATCTGGCAGACACTCTTATCCAGAGTGACTTATACATATGTTTATCAGTATGACAGTATGTGTGCTCTGTGGGAATCAATCCCATAACCTTGGTGTTATTAGCATATCATACTACAGCACAAACATGATTTAGTGATAAGATGATGTACTGTTAACCAGCAGCAGTTACAAGCCTGAGCAGCAGCCCATGGCCCACCAACCTCTCTTGGAGCTTCTTGATCTCCATGTCCCTCTCGCCGATGAGCTCGGACACGCTGACGTAGTAGCTGTGCTCCAGGTTGAGTAACGTATCTGAGGCTGGGGAGTGGATGAGCTCGTGGTAGACATCTGCAAAGTCCTCATCCCAGCTTGGCTCCTCAGGGCGGGCATGCTCCAGGGTTGTCTGAGGGCAGACCGCGCACACACAGCCATTCAGAGGCGAATGCCCACAAAGATGGGCAGGCTTCCGCCACAACGGTCCGTGATATGATGAGCTTTTATTTTGTTTTGCACATGTTCTACTAAAGATACAAGTGTCACACAATTACTTTCTGATGATCTGCACCAACATAGCCATATGCTATTAATATAGCATTGCCACTTACTTGATATTTCGAACTACAATATCTAATATGTATATACTAACATTCATGGGAACATATTAGTAATACTTAGTAGTGCTTTTGAGACTGAGTATTCAGAAACCTATTTGGAAACAGCCATGAGTACTGGAAGATTGGTATCTGTGCCAACTCTTAAGGTCTAATCCAGCTTTGCATACATGGCACACGAAGGAGAACATTTACAGGGTCAACCAGTTAACCAGTACAAGGCTGCGTGAGCAGCTGTAAATAAGAAGGTAAACAAGCACGTGGAGATGGCCCATGTGTATTTGTGTACAGCCACAGTAAAATATTAAATGTGTTCCTGCAGGCTCGCAGAGCCCTGAACCTACAGGACTTTACGGGAAACAGAGAGGAGTAGGTTTTCATTTTATAAACAAGACAGAGCAAGTGGCAGCAGAATTTAAACTCTTGACACTCTGCAGTTCAAATTTGGATGATCTGCTTGACCTTCTTAAAAGTGGTTATAGGATATTCTGTTTCAAAGGAATTTCATGCATGGGTGGAGGCAACATTGATTCAAAATGGACAGATGCATCTCCCATACAATATATGTCAAAAAGCTCACATTACGCTTTATAACCTCAGTTTGGTAGCTTAAGTGTTCAAGTGCCACAGTAAAGTACTATAACTGATACAGAGGCATGACTATATTTATCACCTGGCATGTTTTGCACATCAAGAATGTGCAAAACACCAATGTCTCTACTATGGGCTTGCTAAAAAATGACATTGCAATGCTTTTAATTTTGTACTGATATGGATATGGATACTCTAATGTTTTTAGTACATTTATTTCATGTACTCTTCAATAACAGCTGCACTTTGTGTGCTCTATTTTAAATTTTCTTTGGATGGCATGACATTTCTTTCTTTCACACCTATGTGCTAAAAATAAGGCCACTTACATAAACACATTTTACATTCATACAAGATCTCATTTCAAACTTTTAAAAATATATTTTCTTATGTATCATGTTTTATTGCCACTCCTATGTTGTAATACATGTTATAAAACAGTTCAAGCGAATACCCAACCTATACACCAAGAGCACATGTCTGATCTTCTGAGGGGCTCAAAGCCTATATAACCTGCCAGAATAACACATGAACAAATTGAAAATAACTGATGAGCAAGTTTGGGAAAGCAAGCAGTAGAACAGTGGTTTGACCTTCCAGGGTGGAACCCTGCTGTACATGGTAGCCAAGTCATGACTGGCACACAATGAAAACAATGAGAATAAGAGTTCCTTACTTAGCAACAGAAAAGTAAAATCAGCCTCAATCAAGATGTTCTACAACTAACATTTGCGAGCAAAACATCAGGACCAGTGGCTTTGTCTTTACAGAGAGAAATACTATACACTCAAATCTTTGTTATTTCTACCTAGCTCTAATACAACAAAGCAAAAAACAAACAAAAACAAAAAACATTTAGTATGTTTTTATTCAAATAGCATTACTGAAATTGAAGGCTACACGAACATTAATTAGGCAACACATACCACAATGCACTAAGCATGCAGTGCACTTACCTCAGTATACGCTTTGGCCCACGAATTTGTCAGTTTGTTAATGTCCACTTCTCCACTTGTCAGCCGTTGTAGTGCTGCTTCTGCATCCCGGTTGTAATCTTCTAACGTTTCACTCTCAATGAAAGCCAGAAGTCTATTCTTCAAGTCTGAAATAAAACCAGTATATAACGGTGAATTTGTAAAGAATGGAAAGAGTAAATGTTATTAGTCTAGTACCTTTTTAAAATCCTAATCACAATGACAGCAAAACAATAGATTTGACTGTGCAACAAAGAACCTCAATAAACATTTTGGTCAAGTGAGAGCTTGGTACCAGCAGATACTGTTAATATGTTATAATTCTGACTTGTGAATAAACAAAGCAATCAAGCATTCTTACCATGTTCTACAAAGCAAGGGATTTTATGAAGCAACATGAGTCTCCCATGAAGATCACTGACGTTTTCTTTAACGGGAAACTCAAGGGGAACTTTGAGGACACAATGATTTCTCCCTGCCTTGAACTCAAACACAAATTCTTTTTCGGTTGTGTTTGTTTTACCTTTGATTTTCCTCATTCTCTCCTGTAAGAAGTCAACAAAGAAAAAGAAAGTGCAGTATAATGCTGCAAATTAGACGCTAGTATATAATAATTTCTGAATTTTTGACACAGACAGGCACACTCACACACTCGTTGACAGCTAAAGTCATACTTTATTTCCTTTATAACTAACTTAGCTAACGAGCTATGACAGAGGTAGCTAAGCTATCTAGCCTTTCTGTATAAAAAAAGCCACAACAAAATGCCAAGAAAACACTGGCAACAATTACCGTTTGATTGTATGTGAGAGTCAAACAAACGGTGAGCGATATCCACTTAATATTACCCCAGCTCGATAGCCAGCTAGTTAACAACCATCTGCATCAAATTTAGGCAAATACAATTGGGCCAGATAGCTAGCTAGCTAGCTAGCACAGCACAGCTAGCTAGCTAACTTGCATTCTGACGTCCATATAAAAAAACAAAAAACATGCGTATCGTTGAAAAGACAAGAGTATATTTTCCAAGCAGAAAATATTATTAACAATAATAACGCAGCTGTTCATACCTTTTAATTGCAAGTTCCTTGTGACTAACACGCCGTTGGTTGATTCATTCGTTTCAAACAGCTGACCAGTTAGTTGCATATTTCTAATTGCAGTTTCGACACAAAATTCATCAATATGTATTTATCAATAATATTAATATTTATCAGTATTTATCACTATTTTATCATAAATCTTACTTAGAACTGTTTATATTGTATAAGTAGTATATACTTGTACTTCTGTTGTTAATTTTCGGGTTAAAAGCAGATAGTATTTAGCGAAAGTATGTTATAAATCACAAAGATACTAAAAAGTACAAGATTGTTCACGTTTGATTAGTTTATTTATGAAGGCTAGTTCTCATAGCCTATAAAGCAAGAAAGCTGACAGAATAGAATAGAATCGAATATCAGACTTTGGCATGCTGAGGCTGCCGATAATGACAATCCGCTTTAGGCTTAACCTATCATTCCGTTTTTAGTCATTACAATTAGGCGGTCAGGTGCGTCTATGACTAGGCTATAGAATTTCCACTGTGCAAGGTAGCTGCGCCATTATCAGGCGTGAATACAGGAATTGATTTCACAACTCATTTAATTATTAAATGGAGAAGACCCCTGTTAAAATGTATGAGGTGTCAGTTGCAGGTAGTGCGTCTCATTTGTTTACCATCTTAATATTTACTGACAGGTTGTCTGCCAAACATAAATCACTGACAGAGCAGTAGTGAACAGAAGGGTCGTTTGTCTAAGTAGCTCATCGTGAAATAGAGCCTTACTGAACGGAATTCTTAGTGGGCTACTATGGAAGCCTAGTGAACTGATTCCTGCGTTTACACAAAGCTTTAGACAAATTGCAGGCACATCAGTGGCTTAAACTGTAAAAAGGCCTAATTTAATTTGGAACTGTAGCGTTAGTATCCTCTAGATTCTATGTGGTTAGTTCAAAGGGTGCAAAGAGTACTTTAAAGTAGGTGTGCGTGTGTAAATGTGCTTAGATTGCGTAGCGTGGAGGCGCGGTAGAGAAGGCAGGAGTCCCCAAGCGCGCTTTCATGGGCATCAACTTGAGATCACATCCATGTTTGCTCTGGAGCTGGTAGAGGGAAAAATACCGAATTGTGTCTAAACCGAAATCAACTAAGTACCTCCGAGGTTCCGAAAATGAACGCTACTGCCCTAATGACGGACAGAAAGTAAGTATTATCCTTGGTTTTATATATATATATACATATATATATATATATATATATATATATATATATATATATATATATATATATATATATATATATATATATATATATATATATTCTATTAACTAGATTCTATTACACATGTAATATAAAACGTATTAATGTGTTGTTATATATAAAATCAGAATGGTAAAGAACACTAGTCTTAAATTTAACTTTAAAAGTGTAGGTTTGGTGTTTGATGTCGTTCGCTTCCATTTGCGCCATGCTCCTACAAGTTTTGACAAAGACAGGGGTTTCTTTAGGCCTGTTTATAATTTAAGTATTGAACGACTGTACACATAGGCTGGGTAAGCGGTCTCTATGCCTACGTCTGTTCATAAGCATTGCTGAACAAATGTGACAATGTGGTATACAATAGGTTTTATTGCTGACATGAAGCTACTTTTTGCCACCTGGGGTCAGTAGTTCCACTTTTTTTGCAGTAGACCTGACCTCCGCTGAGACGTCTAACAGCATCACCAAGAGAATTGCTATAGCAGCTGTTAGATATGATTTTAAGATCAGACTGCATTGGTATGGTAATTTTATATAATGCTTAAATTAGCTTATTGTTAACTATGGAACTTTCTTTCCTGAGCAGAAAGATTACAAGAGAGAAGCTGGAGACACTCATAAATGACAGAAACCAGAACTTTCCACTACTGAAAAAGGTAGCCTCTCTTTATTTTGATGGTTTAGTGCCAGTTGAATCAGGTATAAAGTGTTCAGCAGATTAAGAAAGGTTAGAAGTCATTGTGTGTGTCCACCGGACTGATTTACTAGGAGCACACGCTTCCCACTGAACTCCTGTTTCTACACACTTTCAGCTGGGCTCTTCTTTGTTCTTTGTTTCGTTCTTTTTTCCCCAAATCACCATCGGTGCAATGTGCAATCCCCCATGCTGTCACAGCCTGCACATAGTTGTATTTATGGCAAGGCCATGAGACATTGTTTCTCATAAAGACTAATTCTGGTGTTAAACTGAGAGGGATTTTGCAGTGCATTTAAGACACCTTTGCCCAAACTGCTCGCTGTTCAAGGTAACAAACATCCTAAAAGTCAGAACACTGTGTTCCAGATGACAACTCACAGCAACATACTGTGTTTCTTTGCAAGTTTATGTAGACACTCACTGATTCAGTGACACCAGATAACCGGTTTGAGCGTTTATTTATTTGTAGAGCTGGAAGTGCAGAGTTGCTGAATAGTTTGCTCTTAGCAAAGAGATTAATGTTGTCGGTATATCAGCTTCTCTGGCTGGCTTTCTCTGCAGTCAGCACTAATCGGCTTGAATGCAGGACACGACAGCTGGGAATAGCACCTTCTAGCCAGAGGTGTAGAACACACAGAAACAGAATAGGTACACAAGACACACGAAAGTTTTATTTTGAAGTGATATAATTTTATCCTTATTATACTTCTAGAATTCTCTCTGAGGTGTTAGCATTTTAATCCTTATTAAGTCATTGTTATGTTATAAACAGTGCTCCGAGTCATGTGTCATTTGAGTCGTGCCAGTGGTACTACATCCAGAGCTAACGTGGGCCTTTACTTTGGTGTTTACGTAAGTGTTGGTCATTAAGAGAAAGGAGAGGCAGAATAAACCTTGAAGCTTTTTGAGTCTCCGAGAGGGCCCTATTATTCTGAACAGAGTGCGCTGCCATGGAAACCACTGGCACTTTGCTCAAGGGGCTGTGCTTTGTGCTGTTCTGCTGGGAGGTGTTATTTTATTTCTGTCTCCTTTGACGAAAACAGCATTTCTAAGAAGGTGCTAAAACAGTGGGCAGCGCTGCATCTGTTTAAAGAGGGAACTCTCTCACCACATAGTCATCCCACGCTAATGTGCTTCACATCCCTCTGAGTTTTTCTGTTTGTCATATGCCATTTAAACTGTAGATTCAGCCACCGCCATACCGCAGACAATGGCATTTAAGGTGTAAGATGATAACAATTAACATTTTGTAGTAAATATCTGGAAAGCTATAAGCATGTGTCACCTCCATGACTGTGATACTTAGTGCTGGCAGTCTACAGGCACTTGAGTCAGAGGGCTTTGTACAGAAGAGCTATTAGGCTTGTGACATTGTAAGCTTCTTGAGAGTTACCAAGAGCGAGAGCCAGATTCCTTGTCTGTCTATCAGCATACTTGACCAAAAAACCCGATTCTGATTCTGAATCCCGATTCTGATGTGGAATACCGGCCTGCTAAAGTAATTCTATCGAACTGGTACCTTTTTGAAATGCATTTCCTTGTAGCCATGCTATGGTGTTGTCCTGCCCAGCTCTAAAATGTATAGTTTTATCCACAGTCTCACATTGCCAGTGCACCCTGTGGAATATTAACAAACTCACCAGGGAATCACCAGCAGTGGACTGAGCTACCAACCCCCTACAGAGTAGATCCCAGCCAGGCAGCCATTACACCGATGAAGCTTTCACCCGATAATACCCATCTCTCCCTGCCTGCACCCGTAGTAAGACACAGTGAACGAATGTGTTGGTTTTAGATCCATAGCTCCTCTGTGGAACATGTTTTCTAGCTCGTGAGGCAGACTGAACCCAAGTACCTTTGTTTCCCTTCTACATTGTGCAGAGGTTGCCAACAACATAAAAGCAATGGGATAAAAATGGTGGATGGTCTGGTACTGGTGAGGTGAGGCATAGCAGCCTCTGTTGATATACTCTGGCCAGATGTTTTGGGGATAGATGTCAGCTGGGATGCCCTGTCATCCGAATGAGCTGTAATCAGATTGGCAGATTGGTAGGTTATAGACCCAGTCATCTTTTAGTAAGCAGGAGGCTCTGTCAGAAGCTGCTACTGTTGGCAACATACACGTGTATCATGCGCACACACACAAACAGTATGAATAATATTGGTTTCCACACCAACACTGCTTGCTTAGAAAATATTAAAGAAGCAACAGTTGTCATTCTTCAGTTCATCCATTAAAGCAGAACAAAAGGACTCCGTATTATGATGAACGCCATCTTGTTTATGAATTTCTGCATTCAAATTGATTCTTGTTTTTTACATGATGGTTACCAGTAAATTAATTCTTTTGATTGTGATTGTGGGTGGAAGGAATTAAATTATGCAGACTAAATAATAATGCATAGTGGATAGTGAACACATTGAACGGTGGAGAAGGTAAATGGACTAAATCTGTCTAAACCCGGTCTAACCCTGTCTGTATCTGCATCTGTCTATGCATGTGTTTGCATATTAGCCAGCTGATGCAGTAATACTGCTGAAGTGTAAGTGGTGGCCTCAGCTGTCACGATGATTTAATTGTGCATGCATGTGTGAGTGTGTGTGAGTGTGTGTATGTGTGTGTGAGTGTGTGTGTGTGTGTGTGTGTGAGAGAGAGAGAGAGAGATAGAGAAAGTGAGCGAGAGAGAGAACAATTCTCGGATTACCTGAGAGAATTCTTCAGATGCCTGTTCTCCAGCACCTTGGACAGCAGCTTCACACCGTTAGTCAGCAGTGATGACTATGGTGTACATAGTCATCGTTACGGAGTTCAGACATTTCCTCGGGTCCATAAAACTGTGGTTTTGTTTTAGTTTTAGTTTTTTAGTTTTTTGTTGTTTGTTTGCTTTGTCTTTCAATATTACCTGTCTTTCAATTTTCCCTACATTTAGTCATTGCTTAGATAGATTGATTGAATGCAGTCAGTGAAAACATAGAATCCATGTCATCTTATGCATCTAACAAGATTACCCAATTTAATTTAATTTAGGCAGTTTTTCCAAATGTCCAGTTTTGTATACAAAGCAATATGGATTCATATATGAAATGAGCATCTCATGTCTGATGAATAACTGAGCATAAATGTAACCATTGGGCAGTACCAATCACACACTTGCACACACACACACGCACACAACACACACACACATATGCACAGACATACACACACACACGCATATGCACACACATACTTGCCATCCTGTATATGGTCTGGATCCCCTGATGCACCTGCCTCTGTCACTCACTGGCCCAGCCTCAGGTTGCTTCCTTGTTCATGCCTAAGCATGACAGCACCAGCCGGCTGTTTCATCGGATAGGGCTCGCTAACACTGGCGCCCTTCCTCTTCTGCCTGAGTGGCTGATACTTGCCATATCACCTCAGAACGGATTCATCCTCACGAGTAGGCATCACTGATCGAAGTGGACATGGGCCCTTGGGTACACACGGACGGCAAGCAAAGGGAGAAAAGCAGAGATGAGGTAGGATAAGGGATGGAGTGGGATGTTGGACAACCCATGCCTTACGCTGTAGTAAACACTACTATTTCTCTCTCATAGTAAGAGATGTATCCTAAAAATCGAATGGAGATTAGTTCCATTGCTGTTGAGACAAACAATAATTAAAAGTGAATTAGAGACTCTAAAAAACAGTTCATAGTATATCCTGCTTAGATGCATATGTGCAAGAGTATATACTTAGGATAAGTATACCCCTAGAATAAGTAGGTAAGTACCCTCAATAGTGACACTTTAAAGATTGTCCTGATATTTAGTCAGTGATGATTAAAACAAAAATAAAATCTTGTAAACATTTGTTTAATATTAAACAAATATTATTATAGTATTATATTTGCTACTTATTTATATTTCTCAATATTTCTGTTCTGAGGTAGGACAGAATGAGAAAAGTACAGTTTCGGTTTGTCATAAAGGTCAATACTTGCTGTAAGGTGGAGTAGTTATATTTAATTAAAATAATTCAGGCATTAATTGGTGCATTTATTTTTGTTAGTCAGGACCCTGTCTGTACCAGTTACTGAAATAGCAGGTGCAGCATGTAGTGATAACTTTAGCAGAAGGTTAGAGGACAGTGACCTTAGTGGCCTAGACCTTAGAGAATGGCCTTAGTTTGTCACTTGTTTCAACCCAGGATCAAAAATTGGAAATCGGCGGAATCAAACCTATGGCCTGTTTGCCATCTGGCTACAAAAGGATCAAAGAGTTCTAAGTGTCCAGCTGGGATAAAAATGATGTAGAAAATATGGGTTATATTGCTACTGTTGTGTGGGCAGTGGGGATTACAGTGTCTGGACAGATGACCTAACAGATGATCTTACTTATCTTACCTCTTCTCAGAAAAGCTATTTTTTGTAGGGTCTCTCTATTTTATCCCCTCGTCTCTTTCCAGTAGCTAGCAAAATAGTTATTTTGTCCTACTTCTAGCTATCAAAGGTCTATTTTAGAAAAACATTTATAAATATACAGTATGCCTATGTCTGTAGTATATCACTTTACCTGTGTGTGTCACAGAATACTGAGGTCTCATTATCTTTGATACTTTATATCTTTTTCATTTTTTTCCTCTTCAAAAGAAAAACAGTGTTTATATAAACCCAAAACATAACTTCATAAATGACAGCACTGCTGCACATTCCTCCTTAGCCATGTAATGGTAAAGTAATGCATCTCTGACTCTCTCCCTGAAAACAAACAAGCATCTCTTGTGTAACTAAAGCTTCAGTCTCAAGTAACGAGGCAGGCCGCGCTGCACGTATAGTAATTGATTTGGCCCAGCCTCCTGCTTCTATGCTCTACCAGTTTGTGTGGATCATGTGACTAATCCCTGCGGCCGTCACAGCGCATCGTCTCTCTTGCTGTCAGCATGTGCCCTTGGTATCACCTGGTCAGCCATTTCCCACGCAGCACAGGTTGCTACAGATGCTGTGGAGCAGCGTGACTGCAATCCAGGCCATTGACTGGCAGCTCGTGTCAGGCACTCAGCAGAGCATAATGATATCCAGAGCCAAGCCCTGCTGCCCTGTGATTGGCAGTTGCCATGGTGTTATCATTAGATTAGTCAGTCTCAGCAGAATGCAAATAGGGGCGTTGGGGAGGAAGCGGTTAGCATGTCCTGCCAGTTGTTCATTTTCCCCTATTAATTATTGATAGTCAAAAGGCACACAGATCCATGTTGGGATGTTTGCTAAATATGTTTTGTAGGCTTTTATTGTTATTTCAGCCTGGATGTCGATAGTAAAACACATTCACATTATCTGTCACATTATGTTAGGTCAGGCTGTGTGAGAACAGTACCACAGTCACTTCTCAGACCCTCTTAATTCTGTTTATATGCTATGCACACACATTCTTATCAGCTATCTGATTCTCCTCCAAGACTCCAAAGAGAGGAATATGATTCCTCTAGGAAATGGCTGAGATTGCATTATGAAGGGGCAGAGATAACTTTCCCCACTCTTTTCTGGTGCTGGAGCTATCTGGAGCTAGTGCTGTGCTGCAGTCCAAAGCTGACATGTACTCAATGGGGTGGGGGGGGGATAGGATTTCCTCTCTGCACTTCGCAGATGTTTGTCACTATCCCATGGGAATGAACAGCAGAGGGGAGGAAATATGACAGCCTGGGAGGATCTGTCTCTAGGAGACAGGAGCAGGGAGGGAGGGGAAGGTGAGAGAACCCAGTCAGTCACAGCTGCTCCTGTGCGGGCTCTTAAATGAGCTTCCCTGCCCTCCTCCTGATGCCCCCCAAGCAGGAAGAGGAAGGCAGTGCTGAGAACCCCTGACTTGGTCTCCGGATCAGGACGAATCCCTTGTGGCGCCCCCTCCACATGCAAGCAGGCTCCCTGTGCGATTGCATCCGCCTGCCTCTACCCAAGCCAGGATCATGGCACAGAGAGCCAGAGCAGTGCACCGGAAGACACATCTCGCAGGTCTGAGAACAGAGCGAAGTGTGAGGAGCACCAGCTGAGATTTCATAGCTTCAAGCTTCATAACCGGTGAGCTTCCTAGCATTAAGGTTGAGTAGATATTACGAATGAAAAGAAAAAGCTTGTAAGCAGTAACTATGCGGAGCTCAGTCTGACAGAGAGAGAGAGAGAGGTGTAGAACTCTTGGGCAGAGAACATCCCTTCTCAAAATGAGATGCAGCCTAATTAATTAGTCAGTTATCTGAGCACTCTGGGACGAAGGGCAGGCAAAGGCCGAACCAGCATGGACTGGAAGCCCTGTCATGTGGGAAGATGGGCCTTCGCCAACCTGCTGTTGCTTTGAGTTCCTCTGGAGCTACTGGGGAAGCTGCAACCAGAGGAACAGGAGAGTACAGCCAGAGGTAAAGAGTCAAAGCAGGCTGTCAACAAACTGTGCTGTGTCATTGCTTAAGTTAGTCAGAAATGGTTGAAATAGCACCATAGACAATATATGAGCACATATGTTTATTAATTATGTGTTTTGGCTGTTTCCTCTGTGGCTTCTTTTAAGATGTTTTATGCTGATTTATACTTCATTGTGAATAGCCATAATGAGATGTATAATTTTACCTCAGATTACAGTAAAGATCTTCAATCACTTCAATTTTTTGAATATTGTTATTTAAAAACATGCTTTTTTTCTCCAACTATATGCACATGAAATAGTTTAAGTTTTAGGGCATAGATTAGTAACCATAACAGGCTGTTCAAGAATATAGTGTAACCTAAGAAAAACATTGCTAATAAATGACTGGGACGGCTTGCCATGTCTGAGAGCAGGCTTGAGTTAATTATTTCAGTTGTTAACTCTGAGCTGAATTATTGATTCTTTCGGTGTTATGATGTTTGCTCAGATCGAATAAGAAAAATATTACCAGCTTGTTATCACTAACCAGGCTACTCTGAGCAAAAAAGCCTGGGATGATTAAAGTTTTTATTGAAAATTGTCTATCCTTTATTCCAAGGCAAATATACACTTTTGCAGTCATAAATTCAATTACTGTGCAGATATCAAATGTGTGTTATCAGAAAAACTTGAAAGACTCTTTTATAATTTCAAAATGTAACCTGAGGTTTATTATTATCATCTAAAGTTTCTTTAACAGCTGTTATTAAGAGCTACTGTTTATGATAGACATTTCCATTGCTGGTTGCACAGTGTAAATGTGTGAGATATTCATCGGGAACCCAATCTTGCTTGCAGAGGGCATGTAAATGGGATTAACATGAGCTTAAAGATGACAAGACTGGCATGAAATGCGTGTGTGTGTGTGTGTGTGTGTGTGTGTGTGTGTGTGTGTGTGTGTGTGTGTTTGTGCGTGCGTGCGTGCATGCATATGTGTGTCATCTCTGAGGCTTAATGTGCTGAAGGACCACTCCATCAAGAACATTTCATCTCTGTGGCTTGCTCTGATTACTGGACTACTTCAGGGTTACAGCCACAGCTTTTCTTCATATGCGCTGCTCGTTTGTCGTGACACATCCCCCCCCCCCACACACACACACCCACATTCTGATTCAGTGGTGTTTCAACAGCTTGCTGTTTATCTAGGAAACAATTACTCACAAGTGAAAACAACTATCTCTCATTCTGTCATGTATGGATGTTAGATAGGGGCTGTTCCAGTTCCTAAGACAAATTTCAGTTGTATAGATATGCTTAAATTAATAAGGCAGACATAACATACACATGGGCATAGATATAAGAAGAGTCTAAATCAATAAGAAAACAATTGCCCTCCAAACATGTAGGCTGCAATGTTTCTGCCCACACTCTTAAACCAAGGTTCTTAAAAGGTTCTTTAACTGGGTGTAGGGTTCATGGAAGAACCTTTAGTTGGTAAAGAACTTTTTCATTATATGAATGGTTTTACAATTTTTTAAATGATTCTTCACACTGATATGTCTCTTTAACATTAGGATAAACAACTACTCTCCTCTTTATATGAAGGTCAAATGACATAGGGCTACTCTAAAAATCTCTAACTTATCTATTATTTCTCATATCCTACAATTAAATCAGGAGATGCCTCATCACTTCGTTATTTAAAATGAAAAAATCAGACCTGACTAGTTTAACTCAAGCTATGAAAGAGGGATCAGAAAAGAACCCTATCATCATAAACAATAGTTGTGATTATGTTGCATAACCTCTTAAACTGGCGTTTGTCACACTAATTTCATGATTCATTCCGTTATCTTCCATCTTCAGTGGATGCACGCACGATTTTTTTTTTTTTTAACACTCCCCCAAAAAAACCCACATTGGTAATTGAGATTCCATAAGGTTTAGTGAACCTTTATTTTGCTCCCATGGAATGGAGATTTGTTCCATTGCTGTTGAGACAAACAATAATTATAAGTGAATTAGAGACTCTAAAAAACAGTTCATAGTATATCCTGCTTAGATGCATATGTGCAAGATTATATACTTAGGATAAGTATACCCCTAGAATAAGTATGTAAGTACCCTCAATAATGACACTTTAAAGATTGTCCTGATATTTAGTCAGTGATGATTAAATCAAAATAAAATCTTGTAAACATTTGTTTAATATTAAACAAATATTATTATAGTATTCTTTTTGCTACTTATTTATATTTCTCATATTTCTGTTCTGAGGTAGGACAGAATGAGAAAAGTACAGTTTAGGTTTGTCATAAAGGTCAATACTTGCTGTAAGGTGGAGTAGTTATATTTAATTAAAATAATTCAGCACAGTGATAGCACATTATAAAATATTAGGAAGGTACTTAGCTAGCCAGCAAGGCAGTTAGCTAACTAGGTTAATGAAGAAATAGGAATTTTAGGCATACTGGCTTAGCTGGCTTTGCTAACATTTGATTACAACTAGCTAGTTAAGTTGAAATATACTTTATAAAAGCCATTCGTTTGATTTAACAACCTTCTAGAAGTAATTTTTGTAAGCTGATTTTTGTAGACAGTGCATCTTTTAACGTCAGCTGGCAGATGTTGGGCGCCATTTTAATATTTAATGTGACATTTGGCCACAGTCAACTAATGTAGACATTGAGAGGTCAGAGCAATATTATCTACTTTTGTAGTATAAATAAAAACTAGCCAATTAATATAGCATTAATCCATGAGAGATGGTACATGTGTGAATATCTCAGTGGTAAGCATGCAAAGAAAGCCAGAGTCAGGCAGTGTAACAAGGATATTAAATGTATATTCAACAATAGAATGGATGTGAGGTGCTGAATCAAACATAATTAAGCTGAATGCTTAATTAACCAGGGCTCTGTTAACATCAGTTCTAAAACCAGCAAATCAAGATAGCTGATATCCATTACTGTCACTGTAGTCTACATATTCAATTTTTAAAAGTTCCTACTCATTGTTTTTATTTATTTCATTTTGGGTTTTTTTTTTTGTTCGGTGTTTTTTTTTTCTTTTTTTTTTATTACTTTTCCCAAATAGCTAGTGGAAAATGCATTATAAAATTGAAGTATTCAAAGAATTATACAATTTTAAAAATTTAAATGGTGCACCATATTGTATCAAGCATATGTTGCTTGCTTATGTCTGTTACCAACTTAATACTATGCAATGCATATATTAACATATTTTATCATTTTTCAAGAATATACCACTTCGCTGGCCTTCTAATTTCTTGTTGTAGTTCAAGAGCACTTTGTATTCTTCCTCCTCCAAATGTTCCTGCCAAAGTCCTTGCCAGATAATTACAGAAATAAACTTAGCTGCTTGATTTTTTATTCAGAATGATGTGGTTTGTGATGCTCTTAATGAGTCATCTTGTGTAATATACAGTTACCTTTTCTGCCAACTTCTTACATGTGCATGGCAAGTTCTAGTTATGAGGTATGTTACAGTGGAAGGTTCGTGACCTGTTACTATTTTTTACTTTTGGCAAGTGATTCATCGCCTGTGGGCAATAGTTTAAGTTGAAAAAAGCTATTTTTCTTATAGCTTCTTCCTTATAGCTTTCATTTCATTATTATAAGCATTGATTGCAATATTTATATCTGATTTCTAATTTTTTAATTGTTGTAATACATTGTTGTTGTTTCTGAATTTGAAGTTTGGATATCAAGTTTCGATTTATGTACACCTTACAATAATTAACATTTCTGCTCTTTGAGCTGCAATTTTGGACCTATCCGCTGACCTCTGCCTCTGCCTGCCGTTTTGAATTACAGGCCGCTTACTAAGTAACGACGTAGTGATGGATAGAATTTATTACAGTCGCCTTTGGCCCATCGCTCCTTGACCGCTGGAAACTTAAGAGAGAAGACATAACATAGCTAGATGAGGGAGGCGGTGCTGCGAGGAAAATGCGATCTGTAAAGCTCGCCAGTCAAGCACCCTCTGCAAGGGCTGCTAAAGTGTCAGTGTCGGAGACCGCCCGGACAATGCTCTCCAACATTTAGAGCCCCGTTTCTTGTGCAGTAGGTGTTCGATGATAGGTAAGCAGACAACATACACGTGTGTTGTACAGTCGGAGAGCAACTGCCTTCGGCGTGGAAAACCTGAGCATGTGGCGCATCTCGGGGCGTACGCAGCAAAGCGGAGCAACGGACAGCTCGTCTCTTTATTTCATCTTTTGCTGACGAAAGCTTTTTAGACAAACTTCCGACAGTTTGGACGTTTTTCTGCTGCTCTTTCTTTTGAAAAGGCCTTTCGTAACCTGATTGAAAGAATTTAATGATAATTTAATTATGTTTCTACACCTGGATTTTATAGCGATCGACATTTTTATACTTGCCTCGCTGCCATGATTTAAATACCCCGTGTCTTAAGTTTCCAAAAGGGACATGTTCCCCGAAATCAACAAGGTAAGATCCCTCCCATGACTTTCTTGTAGGGTAATGTCATGTATGAAATGTGAGTTTCAAAGGTGTTTTAAAATGCTGATTTTCTAAATCAAATGAACGTCGGTCAGCGTGTAGTACTATACAGACATGTAATCCTTAAACCTTTATGGGTGGATTTTGTTACGTACAAATGACACTGGGCTGGAACATCGTGAAAGGGCGCATATATTATTCTAAGGTTCTTTCAGTGTGCCTCCCTCTACCGTTCACCTCTTATTGTTTATTATCCTGCTGGAACGCTCAAAGACTACTTGGATTTTGCCACCTGTCCTACATTGTATCGCTGGCAGTTCATCTTAAGTATAATTTTATTTCTTTTTATGACTACTGCTTCTGCTTTATTTATTTTTATTTAGCTCTGAGGGCCTGTTTGTTTAAATTACTTATTCCCCTGCCACATTTTAAAAACTTTTTTTTGCAAGACGTGATTAGTCAGTTGCTGTCAATAAGAGGCCAACTGTCCAACTATACATCATACATCTGAAGGCACTGGTAATAAATGACACAGATCATGCTGGAACAAGGTTTATCCCACTAAGCATTAAGCACTACATATTCTGTAGTATAGGATGCTGTTCTTTTAATTTTACCCGTGTCCCATGTTAATATTACTTTAATATTCTGTAGTACAGGATGCTGTCCTTTAAATTATACTCATGCCCCATGTTAATATTATATTAAAATTCTGTAGTATTGGACTCTGTCCCTTTAATTATATCCGTGCCCCATGGAATTCAGACAGCCGCTTTCAAATACTTTACAGTGCTGTGTATTGTAAAATTCGACTAGTTTAATGTTGTCGGTTGGTTTAGGGAAACATTGCCTGGCTTGATTTCAGCTGTGAGCAAAAGCTGTATTTATCAGTACAAACAAAAAATAAAAACAAATGAATAAATGAGCTCTCATTTGATTAGTAACACAAATGAGTCCCAGTAATCTGTTTCCCTTAATCATTTTCAGAAACTCAGCAAAGCAGATTAAAGAGTTCATATCCTTTGAATTGTACATGCACCAATAGCTATAAGAATGTCAGTTGAATCATTAAAGAGAGCTGTCACTCTCAGACTTTTACTTGAATTTTGTGTTAAGGTAAGACACATCAGTATCAACACATGTAAACCGATTTATCTGTTTTATTTTGGTATCACATTAGTTTGAAACAAGGATGATTTCAGTTAATTTTCTGCCAGGCTGCAATAAAGGATCTTAGTAAATGCATAGTAAAAGCATTTTCCTTTCTTAAAGTGTGTATTGCTTGCACAGTTGTGTAGCTTAAATCAATTAGCTGGCTTAGGTGAGGTGTTTTCTTAGACTCTGCTATGCTTTCCATATTGATCCATATAGCGATATCAACTCTAAGGTACAGGGAATGCCTGAAAACCAGCACAGGTGTTAATATTCCAATGTGTTTGAGCCACTGACCTACATTGGACATCTGAGCTCATACAAACTGAATATATGTTCCTTTCTGTTCCTGTCATTTCTGTACTGAGTTGTTAAAATTAAAATCTGCATCAGCTATCTTATTTAATACATGTTCAAATTGGATGTGATTTTAGATGGGAACTTTTTAAATCTCTGTTCTTTCTAATTTTACATGTTTCACACACATCACCCTTTATGACATCTGTCCAAACCCAAATGTGTGTGTGATGGTTCTGCTAAGCCAACATCTCCCTTTGGGGCAGGTGCCTCTCCAAGCCAAATACTTGTGTATCAAATGTACAAATGTGTTTCAGAAAAAGTAGAAAAGATGTTGGATTAAGGGTGTAAGAACCACCCAAAACCCTGAAGCATATGCCATGTCATCACATTGCAAGACTCTTTTTTGCTCTACCAGACTGGTATGTTTGAATTGCTTGCATACATCTGAATTGCTGTATCCTCCTTGCACAAGCCTTCCTTTAACCCAGAGACACTCTACTGCAAAGGGAGTCAAATTTCACTTCTGGAGGCGTAACAGGCGTAAACTGAAGTTCTTTCCCTGATTTACTACGCTGTATAATATACCAATTTTACCTTTTAAACCTTTAATCTGATTAATATGTCCTTTATTAATCATGTTTATATGAGCACAGAAAAGTGAACTGTGTGTGAACCCTCTGGTACTGGGGCTTGGCAGAGCTGAGATAACACCCATTAGTCTTGGGATTTGAATCTGTCTTTTATGTTGCCTGTCACCACTACAGACATGTTGTCCCCATGATTAATATTAGAGCATGTTTGTTTCTTCTCCTCCACACATACCTTAATATGGCACCATGATTCTTCAGGACTCACTGGCACCTTGCCCCCTCATCTCCAGAGAGATTAAAGTTGTTTTGTGAAATATGGACCAGTCCGAAAGCCACTGCTTTTTATAGCAAGTTCACATTAAATCTGTCATGTAGATTTGGCCAGTTTTAGTGTAACATCTGATTTATTCATAGTACTTTAATGTTTTGTGCAACAGATTGACTCTCTTGTGGTGCCATTTCTCTTCAGATAATATAGTACAACATAACCAAATGAAATGACATTATATGGCTAATGCCTCATCTTACCTAATCCTACATTAGACCCACTATCAGTTATTGGACACCGCAGTAACAAAATGTTCACATCTGTTTTGTAAATGCCATCTTTTGAAGCAGTGCACATCTCAACTCCTCTCTGAAAATATTGCGATTATGAATGGAGACCTTGATGAGTCATCCAGGTTTGGGGAACAGAGCTATCTATTAGTTCCATTATGATTCCCTCAGTGTTCACGCAGCTTCCTACACAGTGGGCCCTCCATCGAGGTCCAGCAGAAGCCATGGAACGTGGGAGGCTGCCCGCTCACCACATGTTCTATCTGTTGGTGTTTGCAGGCGGCTAGACCAGAAGCTTTCCCTCACCCACCGAGGGCACAGGTGGAAGACGCACGCCTGGGAACCAACCGCAATCTCTCCCAGGTACACCCTCTCAAATGTACAGGGGTGACTCTGAACAGAACTGCCCACCATGCAAAAATCTGAAATAGAGTAGCACCTCCCTTCATAAGGTGCTTTGGATTTAAATAGATTCTTCTCATATACTTCAGCCATCTCTGTCTGACAGTGGGTGGCCAATCCAAAGCTCCTATGGAAGGTGCTTGTGTTAAAGGTGCACTAGGTAAAATTACAATTTATATTGGTCAGTATGGAATGTTGTACAGTGACTGGTGAAGGCTGGTGGTGGCTTAGGATGAATGTGTTCCCTTGTTGCAGTTCTAGGAAAAAACAAACTGGAGGTTAGTTCCTCCTTTGAAACCATGTGATCATCCTCAAAACTATTAGTCAGCTAGTAAACTACCATTTTCAAGCAAAACTGATAATGTTAGAGTATCTAAGTATTTACTGCATGGCATGGTAATGTTTCCTTTAAACAGGCCTTTAACTTCCTTTAATAGTTGACTAAATGCATTCCTTTGCATAGCCCCTAATGAGGGCTGCGGTGACCATCTGCACCACTCCCCAGAGGAGTGGCTGTTCAGAGCTTCTCCCTGCCAGAGTCCGTTGACCTGACTGTGGTTTTAATAGCTGCATTACCTGGACAGCTTGGGTGCCTCTTGTTTACAACCTTGCTACTGTATTCACCCACTTACGTGGTTGTGCAGGTACCTCTGCACTAAATTTAGCTTCTGTCTCCATGCATCATAATCAAGTTGGCAGATACTGCAGCAGCCTTGGAGCATGAGATTAAATATCATATCTATCTATAGATGGGGTTGCTCCTTTTTCGGCCCAGAAATTTGTCGAGCTCTGAGTTTGAACCTTCAGGTCAGGGGGGGAAAAAAACTGCAGTGTGCAAATGAACCTTCTCCCTGATATATTGCCCAACATTTTATTTTTACAATATTTATTGCTGTATCTGGAAGATCTCTGCAGTAAAATTATAATAAGAGTTTGGCACAAACGCAGCAATGATTATGGTACCGTTCATACATTAGATACACAGTTGATTTCATGAAATGTGAGCTTGGTTCTAAACTAAAGTGTTTTCAATAGCACATTGTTACTGATGCTACAGTTATGCCCAAACCTAAAACAAATAATTGCCTGGAAAACTGCTGAGACTTATGAATCACTGTAAATTGGATGCAGAAATCCCATCTCTACATTGACATAAACAGTTATATGCAATACAGTACTGTTGCAATGCCTTGTAAGCTTTCATATATAAAAGGCTCAGAAAGCTCATCAGCATTTCAGGTTTCTGGTGTTTTCCTATCAAAGCACACACTTTAGCTTTTGTTACTCCTCATTTTTTTCCCTTCTTTGAAATTTCTTCTTCTACCCAGGGGTTAAGTCAACATGGTTAACAAGCAAGCTAAGTAGCTGGGAGGTTGTGTGTTTATCGGAAGTAGTTTCAGGGTGGCAGTGTTTTAGATTAAATCCAGTTTCAGCACAATTCATTAAAGTTTCACTTCAGTCAGTTGACGCTCAACTCATCAGTGACACTGGATTCATCTCTTACACAAAATACATCTACTGGGTAATATATTTCTTTAATTAATCCATGTCCCCAACTCTGAAAATTGATATAATCCTCCTGAAAGGCCATTCTGCTCTATTGTCATCACCTTTGGATGCTGATATCCTTCTCATGTGTCTTGTAGAAGCGCAGGACAAGGACTGGCACTTTGCCTCAACTTGATCCACCAATCAAACAGGTGGTGGTGACCAATGGCAGACTCCTACACCAAACAGATGGCACCTTACCCAACATTGTAAAACAGCTGGTGCAGAATGTCCAACAAAGTCAGGTAAGAGAACAGTTTTCATCTTTCAGGTTGGTGATTCTGTAAACCCTGCATTGTTTTTTAGAGCCAATCTAAGCTCCAAGTCCCTAGGACACTGATTAGATAGATGTGCTGAAAGCTAATATTTTTTTCCTTGATCAGAGCTGAAGTTAGAGGACTAATTCATATGACATAAATGCATTATTGTCTTATACTAACCTTCAGGAGGAAAGGGAGAGGTCAAGGCCTCAGTTTCCTACGCGGTTTGGTTCCTCGGTGGACAGCATTTCCGAGTCATTAACCAGAAGTATCATCAACAAGTTTGAGAAGATCAGGACCTATGAGGGACAGAAGCTGCCCATGTCACCAACAGGTCAGTTGGCACCGTGCTGGATTCACCCTCCAGCTGGGCTTGACTGAATATAACTTGCACTTTAAATCTCCAGGAAATGAAGAACAAAATGAGAAAGGGTCAATTTATAAATGACCATGATACTTTTTGTTGAGCTCGTTCAAAGAGTCTGTGAAAACCATTCAGTTTTCTATTTCCAGGTTTCCAGATTTCCGGCTGTCTGTTATGTAACTCACAATAGTAATAAAATAAAATAAAATAAAGGTTTCAGGTTAGGCTTTCACTGTCTGTAACAATTTTGGCAGCACATTTTGCAGGTGATTTTGACCTGTTACAGAGATAAGTGGCGTAAACTAATGCCTGGTCTTGTCCAATAGCTGCACTGAAGCACTTTCAGAAGCAGCTTACCGTGTATGAGCAGGAGGAGATCATGGATTACTCTGAGATCTGGTACCTGGGACTGGACACCAAGAAGATAGAAGGCAGCCAGGAATCTCCACACAATTCTGGCTATGATGATGAGCATGGAAACTACCTCAAGGTAATGTCGTATGGTGTCACAGGTACTGGGAGAGCTTTTTGGCCATATCCTGTTTATGTAGTGTTTTGTGGATAAAGGACATAGATCCAAGTTCGTTTAATAAAACAAATATGAAAACCAAATCTTGCTGCTTTTGCCCACACAAGGAAGACATGTTCGTTGTGTTTTTATCTGTTCATGTCCCATTTTGTTGGTCAACGACAATGTGGCTCATAAGTGATGACATGAACACGTTCTCTGAATGTGTAGTTCTCCATGATTGAGTTTCATTGCATCAGCTCAGGCTTTCGGAAAACAACATACTTACTGACACACGGACCTCCTACTCAGCTTCACAAGAAACCGTGAAATTGCATTACAGCAAAAGGCAAGCTAATCTCCTGCCAGCTCCTCCTGTGAACTGACCCACCCTGTCTCAGACCTGGCCACACAGTCTCAGACACAGACTTTCACCACATGCTCTTTCCATTATTTAAGCGTTCGGAGCTAGTGTCCCCAGCAAGGACTCCTCCAGTAGTCACACAGCACATGCTTATCTCCCAAAGTTATCAACATAACCTTGGAGCAGTTTATCCAGACACCATACATTTGGAGCAGGTTAGTCTCGGGCCTGAAATTATAAATGGATTAAAATAACAAATAACAAGGCAAATGTGGCAAGGGGAATTTTTGATCTTATTTTGTCTGACTAGGCTTTTATTTATTTTTTCCCCCACCATGATACATTAAGTGTTCCTGCCAGATGAACTCTGAAATAGCCCTTGCTTCAGCTATCCATAGCCCAGCTATGACTGACCTTCCGAATATGGTCTGCGTGTAGGTGCTTCATGACCATATCGCCTACCGCTACGAAGTATTAGAGGTGATCGGGAAGGGCTCCTTCGGACAGGTCCTCAAGTGCCTGGACCATAAAACAAATGAGATGGTGGCCATCAAGGTCATTCGCAACAAGAAGAGGTATTTCCAAAATGCTTCCTCCTCCAGCGCCTGTCTGTCGCGGGTTTCAGTAGGAGGCCTTGCGATATTGCACACGATTCATCAGCATCATCATTTAGAAAACATGCAATATAATATTACTAAATATTAACTGAATGAATTAATGAATGACATATTTCGAGTAATTTAGAGTATGTTATTTACAAAATGAAAAAAAGCACATTAAAAAATGAATAGCAAAAGAAAAAAGTATAGAGTGGTTTCAAGAAAGTATTCTTGAGGTATTCCTTTGAAATTATATTTTGAACAAACCAGAAAAAAAGAGTCAAGAGTCAAAATATTGCAGTTACATTTAAAGGTCACACATAGGAACAAGAGCACTGAGTGTGTGTCCTTGCATGCGTTTTTAAAAGTGGACTTATTGTGAAGCTGGTTATCTCGCCGTATCCCAGTTATGTCATGTCATTCCAGGCACTGAGATCTATAAGTGACAGGGTGGTAGGTCACAGTGACATTCTGAGAGGTGTTAAAAAGAATCTGCTGGTGTTGCGTTACGTGTCCTCGCTCCGGCGGGCCGACGCTGCTCCGGCCGAGCCTCTCCCCATGTGACTGATACAGACGCCATCAGGTTTACAGCCTTTCAATAATGCAGGAGACAAAACGAGAGCTTAGTGGCTCAGGGCCTGCCTGTGCTCCACTCAAAAGCTTTAGACTTGAACTACAGATGCAAATGCTTGTGGCCTTGGGTAAAAACAAGGGCCTGCATAAAAGCCTAGTGAACTGTAGCACCAACGTGGATTTTAAAAATAGACGTACTGCAGCTTTTATAATGAAAAAACTCAAGATCTTTATCAATTCAGTTTTATTACTAAAGTAACACAAATCAGAACATGTTTATAGACCTCATAGTGTATGTTTAGCTGAAAAATTGTCCAGGCAAGGTATCAGATGGGAAGGCACAGTGCTGATGTGGGCATGTGTTTGCTGGGTGGTCTGTAGGTTCCACCAACAGGCGCTTGTGGAGCTGAAGATCCTGGACGCTGTGCGGAGGAAAGACCGCGACAACTGCCACAATGTCATCCACATGAAGGAGTACTTCTCCTTCCGCGGCCACCTCTGCATCTCCTTTGAGCTCCTGGGGTGAGGCAGCCAGAAGAGTTACCCTACTCTTCGTCATTCGGATGACCTTAAGCATTTAATATGACCACAGCTATAAAGGGGTTAGCCGCGCTGCCATCCCTTTCCACTAATACAGCATGGAAAAAGAGAGTGTAGTACAGGCACAGTTGGAGTCAAGCATGGGGTGTTGCTTCCCCCCCCCACCTTATGTTGTGTTACACATGACGCATATGTAGTTAAAAACATTCCTTGGTAACGATGAGCCGAAATCAAACTTGACCCTGGAAGGTCAAAATTGATGGCCTTTGTCATGCAGTGCGTGTTTTCTCAGAATCGTTTAAAAGACAAAATGCTAATTACTATTTGAGAGTTCACTGACTTTTGCTTGCCTTTGAAACATTTGATTTTTGGCTACATCACCAAGGCTGAGCAGGTGGGGGTAAAATATTACTAACTGATGACATCATGTTTTCATCATCTATTCAAATCAGGACAAGATAATTACTTTAAATCAGACGTGTGTAAAACCTTGACGAAAACCTTTCTCTGGGGATGGTTTACTATGGTTAACACAGACTGAGAGTCCAGCTATATGCTTTGGGGGTAAAGTAATGGATTAGGGCACTTATTGAGGATATGTTCCATGTTCAGGCACCCTGACCTTCAGAAAACCTGCCACCCGATCTCCTGTTACTGTCACCAATTCCTTTACTTAATGCCTTGGTTGGGTCCCTATCTCTTTCATCATCTGCTCATGGTGTGAAGTCTCCAGTTACACTGAGCCACAGGAGGAGCTGTTCACAGCTGCTGCTGCAAGCCCGTTCGTTGCCAAACAGAACTCTCACACCAATGTTCTCAAAGGACCCGTTCATATTGCTTAGCAGTTAACGCAGCTTTTAGAGGGATGTCACTTTTATCAGCGAGCGTGTTAAAGACTACGTGTATTTGACGTGGTCTGGAAGGCGTTCAGCCTTCGACTTAAAACTAATTGCCCTCTGCCCTCTAGAGGTGAAAAGTGTTATTGCATATAAATGTTTTTTAATCAGGTGGCAATCTGGAAAATGCATCTTTGTTTCCCAAACGTGACTCACACAGCCATGCCACTGTTACTTTCCATTACACAAATAGAGATGCTTTCATTACGCCTCCCTTTTGTTTCCACACAGAGCAAACCTGTACGAACTGATCAAGAAAAACAACTTCCAAGGCTTCAGTCTGGCTTTGATCCGCCGCTTTGCACACTCTCTGCTCAAGTGCCTTCAGATGCTTCACAGGGAGAAGATCATCCACTGTGACCTCAAACCGGTAAGCTTTCTCCAGTCTTCACTGAAGTTATGGAGCACCCGGAAGTGGGTACTCTTTTTGAGATCTTTGTTTTAGAATGTGACAGCTAGAAGGCAGGTTTGAAGATTACAAACATGCCCCTAAATCCTTGGTGTGTTTGTCTTTAAAGGTCATGTTTTTAACATGCTTTTGCCTGTTTTGTTGTGCTTTGAAGGAGAACATTCTGCTCTCCAAGCGAGGGCAAGGGAATATCAAGGTGGTGGACTTTGGGTCAAGCTGCTATGAGCAGCAGAGAGGTAACACCCCCCTTCCCACTTCCCATTTGTAATATCATGAGAATCCCATTCCAGATGGCCAGTCCCACATACTCACTCTGGCTTTGACCTTTAATGTCCTTGAGAATCAGAATCAGTCACTTTATTTCACAGCGTGTGATAGACATACTAGGAATTTGTCTTGGTGTGTCCAAACATGACTGACATGTAACATACAAACCAGACAAGTGCACAGACTTTTTAAACATATTCAAGACTTAGGCGTTGAATATTGTGGATACCAGACCGCTCCAAGCTCAGGCGTGTTCATTCACAAAGGTTTTGTTTTTCTTTCCCACTTTTTAATCTATTGTTATTATTACAAAGCTTCTGTCTGGCTCTCTCTACAGTGTACACATACATCCAGAGTCGTTTCTATCGCTCACCAGAGGTGATCCTGGGCCATCCATACAGCATGGCCATAGACATGTGGAGCTTAGGCTGCATCCTGGCCGAGCTCTACACGGGCTACCCCCTCTTCCCTGGGGAGAGCGAGGTGGAGCAGATCGCCTGCATCATGGAGGTCTGCGTGCTTTTCATTTGATTCGCTTTCACGAGATTTTATTTTGATTGTGGAACAACAGAAATAATATGGCACCGTGAAACATCACGTCCTCGCTCCGACTCAGGTTTCACAGTGTGGATAGAAATGCATGTTTGTTAATGCTGAGTTATATATATTTACTGCGTTTGAATTTCTTGAATACATCTGTGCTTGTAGGTGCTGGACCTACCTCCAAGTGAATTTGTTCTGACAGCTTCCAGGAGAAGGCTATTTTTTGGTATGTTTTGGTGTTCTAGCTGAACATCACTGATCACGGTGCAGTGGCCCTGTAGTGACTACTAAAACAGTGGGCTCTGGAGATGTAATCATGTTTAAACTGCTGCGTGTTCTGTTGTTCATTCAGACTCAAAAGGAAACCCACGAAACATCACCAATAGCAAGGGGAAAAAACGTAGCCCGAACTCCAAGGATCTTGCCAGTATGCTGAAAACCAATGATCCAATGTTTTTGGACTTTATACGCCGCTGTTTAGTGTATGTACATCCAAAATTGGATCCAATATTTTTCTCATGTTTGAGTTACATTTAAACATGTTTATTCATGTCTATTCATTACTCAGTTCCACTCATTGACTTGCAAATACTTGCAAATATTATACATGCCTGTGCGGGCACACACACACACACACAAACACACACACACTCACAGCCACTAAATGCACTCAGGCCAAACACATGCTTAAACTCAGAAGGATATGTAAAAATGTTTTTTGTAAATGCGTTTGATTTTGCGTCTGTGGCAGATGGGACCCCACTAAGCGCATGACTCCGGATGAGGGCATACAGCACGAGTGGATCCACGAGGGCCGCCTCAACAAGCTCCGCCCCTTCAGGAGACCTGGGGAGACTGAAAACAATTGCGAGTACACTTGCCGCAGAACAACCACCAACAGGACTGGTGAGTTACTTTACTCTATTCTCAATATACTTTACGCATTTAGCCTGCACTAAGAATATTATGTGACTTACACCGAATAAAGACTTCCATAAATAACTTACACTGTTATTAGGCAGTCCTTACTTTGTCAAAGGAAACATAAAAATGCTTACAGCTTGCTTGTTGTATGAGTCAATATATTTCCTTTTTTCATACTTCTAGAAGGTGTCTAGAATAACTTACAATTATTGTACACAGAATTGAAAGAAAACTCATATAAACCCGACCTGTCTGTGACTCCTTGTTTCCACGCCACAGGAGAGAAGTCTGGTCCAGAAGACAGAATGAAAAGGGAGAACGCAGCCAGAAGAGGCCCTGAGGAGCCCTCTGAACGCCTGCGGCCCATCGGCGCCTCTGCAGAGCAGAACACCTGTGAAGGAGTGGGCAAGAGTGAGGCCATGCACAGCAAGGACCGCCACACACACAACGACCCAGACAGCAAAGCAGAGAGCGACCCAGAGGCCAAGCCAGACAGTGGGGAGTGCGCCGCTGAAATCATCGTTAAACCTCAGTCTCAGGCCGAATCAAAAACAGACTCAGAGGAGCGGGAGTCTCACTATCTTCTGCCAATCATTTAACAATATAATTTTGATCCAGAATGCATTGGCCACAGGGTTAAGACTATCCTGGGTAGCTGCACTGATAGAGTCTGCAGGAAATCTACCCTTCTCACCCTGAATTTATGTCGCTGGAAGCTCAGAAAGGTTAGTGTGTGCTTGCTTTTAGGATCAGTCTTCTACCACCGTCTGGTTTTGGGTTTTGTTTTTTTTACCAATCAAAAGAAAACTGAAAGTCAGTAGTGTAAAATGAATATCCCAATCTGTACATTTTAACTGCATCAAACAGAGTTATTTAGCTGTCACTATTCCCAAACTTGTTGGTAGCTTTTGGCTGCTTGTGCTATACTTAGAAAGGTTAGACCTTACTTTATGACTAATGAATGAATCCTATGAGCCCTTCTTGAAAACTGACATTTTCTTCACATACCCAGTATTATGCATTCATGTGAACATTTATTGTGTCTAGGCCCTGCTGTAGGCCCTGCTGTTATCGTATTGAAGTAACCATGCTTTTAGTAACATTGTGTAAAAATGTCTTTACACTAGCTTTTAATATAGTTGAAGTTGAATACTCAAGCAACTATAATGTGCAATATTTCTACATGCTTTAAAAAATGTTTGTATTATTTGTTACGACTTGCCCATTTCTTGTTTAGGTTTAGCCTTGTTGTAAGATGGAATCACTACTACCTATGGGAGTGTAATGAGCCTGAGCCAACAAGATGTTCTCACGGTCAGTAGAGTTACTGCAGTCATTGTGTTCCTATAGAGTACACCTGACTCTGATCATGAGATGACTCTGCTGTATTAGTGAGGTCAGCACAGCAGAGACGGTGTCCAAGACAGGAGCAGGACACACCTGCTTTACAGAGAGACACATGAAATGTTTGATCAGAATGTGACACAATTATGTACATTTTTTACAACATTTTTGCAGAAAATTATTTGATTCTGTTGGTGTTGATTAAAATGATCGTGGTGATGATTGTGACAAAGTAGTATTAAGAGTGAAGAATGTGATAATGTTTGAAAGAATGACAAAGGCTTTCACACTGAGAATGAAGAGTACTGAAACCAACAATGTATCTTTTATTTTAATGTTTAAGTACTTTATTGCTAACATGTCAGCTTTCGGATTTTGTTTTTCTGTATATACAATTCTTACATTTTGCCATGCACTATAAGTGTATGCCATGAGGTGATGTAAACTTAGACAAGGTTTTACTTGTTCTTGTATTGATCGTGCATATTATGAATGAAAGAAAATATTTTTACAACCACAACCGCATTGTCTCGTTGCTTTATTGCTTACATTTGTATCATCAAACGCAATTGTGGGACAGCTTTTTGCTGGACGGTGGTTCCTTCATGTTTGTATTACATGGCACTTCACTAAAGCTACACACTTCCACTAGCAATGGTAATCACTGCAGATGTTTTCAAGGGACCTGCAGCCTTTAACAAATCAGAACGCGGGTTCGCTGAAATCATCCTGAAAGGAAGAGTTTCATGAATGGCTGCGTTTGTCAAACCTGTTGGCGCGAAACAATCCTAAAAGTATAGCACTATAATTTTCAAATATATATATTTTTTTGTAGAATTGGTTTATATCTGCTTTGAGCAAAAATCATTTTCCGTTTTACGAAATGTCAGTTATGCTTCGTTTATTATCTCGGTATCGTGTGACCATATATAATCTGAAAAAAATCTAAATATAAAATATATATCTGATTCTGTCATTGGGAACATAATCGTTTCGTTTTAATGGTAAAAACGTTATTACTCGAATTATTATTGAATAAATTACGCGGTTGGTAGTGGAAATTTTACCCAAACGAACCAGAAAAATCCAAATATATTAAAGTCACACTAGTACACTTGGAGAGAAAATCTGCCATTTCAGAATGTCGTGGGGACAAGTTCTCAGCGTCCCCAATAAATTACACCTAGGCTATAGCCTACCATAAGATAGTCATGACCACCTGAACTCACTCTTATCTTTGCCTTCTCACCCCGCCCAACCCAGATCTGCAAACAAAACCAGGTGTTGTGATGACACATAATTTCATATTTTATGATAATACTTCACTTCAGTGACTGTTCACATGCGTTATATCTATTTGAAGAACTGTGTTATCTATGAATTTGACTTGTGGTCCGCTTACACAGCTGGAATATTATTAAGCACGGGCAGAAAACACACAGAGACACCTTCATCTTTAGAGTATTGTTTCCTGTGTCTTCTCACTCGCACTCAGCTTGCCTGTCATTCTCTGCCCCGTGGTGTACTGCTCCTGAGCTCCTCGGGTTGATTCTTGTGAAACTGATTCGGTCTTATTCACTATTATGTTATTCTCATAACAATGTGCATGAAAACACGAGAGAAATCGCATCAAGTATTGATTCAACCAAAGACGCCGCATTTTATTTTTCAATATAGAAAGATACCGAAGCCTTTCATACGGGATGCAGGGCCGGACTGGGAACTAAATTCAGGTCTGGCCTTTTTTTCTAGATAGGCCCACTGCAATCACAGCAACTTCAAAATGAAAACACACTGCTCCCCCTGCCAGCTCCGCATTCATGCTTAAACGGCTCGATTGGGTTTCCCCTATCTTGTATCAGTAAACCGATAGATACTACTAGAAGTAAAACCTGAGCTTTCACATTTGTCTAAGATAAATAAGCGTACTATCAGTTACTGTGAACGTATATTTCTGAACAATAATAAGCACTGTTTTATTCACAGAATCATTCCTAAACTTTAATTTCCTAAATTAAAATGCTGCGTTTTCAATTCTATTTTAAAAACAGTTGACATGTTACTTTTTTTTGAGGAGCAGAGACGAATGGCACGTCTCAAATTACTTAATCTGCCCTATGTAGTGCACTATAATGGACATGAAATGGCAAGACTTCCAACCAAATAGTACATAATACGTCTGATCTAAAGCTATTTATATTCAGGAATAGTTTAAATAACTCCTTATTTATCACGCAATGACTTAATTGAAACGTGTGTCATTTTTAAGTAGTTGTAATAAGCCTAGTTGTTACTGTGACTTCTATTTGCTGCACCGTTGGTGTTTTACTTCCATGTACGATTGGTTCTTCTCCTGGTTCTGCCTACTTCTACATACAATTACGTTGTTCTCTAGTTGGCGGTATTTCCGTGACTGGATGATGGACATGCACTAAGGATACTGTGGGCCAACGCACACTTGGATATTAAAACACTTTTTAATTGGGTTCTACTTTTAGTTATCTCAGCTGTCCACACAAAGAATTGTCCCGGTACTCATAATGGTCAGTCCATCCCTGAAGGGACGTGTTGCAACCCTAGTTACACTGGACGTCAGGCAGTTGAAAATTATTCCGAAATTAATTGCATATGCCAGCGCCATTATTCCTGTGGCCATTGCTTACATAAAAATCCCAGCCATTTCTGAAACAGAAGAATTACCAAAACTATGAAATTTAAACATTACCGATACATATACATACATATAACTGTGTGACATATTTATATAGACTAATAGCCTACCGCGTCGATACGATAGTCTATTAGGCTATGATAAACTTATGTCTTCAGAAAGTGCCCTAAGATGTTTGTCGTCATTTGGAAAAAAAAAATCGTGAACATGTCGGGAATAACACGTCACTATAGTGGGTAAGTTACTTTTAGAATCTACATTATATCCTTCGCATATTTGTCTTACAAACAGACCGAATTAATGTAGGTTCAAACATCAAATTAGCCAATATTCTATTTTTCCACTAATTAATCCACATTTTCAATTAATGCGCAAGTGTGTATAGGAGTATCCGGGCTACTGAAGAGGCTCTAGGTTTGACCCGTTGGGCATGCCGTACTCCGTTTTGGTTAATGGGCCAGGAAGATGGCGGCTGTCACTTTGGTTAGCCGTCCTATTGGTGTCCTTCCGAGGCTATCCAGTAAGTATTAACCTGATAACAAAGCAGTGACTATAGGTGCGTAATGTAACCCATATTGAAACTGTGACTTTATGTTGCAAAGGATCCGCAATGCTGAGACAAGTTGATATTTAAGCAATCCATCGCCCTCTAAAGCTTCTGGTGACCCCGGCTTGATTCAGCTTAGAGGCTATTCTTGTTAGACAGCCATCAAGTCATAGCCTTCTTTTTAAAATATGTGCATTGTAATACTAGCTAGCTACTTAATGTTTTCTATAACTCGGCTGCATTGTCAACAATAACTTCCTCAGTAGTATTCTTGGAGAGGTTATGCGTTTTATGATTTTCTAATGTGGTAGCTCTCAGAATTTTATGCTACCGCTAGAGAGCTGTGAAGCTTTTGATGGCACTGGATATGTTTTTGTTTTTCGGGCTGGTTTATATGATGAATCTATTTTCGTAATGCGTGTTATTCAACTACCCATTTAAATAGAGTTAACCAGCTGCTTGGCTTAACCTGCTTTCTTTTCACTTCACGTCGAAATCGTAAGATGGATAGCTAGCTAGCAAAATCTGCTTCATTCACTGTCGTGGTTTGTAGGTACAAAAAACCAACACAACTATACTTCTTAGCTAACTAGTTTAATCGGACGTTTTACATGATTTTATTAACGCATTTTTGACCTTTTTGTTTTGATTTGCGTGCAAAATCTTAGTTCTAATATCAATAAGGCTAAGTGTGCCATGTCTCGCCTGTAACCGTTTCCGTCTCTCTTTCATCGAGGTACCTGCTCCCCGCTGTTGCTGGCGGCTGGGCCTGTTGCGATTAAGCACAGGAAGGTCCACCATGCCCTTATTCCGAAAGGCAAAGGTGGTCGCTCATCCTCCAGCGGAATAGCTGCGACGGTTTTCGGGGCTACTGGCTTTCTGGGCCGATATGTTGTCAATCGACTTGGTGAGCTTCTGCTTTCTCCAGCTGATTATTTAACAGAAAAATGCACGAAACGGTATCTGAGTAATAAGCGGTTTAAATGAAACTTGTGTTGAGATTTGTTTTTTAATGAAGACCATGGTTCAGATCCGATTTGCTAAAGTGGTCTGTTAAGTGCATGTACGTTTAGGTATTCCAGTTGTCTTGTTTATAGGGATTTGAAATTAATCGGACGTAAGAGCACATTTTTTTTCCCTCCCACTGATGAGTTTTGTTTTGATCTCAGGACGTATAGGCTCACAGATAGTGATCCCTTACAGATGCGATCAGTATGACATCATGTACTTCAGACCCATGGGGGATCTTGGCCAGATCATCTTTATGGTGTGTTCAGGACTTTCTCTATTCCTTGGAATTCTGTCATTGTTAAAGCCTCTTGCCTTTGGGTTAGTTATTCTCATACAATTCTGAGAAAATCTTTTTGTGGCTCCTTTCAGGAGTGGGATGCAAGAGATAACGAATCAATCCAAAGAGCAATTGCTCACTCCAATGTTGTAATCAATCTGGTGGGAAGAGAGTGGGAGACCAGGTATGTGGGAATTTAGAACCATAATGTATGTTTATTGGATCTGCTATAATACTTTAGATGAATGATTCCTCTATAAGTGACTTGATGCATACGTGTTTTTTTTTTTGTTTTTTTTTTTACTCTTTGAAGAAACTATAAGTTCGAGGATGTGTTCGTAACCATCCCTCAGCAGATTGCAAAGGCATCACGTGAAGCTGGAGTCAAAACGTTCATCCATGTGTCCCACCTAAATGCAGACATTCGCAGTCCCTCAAAATACCTGAGAAATAAGGTAGAAATAAGCTGGTCACCTGTCTGGCTCTGAATGTGCTGCTGAGTTTTATCTAATTTAAGAATTTGTCTTTTCATATTCACAAATCCACTACTTTGATCAGAATCAGAAGTCTGATGTATCATGAATTTGGAAATGTTAAACTAATAAACTATCAGGCTATAACATAATTCAATACAACTTAACTGTACTATCAGTTAACTAGTGGTAACAAGTTATTACAAATTATTCCACGTGAAATATACCATAAGTTAAAAATTGAGCTAAAACAGATGTAAGGAGATGTCAGTAATTCAGCATATGCACACAGTACTCAAAATGACTGGCTAAGCATCGAGCCTCCATGCCTTTG
This sequence comes from Electrophorus electricus, assembly GCF_041902795.1. Taxonomy (NCBI): domain Eukaryota; kingdom Metazoa; phylum Chordata; class Actinopteri; order Gymnotiformes; family Gymnotidae; genus Electrophorus; species Electrophorus electricus. Next base: position 22,290,038 of record NC_137512.1, on the reverse strand, counting down.
GGAGCATAGGCTTCGGAGAAAGTTTTAGTTGGAAGGATATGAAATTACAGGGAGTGGAGTGGACTTCTTCAGTTGCTATATCCAGAGAAAGTTATCAAGAAGACTGCAGCTGTGAAAACACTTGCTAAATCACTGGTCAAAAGTGAAAATATTGAGTGTGTGTTGAACAGGCTGTTGGGGAGTCTGCTGTGAGGGACGAATTCCCAGATGCCATCATCATGAAGCCATCTGAGTTCTTTGGGAGAGAAGACCGTTTTTTCAACCACTATGCTAGTATGTTTCTGGCAGTATCTCTTCTGCTCTGCAAAGCTCTACAGTCCTCACAAAGGTTCACTGTAGCATTGTATCAGTTTTCTAGGTTGTTTTGGCCAGCAGATTTGATATTAATGCATTAAATATGTGCCCATGAAGAGTAATTTAGGGACCTAATTTACACCTTACCAGCAATTCAAACAGTTCTTGCCAAGGAAATCGTGGTTAAATAAGCAATTTTGCTCTAGTTACTTTGTTTGCATTAAAGTGGACTGCCTGTGTTGTCTTGTTTAGACATGCGTTGGTTTGGCAAGGCTATACCTCTTATAGCCATGGGCAAGAAAACAGTAAAGCAGCCCTGTAATGTGAGTACCTTAATGCCATCATTTATTTACATTGTAGGCTTGAGTGCTCTTATATAGCCAAATGTACACAAAGGTAATTAAAATTACAGTGAAATACACAAGGTTTCCAGAGAAACAATTTTTCTGACAAAAGCCTTCTGCTTGTACAGCTAAAGAAGGAACTCAGTGTTACTTGTAGACAGTCAGACAGATAGATGGGTAGAGGGAGAGAGATTCAAAATTGTAGTGAAGTATAGTTCAGAAGCACATTGCTTTCATTGCTGGTGAGGGACCCCTGTCCAAAATGCCCTGGTTTTTTTAAATCTTCTGTACTTCATTACAATTCTGAATATTCTACATTTACTACTACTGTACACTGCAGTTATTCACCTGGAATGTTCTTCATAAATATATTTGTCATTTGGAGAAAAGACCTTTACAAAAAGGAAGCAATCAAGCAGCTATCTGATACTAGTTTTTATATGCAGAACAGCTCTGATATCACTCCACAGTTGCAGTCTACCATCCAATCCTCTGTTAAACATGCTATTTCAGCAGGAGACCTCCTTGATTCTGCACAAAATCTTATTGTAGATAATCCTTCCTGTAGCCTTTTCTATCTTCTTCCTAAAATTCTTAAGGAAAATCATTCTGGATGTCCTGTTGTATCTGCTTGTTCCTGAAAGAGAAATAAATATCCCTGTTTCTGGATGATCACACTTTCTACAAATTCATGAACGTATGAAAGAACAAATGCTACCTGCCAACTCCTTGCTTTTTTCAATGGACATTAAAAGTTTGTACACATTCATCCCTAATGAAGATGGTTTGGGAGCTTTAAAACATTTTATTGATGCAAGACCTGAGAAAAATACTCCCAAAGATATTTTCTTCAGACTGACGGAACTTGTGTTAACTCTAAACTGATTCTGGTTTAACTCCAAGTAATACTCCCACAAATAAGGAGTTAATATGGGTACTAAAATAGGACCATCCTCTGCAATCCTTTTTGTTGGATTCCTTGGGGAACATTTTTGAGCAATATACTGGACCTGTACACTTAGATTCTGAGATTCATTGATGACATTTTTGGTATTACTGCATATACATTAGACCTCTGTTCATTTCTTCGTTCTCCAAGTTCCACCCAGCTCTGGAATATACATGGAGTATAGCACATCCTGGCATCATGATGGCCTTTTTGGGATGTTTCAGTGAAGTTGGCCAATTCTAAATACCACCATCTATTATAAACCTACAGACTCTCATTCCTATTTGCAGTCCAATTCTTCACATCCCAAGGCCTGTAAAAACTCCATCCCTTACAGCTACTTGGACTTAAACACATTTGCAATGAGAATGAAGACTTCCACCAGAAAGGAATGGAAATGTTTGAATATTTTCAGAACTGTGGATGTCCTGAGGAAATCATAGATGATGCCTTTGCTCATGTTGTACATATTCAGAGAGTAGACTCACTGACTTAATAAACAATCTGCTGTTAAGACTACAAGAGTTCCCTTGGTGCTGACTTATCATCCTACAAATAAAACGGTAGCTTTATGCTTCAACACTTCAAAATCCTCCATGACGAGGCAGAGACTGCATCCCTTTTTAAGGATCTTTCAATAATCTCCTCAGACATGACAAAACCATCAAAGACATGCTCATCGAGTGAGATAAATGATTGTTTCAATATTGGCTGTTGTACTGTATGGCTGCTTGCAGCTGCTCTAGATAGAGCAGTGGTAGCTCAGTGGTTAAGGTACTTCACTTGTAATTGGAAGGTTGCTGGTTCAAGCCCCATCACCAAGTTGCCACTGTTGGGCCCCTGAGGAAAGCCCTTAACCTTCAATTGCTCAAGTTGTCAGTTATAATTGTAATTTGCTTGGATAAAAGCGTCAGCTAAATGTCTTAAATGTAGATGTGCTACATGCACATTTATTAAAACAGCCACTAAAATAACTGGCACTAAAGGATCATTTGTCATCCCCCATTCCTCCTCATGCACCACTGTGGGAGTTGTCCACTGTATTACTTAGAAGATGTAATCAGCTTTATATTGGAGAACCCAAGAGGAGGTTTCTGATTCGTTTGCTGAACACCGTTGGACCATCAGAATGAAGGATTTGTCATTTGCAGTGGCAAGGCATTTTTAATACTAAGGGACACTGCATTAATAACATATCTGTTTGTGTTGCCAGTTGTTGATATGGCAGCAAAGAAATTGGGAATCTCAAAAAAATGTATTCATTTACACCTGTTGAACTTTAGAACCCCATGGAATGAATTATGATTTAAACATCTGTTTTTCATATATAAACTGGCTCCTCCTACTAATTCAGAAGCCCTTTGCTTGCACAGCTGATGAAGGATCTCTGTCCAAAATGTTTTGTTTCTCTGGAAACTGTACTTTACTAGAATTCTGAATATATCTACATCTCTTGCAGTACACTGCAGTTATTCACCTAGAATCTTATTTGGACGTGTGTGTGTGTGTATGTGTGTGTATGTGTGTGTATGTGTGTGTGTGTGTGTGTGTGTGTGTGTGTGTGTGTGTGTGTGTGTGTGTGTGTGTGTGTGTGTGTGTATTTTTGGGTTACTGACTCTCAGCTTCTTCAGGAATATGCACAGGAATGACCCCTCCCTTCTGTCTGTAGGTGACGGACGTTGCCAAGGCCATTATCAGTGCTGCCAGAGATCCGGATGCTAATGGAAAAACATATGCATTAGCTGGGTAAGGACCGGCTCTGTGTACGGTCAGGAATGTTGCATTTTAATGGTTTATGGTTGACTGGCCATACATTACCCCCCCCCCCATCCCTTTCTGTCCAGTGCATATGGAGGACAAAAACATGTATTGTTGTCTTAGATCCTGCCTGTGCTAATTGTAATGGAAAAAGAATAATATTATTCCTGTTATTTTATTTAACTTTAAGTGGTTTTAAAGTAAACAATAGACAAAAATAAAATGGTCTGCTCATGTCAGACAGCCTTTAAAAAAAAAGCCACGTGGAATAGGTTTATAATATTATAGCGCAAACATCCTTAGAGCACTCATGGTTTCTGAATGTAGCATGCAAAGCACAAAGCAGAAACAGTAGAGCGATAACACTAGAGATCTGATCCCCTGCCAGCTCTCCTTTTGTAACTTATAATCTCCTGCCAACTTCCACATCCAACTGCTGTTGTTTATCCATTAAATAATAACTTGTACACCCCTTGTACAATTTGCCACGATCTCTGCTCTCAGGCCCAACCGATACCTTCTGCATGATCTGGTGCAGTATGTGTATGCTGTTGTTCATAGACCATTCGTGGCCTATCCCATGCCACGCCCACTCTACCAGTAAGTGTTTCTCCTACATGAGAATTTGAGATGTGTATGCTGTATGATGACATACTATTTGATATGTGAGTAAATAATAATGGTATTTAAAGTTATTATAAGATAATATCCAATATGTCTGTAGAAGAGTAAAAAAAAAGTATTTTTGTTTTAGTTTCGTGGCAAGATTCTTTGAAATGAGTCCCTTTGAGCCCTGGACAAGTCGTGACAAAGTTGACCGGGTATGTTCCCAAGACCCCCTAAGATAGGCATAGCATATCACTGTTTAGAGTATAACATTGCTTAAGGATTAGCAAAAAGAGAGATATGGACCAACATATTTATATTGCAATTATATTTCTGCATTTTGCAATTGCAGCATGATTTGTAGTACACGGTCACTGGTAAACTCTTAATGTATCTTGGTTATTTGGTGTGTTGGATTGTAAAAATGCTTCATTTCATCAAATGCCATCAGGACTAATTTGAAATATCAGAGGTTGGTGCACTCTGTAAAAAATGTAATGACTTACTGGATAGCTCATTTACATTCTGTGACCCAGAGTTCAACTGTGACTGTTCTGTCGTCTCCCTCCTCCTGCTAGTTCCACACAACAGATATGAAGTATCCTGATCTGCCAGGCTTTGAAGACCTGGGCATCACACCTTACTCTGTGGAACAGAAGGCCATCGAGGTCTTGCGTCGCCACCGCCGCTACCGTTACCTGGACGAAGAGATCGGGGAGGCCAAGCCAATGAAAACAGTTGACTTCTAAGGAGTCTGTCACAGCATGGCTCTCCACTTTATTCCCTGTGTGCTTTCACATTTTACCATGACCCTGTACATAAATAAAAATTTCTCCACCTCCAGCTCTGGCTCATAATGTGTGAGTGAATGGGAAATTTGTTGCTCACTTTGACATACCTTTTAGGCTTAAAAAAACATTTTAAAAATGAGATTGGAAGTCTCCTAATGGTAAAGGTAGCAGGTCTACCAAATCTGCAATTATATTGCCACATCTTATAAATGCTGTATGATTTACAGAACTTATGGGGGAAAAAAAACCCATTGGTAAACCCTTAATGTAACTTGGTTATTAAAATACCCAGAATTACTTAGTGTTGGCTCATGTGAATGCCTCATTTATTAAAGTGCTATCAGCACTCATTTGAAACATTGGTTTTTTCACAACACATAGTAACAAAGTTACTAAGATTTGTTAGATGGCTCATATTGAATCCATTCAATATTTATTCAATAGGGAAAAACCCATTAAGCATAGAAAATTGAGCTATTTTAGGGCTTGAAAATATTTTCACAAATGAATTTTTCTGCCTATAAAAATATATATATTTCTAGTAAAGTTGGGGATGTATAAATAAAACAAAAATCTAAACATTAAACAGTTTTATTTATTTATATATATATATATAGAGAGAGAGAGAGACTATATTAAGTTCAGAGTTTGGAGTTGGACAAAGGAATGGAAGTTTATGGAGGTGAAAATGTGCAGCTTGGAATATGAGTAGGTTGTTAAACACATCTATGATATGCATATGAAGAGAATGTAAAGCTGGTGAAACTGCTACCTGCTTTACTATAGGTTTGGCTATGCAGAATAATCATTGAAGTTGTCCCTTTTTACAAAATCAACCACACAGAAAGAGCACATGCGCCTTATGCACTAGATATTCTGAGCAAGCCCATGAAAAATGCACTGGGGGTAGCTGGAATCTCCCTTTGAAGGTTTGCTCCAAAATCATATCCAAATCATTCTCCACTCTGGCTTCTAGAGCCTGAGCATTAGGAAATGCAGTTCCTGTCCTAACTCCTGTGGGGTCTTAAAGTGCTTATAAACTTGAAGTAAATTTAATTTCAATCAGCTGCAATGCCTGATATTTATTCCACCTCAAAGAAACTGATCAATTATATGAAACATGCTTATATCTTTCATGGGAGCATCTCAGTCTCCACAGAAATAAGTATTACAGAAAGCAACATGTGTCAATTAACACCATAAATTATTCATTATGAAGAATATTTTTGCAATATTAAAATAAACTAAATTCTCAAACACTCTATTGTCATAACTTGACACACCAATATGCAAACTTTGGCACAAAAAAAGTCAAAAGCCTTTTTAAATAAAGTGTCAATGTAATATTCAGGCTCATGGCATTAATGTAGGGGATGTAACAGCAAGACAGAAGCTGAAGAGAACGTAATGTACACCCTTCCTGTGGCATCTGCAGCAGGTGCATCTTCAGGTAGATGCCTGGGAGTATTTAGATGGCTAGGGTGCAGTAGGTTTGTGGAAACTAGACAAATGGAGTCACTTCTAGCACCTTTAAGGACACTTTACAACACCTATTAGAGGATACAAACCAGAAAAATCCTATTGCTGGCAGCTTTCAGACATTTGATGGGTAGATATTTCTAAAGTATGAAGAATATTAGTCTAAATATTCAAAACAATCATTTTCTTACACTTGAGTAATGGAATGATTTGTCTGAAAAATAACTGCATTGATCAGGGTCATATTGGATCACTCAGTATAGCCCTCAGGTATGCATTTCATACAGTGCTATGACGGTATTTAAGATGTAGCTACAGCCACATAAAAAGCAAAGCTCTTTTTTCATACAGGAAAATGGTCAGTAAGAAAAAGACTTGTGAATTTCACTTGTTGCATACAGATCTGTTACCACAAAAGTAATGGGGAAAGTTCCTTGGCGGCATCAAATGGGACATGCACAAATGTTTTGTGAATGCTGGTGATGGAAACTGCAGCGTATGACCACAAATTAGCTAAAGGAGAAAGGATACCATATGCACTGGGATTTTAAAGAGAGTCATATTTTACTCAATACAAAGTGAGTATAGTTCACCCATTTCCCCCTGATACAACACACCCTTCCTGAAGTGAGAGCAGATGCGCATCACAGTAATAAGCTTGGCTTTGCTTACATCAAAAGACAAGCTTGGAGAAGGAGAACTAGTTCCACATTGTTATTTAGAGATGCAGTGAGCAACAAGTTACACAACCCATGATTCCCATTTAAAAAAAAAAAAAAAAAAAAAAAAAAAAAAAAAAAAAAAAAAAATTACTAGCATTTTGACTACAAATGGGACCAACAGCACCAAGTGAAGTATTTACTTCTGCATTCCCAGCAACTATTAGACCATTGTCATTTGGTCAGAGCCAACCATCTCATCTATATCCATGAACTCAAATCACAGGATTTCCAAAAAAAAAAAAAAAAAAAAAAAGTGCACACAGCATTTCTAGAACCGTGGTCCGGGGGGAGCGCAGCACCTTGACGTCCTGTAAAAATCACTTGCACGTTCAAGTTCAGGCAACCTAAATGTTGGAGCTTGACATCAGACCACATGTTCACTTGGATCCACCATGCTGAAACCCTCACTTTCCAATTCTGACAGTGACCTCAACAGCCCTAGAAGAGAAAGTAAAAGCAGTCAAGAATACAAATCTTAAAAACATGGCAATCAGCTACTTTTGGAAGGTGGAAAACTCCTACATGCAAAATGTAAGAAGAGTTGGTGACCAAAATCAGAACCCTGAATACTAAAACGTCTTGCTCTGATCAGATCAGTTTGCATTGACTGAATCCTGCGACCTGAAATCCCACATACAAAAACCCATGCCTGACCCACCATGAACATGAAGTGAATCAGAAAGCAGTAAACGTCCATTAAAAGCAGACAGCACTCACCATTTGCAGGGTGGCTTCCATGTTCAGAAGAATCATTTTGACAGTTGGACTTCACATGGACTGGAAGGTTTTTACTTTGCAGCGATAGTATACCAGATCCAGGCTTAGATACATTAATCCTATTTGAGTCTCCTGGATGGCTCACCCTTCCAGAAGAATCTTGAGCAGAGATGGGCTTCACTGAGGGACCAAGTTCAGAAGTGGCAGTTCCATTTGAATTTGCAGTAGTGCTTGCATTCCCGGAAGCAGCCTTCCCATTTGAATTCACAGTAGTGCTCACATGCCAAGAAGCCTTTCCATTTGCAGTAGTGCTCGCATTCCCAGAAGCAGCCTTCCCATTTGAATTTGCAGTAGTGCTCACATGCCAAGAAGCCTTTCCATTTTCAGTAGTGCTTGCATTCCCAGAAGCAGCCTTCCCATTTGAATTTGCAGTAGTGCTCACATTCCTGGAAGCAGCCTTCCCATTTGAATTTGCAGTAGTGCTCACATGCCAAGAAGCCCTTCCATTTTCAGTAGTGCACACATTCCCAGAAGCAGCCTTCCCATTTGAATTTGCAGTAGTGCTCACATGCCAAGCCGCCTTTCCATTTTCAGTAGTGCTTGCATTCCTGGAAGAAGCCTTTCTATTTGAATTTGCAGTAGTGCTCACATGCCAAGAAGCCTTTCTATTCGAATTTGCAGTAGCGCTCACATTCCCCCAAGCAGCCTTCCCATTCGAATTTGCAGTAGCGCTCACATTCCCCCAAGCAGCCTTCCCATTCGAATTTGCAGTAGCGCTCACATTCCCCCAAGCAGCCTTCCCATTCGAATTTGCAGTAGCGCTCACATTCCCCGAAGCAGCCTTCCCATTCGAATTTGCAGTAGCGCTCACATTCCCCGAAGCAGCCTTCCCATTCGAATTTGCAGTAGCGCTCACATTCCCCGAAGCAGCCTTTCTATTTGAATTTGCAGTAGTGCTCACATGCCAAGCCGCCTTTCCATTTGAATTTGCAGTAGTGCTCACATGCCAAGCAGCCTTTCCATTTGAATTTGCAGTAGTGCTCACATGCCAAGCAGCCTTTCCATTTGAATTTGCAGTAGTGCTCACATGCCAAGCAGCCTTTCTATTTGAATTTGCAGTAGTGCTCACATGCCAAGCCACCTTTCCATTTGAATTTGCAGTAGTGCTCACATGCCAAGCCGCCTTTCCATTTTCAGTAGTGCTTGCATTCCTGAAAGAAGCCTTTCTATTTGAATTTGCAGTAGTGCTCACATGCCAAGAAGCCTTTTCATTTGCAGTAGTGCTCACATTCCCCGAAGCAGCCTTCCCATTCGAATTTGCAGTAGTGCTCACATGCCAAGAAGCCTTTTCATTTGCAGTAGTGCTCACATTCCCCGAAGCAGCCTTCCCATTTGAATTTGCAGTAGCGCTCACATTCCCAGAAGCAGCCTTCCCATTTGAATTTGCAGTAGCGCTCACATTCCCAGAAGCAGCCTTCCCATTTGAATTTGCAGTAGTGCTCACATGCCAAGAAGCCTTTCCATTTTCAGTAGTGCCTGCATTCCCAGAAACAGCCTTCCCATTTGAATTTGCAGTAGTGCTCGCATTCCCGGAAGCAGCCTTCCCATTTGAATTTGCAGTAGTGCTCGCATTCCCGGAAGCAGCCTTCCCATTTGAATTTGCAGTAGTGCTCGCATGCCAAGAAGAACCTGTTCCAGAGCCAAAGTCAGACCCTTTAGCCTCATGTGAGCCTTCCAGAACACCTTCCAAACTAGACCCTGGCCCAGTAGCCTTACACAAACCTTCAGAAGGCTCGACCTCCTCAGGTTTTTTTCTGAGGCCAAGTCCTGGAGGCTTCAGTGATAAAACTTCACCTTTATTTCTCTCAACTACCATGCCTTGAGTTCTCAGGTACACTGCAAAAAAAAAAAGAAGAAAAAAGCTGGCTCAATTCTACAGTGAAGATGCATTTCAGTAGATACAACAAAAGATTGACTGGTCAGTAGGTAAACCTGTTTGTAAAATATGTACATTCCATCACTAGTTGTGCAACATGTATACCATTTCCATTATAGTCCCTTTCATTAAGGCAAGATGTACCAACCCTGTAGTTTATTTATAAAGCAGGTGTCCCATTTTAGAAACTTGGCCCCCATACATGCATGCATTCTCTTAAGGGACACTGATTACAACAATTGTAGTCACAGATTCTTTTTAATTGAGTCATTAACATTAGGATGCTATCCAGAAATGGTTACTGCAGACAAATGAAGTGTCATGCAATTGAGCATGCAATGAAAGCAAGCATGTTAAGAGCATTCCTGCACCTCTCTGTGCCTCCACTGATTCAGACACATTTCCCAGAGTTAGTAGCACCGAAGAGACATCCAACACAGTTATTGAAGCATTAAGTTTTTCATTCATTTGAAAGACAGCAACAGATGAAGTACCTGAGAGTATTAGAGAACAGACAGAAGCTGAAATGAATCAGGTTGTAGCAAACACATAAACTAATATACATATTCTGCATACACTCTAAGTCTAGAACAGGTGTGTGTAGTTCTAAAAACTGAAAGACACCATTATGTTAAATAAGTGGCCTCTAAGTCTACTTGAAAGCTCAGTAAACTAAAGAAAAACCACTAATATACTCTTCACCAGGTACAAATTTAACAGCATATTTGGACTTCTAGAACAGTGAGTGTTGCAAACCAGCATCTTTGGATCCAGTTGACCTCACGTCGCAGTGAGTTGGAGGTGACTCGGCTAGTCTCATCGGAGAACTGAACGCTACAAAACAACGGATTAGATCGCTGTGTGAGAGTCAAACGTAATATTTAGACTGTAATTTTTTAGATTTGTGCAAACAAACCTTGGGTAAGCCACAGGAATAGTACTGCTAAATCTTTGATCCCCAGAGCCTCCATGGCAACTTTCATGGTACCGTCGAACCAAACGTAAGACCTTTTATCAAGTCTGTACCCGGATAAGCTATCGGTCACCTGAATATAATTATCAGCAAGTTGGGTCTAATATGGGGAAATACCAGTGAGGGTCACGGTGGTTTATTAAATCTTTGCATTTAAGCATGGATTTACCAATTTTCCGATTATGATAATTTTCTAAATGAAAGTAGAATCGTTCTTACTATTTATAGTTTGACTAGGAAAGTCTCACGAGAACGCATACAAGGCAAAGAAATGGTGCTGAATAAAGGTGTGATTTTTGCAATTCTATAGGCTATTAAGACATATTTGAATTAATGAATTTAGACACCGACAGAAGAACGTATAAAATATTGTGAAATAATCATGAATTGGTCATAATCGATTTATGAATATCGTCGAAACGATATTCAACGTGTTTGACGTAATTGCTTCAGATGTTAAATTCGAACTGCCATGAAACTGTAATGAGACAGCAGTTCGTTTAATGTGACAGCAAATGGGTAAAAGGGGCTGCGTTCAAAACCCCCTTCATATGAGAACTAAGGTAGTGGCATCTAAACCCACTATAGGTTAATGATATAAAATGTATTATTATTGATTTACAGTAATACCATCGTAAACATTTAACTTCTTGATTATTCAGTGTAATGTTTTTTACAACTTTCTGTGGAAATATGTTAATGATAAGGGTCTTGAACACTTTTGTCCAATTATATTATAGCATGAATCATAGTAGCGTATGGGTGTTTTGCTAAGAATAATTATACAGATATAGCCTTTATTTCAGACATGTACATCATCCAACATTGCACTTTTCATTTTGTGAATGAGAGGAGAGTGATTAAAAATGAATATACAAGAAATACATCAGAAATTTCTGACTACGTATAGCATCCTCCATCTTTGACCAGTACAGTCCTGTATAACAAGTTGATTATCTTTTATTTCAACACATCTCTTTGTCTTCTGGGTGCGTAGTTCACCACCCTGTAAGCAACCAAAGTAACAGTGAACATAAAAACATGTTTTTAATGTAACTGAATAAATTATGTGCTATGGAAGACCTGATTAGTTTTTTACATCACCTGTGTGAAATTCCAGTGAATGCCCATACTCTTCTTGATGGCTTCTTTGCATGGATACAGAGCAGGGAGGTTGCCTGTTCCAGGATCTGCCAGACACCTGTTGTCATTGTATTTGTGGGACTTTATCCCACCAACATAAAACTCACCATTCTGTCTATAATATGTATGCTGTAAAAACAAATGGGAAGGTAACTTATTTTCCGTCAGTGGTGTTAAGATTATGACATATGCAATATAATGGGTGAGGAACTAGTGCAGTAGGCAGATGTAGTTTACCTGAGGATGATAATAGTGGCAGTTATAGGCTATGGGAATGTGACCTGGTGTAGGACCCTGATCCATACACTTCTGTGCATCTAAATTTATTATCTTGGGAGAACAAAAAATAAAAATCAATTATTATCAATACATTTGATCAAACCTTTTTTTTTTTTGTAATTATTGTACTATAGTCTTTAATGAACATTTAATTAAGCTGCTTTTCTGTTGAATCTCTGTACATGCAAAGTTTGGAGAAAATAACTGCTCTGGATCAAATTAACTGTGTATAGTTAGTGTTCATGTGCAATTCAGCCACTGATGTGGGACACATCTATAAACAGTACAAAGGTCAAGAAGACACTGATTAACAAATCATTTTTTCATTATCTGGATTTTTTTTTAAAGATGTCCCCCTTGCCCAAATTCAGGTGGGCTGATTCCAGTTTTGCAGTCTAGTATGTCCAGACAATTCTGCCACCTGAAAACCAAGGGCAGATGGGTCCCAGGCAGGAGGCATGTTTGGTTTGTTAAAGAAATTTGTCATTCAAAAAATTGCATACATTTAGTTCTGTCACATGTTCCTGACAGAAGGGGACTTACTCCGCCGTAGGCAACCACATCTTTCCATGTGGCTAGTGCAGGATATACATTCTCCACATACCAGCTGAAGGGCTTACAATTGAGTTTTTCCCGAAGACTCTTTCTTTCTGATATGTCCCCAATATCAATTCCATGATCCTGTACAGAATGATGCCATTTTCAGGCAAAACCTTCACTCAATCACAGGTGGGTTGAATTTCTCACTCTTTAAAATAAAAGACTTCTAGAGAATGTCATTTGTATTGAAGATTGCTCAGACACACCCTGACATTATCATAATTATTTGTATTAGTTAATATAATATCTGACATTTAAAAAACACTGCCAAAACATTGACACAACATCAGCAACACAGTGAGATGTGCTACATATAATTTGATCAACATGTGTAACATTTTAAGGGAAATGATTTAAGTATATACAGAAACAAATATGATGCACCTGGTTAACATAAGTTCATACGACTCCTTCTAAATAATACACTGGAACGTTCCAGAAATGAACATATTAATATACATATACTATGTTTTTACTTTATGTATCAATAAGAAGCACATTGGAATCCCACTGTCATAGTCTTAACCATCATAAGTAAAGATGTTCAGCTTTACTTGTGATTGAAATGACAAAAGTGGGATTCCATTGTGCTTCTTATTGATGCATTATGTATAAATATATATAGTATAGTATAGTATAGTAATACTGCCCATTATGGACAACATAGTATACTGTGAAGGGATTACAACATATTACAATTGCAATATCCCTTACACTGCATGAAAACATACTGGTAAACCCTTTATAACATGGTTGAAGAATAGCCTGCATTGTTTTCACAAAAACAGTTATGCATATTGGATGATCTTGATATCTGTGATTGACAGGATGCCTGCAGCACAGAATAAGAAAAATTCTGATCTGTATGAGGGCCTGTTTCGTATATCCAGCCCTCTATGATATTAGTATTGCTGAGGCCAGTAATGAAATAACTAATGATTAACAAACAATATATTGGGCAATCCTAATTTATACCCACTGTACAGACTCACTTTGGGAGGGAGGCCCCAGGCTATGTTTACATGATACTTGTATTCATCCATCCAGATCTCAGCCACTCTCAGTGCGTTCCTCATCATGAATTTGCTCAGGTCTCGTGCATAGGGCTTGTGAGAGCGCTCTATGTGTGCAATCTTGGAACATGGGACAATCTCAATGCTGCCTCCACAAGTCCACACCTGAAGGAGAACTGAGATCAATGAGTGTTTTACAGGCTAAAATCAGATAAGGGTAGTGTGGACATAAAGGAACCCAGCAATGCCAATGTACTGTAGTTCAAAGTTTGTCACGTACATAGTCATACGCGGTATAACTGGCAGTGAAATGCTTTTTGTAACTCTTACCCGGATACCGAGCTCTATATTTTCACCACCATACACCTTCATTCCTCCATCTAGGCCGCCGATCTCACCCAGAAAAACTCTGTCTGCAACCAGAATCCCCATAACAGCAGGAGACCTTGTGCAGAGGAGTTCAGAAAAGCAGTTTCACACACTTGCATTATCTATGTCCACCCCCAAAAGTTCCATACAAAATGCACTGTGTATGTAAGTGGATAAAAGTGTGCTTGCCAGTAAAGCAGGTTATCAAAGGATGAAAAATGAGAATAAAAACATCATATAAGTCACAACATTATGTAGGACAAAATGATGCAGTATTCATTTACATGTTAAGAATCAAGAACACAACTGTGAGCATAGCCATAGAAACCATGGAAGATCACAGTTTTGGATGACTAAAGAATATTTTAAATCTAAAAAAGGAAAAAATCCAGTTGAAAAAAAGGCAGCTATAATGTAGGCAGCTGCATCAAAGCCCCCTATTAAGAAATAAATACAAATATCCCATCAAGATGCACATCACCGGAAAGGGCTTACAACAAAAAGGCCAGGTTATGATTTTCAGTAGAGGTAAAAAAAAAATAAAAATACACTGCATTTAAAGAAGCAAACAAAAAAGTAAAAGTCATTGTAGAATCCTGCAGTCTTGGATACATGAGATGAAACTTTAGCAGGGTGATGGAATTGAGGAAACGTGGAGAGAAAGAAGCCACTCCTGAACAAAGCAGAGCTGCTCTTCTGTGAAACACGATGGCTTGGACATGTTGCTTTTCTGTACTGATGATGTGACCTGCAGTTGTAGCACCAAGATGGAGTCTGAAGTACACTGAAGCATCCTGCTTACTCAGATCCAACCAAACAACTCACAGCTCTGTGGACTGGGCTTCAGGCAGTCACTGGTTGCAAACTATTTGAAATCAATTACTAATTGCAATACTTATTTAGGATTACTTTAATTTGCCATGATACTTATGATCCATTGAAACTGAAGTTATATGTATAAAAAGGGCTGAAATCTCTCTACAAATGTACCCAACCTAAATATAAATACTTTAAAGTTCACATTCTGCTTTTAGGATTTACAGTCAATGTTTTATTTCAAATCTTGGGTGCTGAGTTGCAGAGCCAAACATTGTGACATTGTCTGATTATTTACAGACTGCCCTGTAAGTAAATAATTCTATTTAACTTTACATGACAGAAATACCAGAAGATAAACTATGGAGATGTCAAAATGTAAGGCTCCACTGAAGTCCACTGAAGTCAGTATAGTATTCTTACTCAGCACTAAAGGTGATGATAAAATGAAAGCAAAGTACCAAATGAATCAATCAATCAGTGAGGCATTCACTCAGCCAACCTACTCACTTCCCAGGAAGGGATCCATCATGGAGGCTGTACCACCCAGGTTGGAAGGACTCATACATACACCACATGGCCCAATCAAAGGCATGCGCAGCAGGGTTGTACTGAACAACATTAAGGTCATAATAATTGACTCTGTCAAACACAGGAGAGACCACGACTGTCCTGTCTTGCTTGATCCGAGCCAATAGAGGCTCTGCCCTGTAAACATAAAAGCATCGAGTACAGATCTGTACAAGTGACTAAACTGTAAGCATAAAGAAATAGAAATACTATATAAAGACAACTTCTAACAATTGCTATTAGCACCATTAAACATATGATCAGTATGTTGCACCAATAGCAGTCAGAAAATATATTAGCTCATATAAACTGTGCAGGGTAACTCTAAAACACACACACACACACACACACACACACACACACACACACACTAATATATATATATATATATATATATATATATATATATATCATGAAACCATAACTTAGAATCTTATGGTTAGTGCTATATCCAGAGACTCCACCACTCTACTTAGGCTAATTGGGCCGTTTCCAGGGACTCATGAAGCCCCTAAATATCACATGAGCTATATTTTTAGAACATTTAAAACAAGTTAAACTCTCACTGTTGTTGGCTTTTGCAGTTTCGACAACGCGTACTGTATTTTTACTGGGGTTCCATTTATTGTTCTATGTATTAGGTTATTGTAAGCTTTATATGGTAATGGGGCTTTCTCGCTTGTACCCATATACTCAAAACACAAGTTTCACCTAATAAAAAGCACAACACTAGCAAACGTTAGCCACAGAAAGGGGGACGGTGTAAGGTTTATATGTCAGTATGAATGAAACAGTCTAGTCAATAACTTAAATTGACGTTCATATCCACAGTCGCTGTCTGGTTGCTAATGTTGGTTTTCCAAGTCAACCAACATCGTGACGTCACACTACGCTGGGATAAGACGACGGCTCACTTGTTTTTAAAAAAATCGAATTTATCATTATTTTAGTCCAGTTTCACTGACAATGTTAAACCTATAAGGATTTTAAGAGTGGGAATCCATCTTGTAAATTATGCTAGCTAGCTATATCTAGTATTTCATGGTCACTTTAAAGTAAATGTACTTTACAGTGTTTATTATATTTATTAAGCTGCTGATCCTACCTCAATGTGTATCATTCCACCTGCACTATCCCACACACTACATTCCCAGTATTAGTCTGAATCTTGATGTAAAGACCGTTAATGAACCCAATTTTTGTATCAAAGTATTAATACATATGCTATATGAGTATATTATCTTGATTTGGAATGTCCTTTGCCACATCGATAACCATGCATATGGTTTGTCACTTACACTTAATAATTTAGCATTATTTCATAATATTATCAGTGGTGCTAAAAGGAGAGTCTAAAACATTTCCTAGCATTCGAGTCATTTGGGTCATAGCCCATTAGCAACCACAGCTGTGTTGCTTTCCTTCTGTGCTCACCACATCACATTAACCTCAATGTGGGCATCCAGAATGGCCACCACTTCAGCAGTAGCGGCTCTCCAGCCGGAGAGCCGAGCCTGGGCCAGACCCAGCTGCTGATGGTGCTTCACTATGAGCATTTTCAGGTGAGGCTTCTGCTGCTGCATGCTCTCAATATAGGCATCTATGCCTTCCTTCAGCTTCTCTGTGTCAAAATACAATTATATTAGTCACAGGATGCAAAGAATATCCATTGAAAAAGCATTCATTACAATACAGGATTAGGGAGACAGAAGACTTATGCAAAAACTACAATATAATACATACAGCAATCCTTTTTTTTATTTTGAGTTAGCTCACTGCTGTGCATGTTGTATCTTTAATATGGAGAATATAGATTCTCAGCAACCTCACTTGCATCTCAATCACTCCTGCTGTCACACTATGACTGTTAACCCCAGAGGTCATTAAGTCAAGAGTTGGAAACTGCAGCTCTGGAACAACATGTCATGTCATTTCGCAAGGGTAGACATGATACTCCATCTACGTTTGCACGATGATGTGTTCTTTTGAATTTAATTTGAATCTGTGCCCTCCTAGAAATAATGCCCACCACTGCATTGTGCTGCAGCAGTAAGTGGTGCGCCTTTCCGTGGGCTAAAAATGGACACAAGAGGTTGGTCATCTGTGACAAAGGTAAACTCTTGACTGAACAAGTTCTGATTGAACTGTTTAACTCGCCAAAGACTCAGTGTCTCGCATTCTATCTATGTATAACTTTTCTCCACTGTTGTAAGTGATCGGAATGTGAAAGTGACTGGGCGTTCACTTCCATCACCCATGACATAACTGCACCAATTCTATATGGTGAAGCATCCCATCCAAGTTTCTGTGGTAGCTGTGGGTCCTAATGTGTCAGCACAGTGTCTGAGGTCACCAGCCTCTTTGTTTTTTTAAAGGCTTCACCACATTGTTGAGTCCTCTTCTTATACCCTGCCCACTTGAAGCAAACTGTTCATTGCGTGAAGGATTGTGGCATGATTTGGAAGAAATCTGTGATACTTTATAAATCCTAAAAAGGACCTCAGCTGAGACATGTCCTTCGTCACAGAACGCTCCCCTCTCACTGTCACGTGGTACGGCCCGCCACATGTAGACGGAGTTGATTGGTTGTCTCGTTTGTAACCACACCCAGGTTTAGCACACACCTGCACCTGGTTTAGTCTTGTTATGTTGTCTGTATTTAAATGTAGGCATGTGCCTAGTAGTTAATCATTGCCTATGTTTGTATCTGTGCTTATGGTCTCTGTATTTGTGTTGTATGTGAGTGCTGAGTGTATTTATTGTTTGTTTAATAAATTACCATTGATGGAGTCTGTACGTCTGGCACTTGGGCCGTTACTGAATGACCGACCACCACAGGACGCCAGCTCCTTTGATGGAACACGGACTTCCTACAGTGAAGTGCTTAGGTACATCCCAAGCTGGGAAAGCTGGGAAAGGACCTCAACCAGTATCTGTAGCCACATTGTTGGAGGAAATTTCTTGGGGGGTGGCTTAGGGATACCATGCTGGGACCGCAGAGAACCGAAGGACTCCACAGTCAGATGGAGTCAGTTAGGTCTCTGGCTAATGTGGTTATAGCCCAATTTCTCCCTTCTCTGTGTATGGGCCAGGAGCACTGGACAGGTCGTATTGGCGTTGCTCAGTCCACTTTTGATAAAATTCCTTCCATACAATCCAACTCACTTGCTACTTTTTCTCTGATCGCATAAGGCACATGTCTATTCTTGTGAAGTTTTGGTGTAGCATTTTTATTCAGAATAATCTTGCCCCTTGATGTTTTTGAATGTACCTATTCTGTATTGGAAATGCTTGATCTTTTCTCCAGTTTAGGTCTTTAACTGGATATCAGTTGGCCTCAGTGCAGAGTATTTGAAATATTGTTCAAATACAGCAGTACCAGTATCTAGTTCCATTGTTTTCCAATTTACTTCACGGGTGAGCCATATTGGCTGTTTTCTGTCTACCTTCATTTGGTAAATGTCCAGACTACCCAGATGCATGTGATCAGTTTCCAAGTTCTGATCCACAACATGTATCTACATATTCCTTGGTATATTTTGCCTGGATCTTTTAGCTTTGTCAGTTTTGAGTGGAACTGGCTCGTTGACATGTGAGTATCTATGGGCAGTTCCGAATATCGGTGGTGGTGATATCAAACATCTTGGAATTATGCACAGTTTTTCATACCTGGAATCACACAGTGTAATGTCATTTGAAGCACAAGCGGATGGTCATGTGAACTTGAACACTCAACAGCTAAAGTAAGGCCTTTGGTTCATATGTTCTGATTTGATGACAGTCGCTATCTGTTTTGCCATTAATTATTCTCACTATAGGATTAATTATCCTGTCTAATTTAAGTCTTAGGCATAGATCCAGCACCCCTCTTAAGAATTCCTGGTGGAGTGTTCTTCATTCCAAAACATTTTTTCCTTCTTTTTTTTTGCTTGTTAGTGTTTGGTTTAAGTCATTGTTGGAGTTGGTAGTGCTATGGTTTATTGATTTCATTCACTTTTCCTCTTTATGCTGATAACTTTAGCTAGTTAATATACCTGAGCCATGTCTTCAACTTTCATTTACAATGCCTTATAATGCTTAATTTCTCTTGCTATTGATTAATCAATAAAATTCTCATTCATTAATTGAATTTATCAGAAGAATTATATTCTAATCAAAGGTATTAGGCCATGTCTAGACTATGCTTTCAAGTGGGACTGAGACAATCTTGATTAACCTTCAGTCTTTATTACAGAATTAGTCTTTACAGTAATTAGTCTTCAATGATAATTAACATCATTGTGTCCCAGATATTAAATGTCAATTAACATATATTGCTACAGTTATGACACTAAGATTCACATTTATCTTCTAATGAGTGCAAGAATGTTTAGTGTGCGTTGGCTAACTAAGCTGTTTGACTTTGATTTTAGAGCCAGATAGTGAACTATACACTGCTACAGAATAGCAGTCTTTACCCTTCCTGATAAGGGTTACTACAGTGTTAAATCACAAGAATGTAAACTAGGATGACTATATTGATGAACTATAGACTAAATGTTTATTCAGCAGCATTAATATAAACCTCAAAAAAAGTTTAGAGTTAACTTTAATGTTGTAATATTCATCAGTATTTTAACTTTTTGAAGGAAAACTGTAACAAATTGTGTGATGTTAAACCATGCGGAAACCATTCCACATTCAGTGAGTGGGAACATGCTTGTACACATGCATGCTCTTACTCATTCAAGTGCAATCAGTGAGCAGCTTTAATAACTTTGTAAAAGCAATGGCTGATAAATAACCACCATCAATGAAAAGAACTGCCCACAACAGCCCCCCTCCAACAACAGCTCACTGTTTATCGTTATGAGGGCCAGCATCATTTCAGGTCACATAATCGACCCCATCATGATTAATATAATTAGAAAATACCTCAAAACGAACCAAAACCAACCAAACCTTTAACGAACCATTAGTACTGTGGTCGTCCACCAGAATGATCTCCTTGAGCAGGTGAGCAGGTGTTCTATCAATAATGCTGCATACGGCTCTCTTTATAATAGATAGTGCCTCGTCCAGGTAGATCAGAACCACACTGAGAGTGGGAAGCGTCTCTGGATACACCTTAGTAGCACACCTGGTTAACGGTGTTTACAGAAACATAATTAGATGAAAAATATTTTCAGTTTGAAGGATCTAGACTATATCCCCACCACCTGGTTTGTTTTGTCATCATTTGCTTCACTAACCTGGTAAAATGAGATTTTATGACGTAGGACATACCCCTGCTGTTACTATCTGTGTAAAGCGCTTTGTACTACCACTGAAGACTGCTACACAAATCAACTTGTCTTACCTGAAAAAAATCATAAAAGCATTCATTTGACTATATCCTTCCATTCAATACCTGCTTTAGTCTACCTCTTTCTCATTCAGAAGTCCACAATTTATCATTTACCTTTGATCACGGGTGTCTGGTAGCAATCGGTCAATTGGTAGTCTGTCACTAAGGTAGACATTATATCCGTATTGTTCAAAGGCTGCTTGTGCATCCCGCTGTTCATCATGTGTCAGATTTTTTCCCCAGTTTTTGAATAGATCAGACTCTGGGAATAGCAGTGCAGGCTCTTTAAGATCTTCCAAAGGTTTCTTTCCTGCTCCTTTATCATGCATTATTTCCTCATTAACCATTTGGATTTGACTTTGCTTTTGTTTGAAGGTCCTCATCAAGTCATCTTCAAATGAACATCATTAAATAGATCAATAGAAAGATGTTATTTATGTCATCACATACACTATTTACCAAAAAAGATATAGGGGTAATTAATATTCAGAATGAATTTTTTAAAAATGGCATTACATCTGGGCTACAAATAGCTATCACGGTAGGTCGGCCATCCAGCAGGAGGGACATGCCCACTCCAGCGCATACCCACTCGCAGCACCTGCCCGGTCTCAATCACCAGCCTATTAATTCTACTCACCTGTTCCTTATTTTCCCCGTCCTTATTTAAGCCCAAAGGTTACTTACATGGGCGCTGCCTATTGTCGGCCTACCAAGCTACTTACTACCCTTCCTAAAAGGTCCAAGCCTATGTCCTAATCGTGTCTGTTCTCTTTTTGTTAGGCATCACAGCCTGTTGCGTTGCTTTATCTGAATCATGGTGAATTAACGCTCCTTTACTTTACCCTCAGCTCGCGCTCCCTCACCAGTTGTGACTGCAAGCTTTGTTAATATTCTTAGTTAAACACGTTTGTTTTTTTTGTTTTTTTTCCCTTCAATCTGATACCTCTAGTTCTTGGAACCCACCAGAGGTGAGTTTTCTGAAAATGCTTTCTTCATTAACTCTGTGCTTGGACCAAGTCGAAAACTGAGCCATTGATTTTACGATGCTAAATTTATAATATGTTTTCAGTTAGGCCATACCAGGAAAAACATCTAAAGCTTCTAAAAGCAACATTATTATACCAAATGATTGGCTAGCTGATCCAGTTTTTGAAACCATTTTAACAGAAAATGTGATGTATGCATAATCACACAAAATAAATTGAATATTAATGTAAGTTACACAACCATTAAACTCACAGCAAAGAAAAAAAATTGTTATACACATGTATACACACAGAAGATTCTGCAGTCAATCAATTGTATGTAAATGAGGAAGAATAACCAAACAGGCTTGGGTCCATGTGGGGGCACAAGTCCTGAACCCTCAGGTGGGATATTTGGAGAAAATGCAGTTAAGCAGTCTATAACCCTAGTATCAAGACTATCATTAAGTTATATAGTGTGCACCACCAGAAATGCCTCAAATATTCTCATCTCCATGAACGTTCATAGGCAAAAAGGCAAATGAGGTGTGCATGTGTGCTTGCCAGCCTGCATTGTTAAACCATACTGATATGTTCAGGGATGGATCCATGGATCAGGGACAACCACACTGATATGTTCAGGGATGGATCCATGGATTTTTCAAAATCAGGGTATGTAGGGGTGACAAGTATAGGGCCCACCTAAGCCCAGGTGCGGGAGCAGCCAGGGTGGCAAGGAGCAAGTCTGGATAGATGTGCATGGTGGAAAGCACTGAAGAGTTTGGGGTTGAGGATCTGACTAGCCAGTTGTTCTTCCTGTCTGTACCCCTCCCACTCCACTAGGTACTGACACCATCCATGGCAATTTTGGGTAAGGCATTGACTGTGTAGATGTGTCCAATATCAGTGTTCCACAGAGGTGGGGGAACAGCTGCAGGGTTGACTTCATTGAGGGGGCCTGATATGAATGGCTTAAGGGAGGACACATAAAATAGGAAGGATGCTTCACTACCTACAGGTAAGTTGATCCTGTAGGTGACTTTGTTGTTTTGTTTTTGGATGGCGTGGAGGCCAACGTACCTGGGGTAGATCTTCACTCCTGGACTGGTCCTCCCATACTTGGATTGTGTGAGATCGTGTGTCAGTCCACTTCACCAATCAGCTTTTCCCTTGCTGGAAACCATGACATCGGTGAGTTCCAGGAGTATAGTGGTGACTGAAACCTTAGGACACACTCAATCCCTGTGGGAGGCGTGACATAAGGAGTTCTGGACATATTCTACTAAAGTCAGGAAATTGCACCATGTCTTAGGATGCTCATGACAGTATAGTTGGAAGAACTTTCCTAGTTCCTGGTTCACCTGCTCCACTTCACCATTAGCTTGCGGGTGGTAACTAGCAGTAAGGCTCACACAGATGTTAAGTATGTTCAAGAGCTCTTGCCTGACTCATGGTTCAAATTATACCCCTCAATCTGACACTGTGTCCTACAGCAGTCCAAACGGACAAGAGACATGTTGGAAGAAGAGGTTGGCCATTTGTAGAGCTGTAAGGAGAGCTGGACGAGGGATGAAATGGACCATTTTGGACCAAATGACAATGGAAACAAAGTGACAAGTGACGAAGTCAATCGCTATGTGAGATCATGGCCTTTAGCTATAGGCAGATACACCAGTTTGTCTGCAAGGGCACTTGCTTCTAGCACAGAAGGTACAGGAGGCTACATGGTTAATGTTGTCTTTCTGCGTAGCAGGCAGTATCTGGCAGTAAGCAACAGTTCTGTTCATGTTGACTTTGGGCGGCCTGTTCCTAGTGATGCATGGGCCCATGTGATGAGAGGCACTAAGGTGGCACATGCAATCAATGATCCGGACAGCTTTGGTACAAGTTTGCCTGCAGGATGGCTTGTCCAGGTCCATATGGAATGGCTCCCAGGAAGCAGAAAGGAGGCAGGAAGGGCTTCTGGCTGGTGAGCATGGCATCTGAGTCAAACTGCCTTGACAAGACATCTGCTTTGGTGTTCTAAAATCCAGGTCGATAGGTGATGGTAAAATGGAGAACCTGAATTAAATGCAGACCACCTGGCTTGGCAGGAATTGAGGTGTTTGGCTGTTTGAAGGTATTGGAGTTATTACTATAAAGGGATGTTGAGCACCCTCTCATTTTACAATAAGAGTAAGAAAGTGAATGAGACAATGGGGGGACCATTTAAGTTTTTTTTTTCCAGGACATAATGGGGTCATGGGTGTGTTTCCTAGACAAACCTAAAGTAACGGATTTCCAGAAAAAACATGTATAGCATTTAGCTGACACTTTTATCCAAAAAAAAGTGTGTGTATATGTATATGTATATATGTATATGTGTATATATATGTATGTATATATAATATATATATATATATATATATATATATATATATATATATATATATATATATATATATATATATATATATATATATATATATATATATACACACACACACACACAAATGATTGTGCCCTTAACTTGGCTCCCAGTACCTGTTTCAGTGCTCATATATGTACAAAGTATATGTACAAAGTACACAAAGTGCAAAGTATACAGAGTTGAAGAACCACTGTCTGAAAACTTCTGTTTTGCTGGAAACTGTGTACTTTACTACAATTTTGAATATAGATATACTTTACTACAATTTTGAATTGTATATTTGATATATATATATAGTAAAGTACAATTTACTGTTTCAAACAGAGGTTCTTCAAGTTGTTGCACTTTACTAAAATTTTTAATATTTCTACAGCTCCTACTAAAGTACACTGCAGTTACTCATATGGAATCTTCTTCTTATATATAGTAGTAGCAGTAACAGCACTACTCGTTTTAGACTTTCTTCTGACATAGCTTCGCGCCTGTCTGTCTGTCATCATATTCAGCACTGATTTATTGCCAGCCTGTATTAACTACAACCAAAACTGATTTTTAAATAAATAAATTGTGGCTGTGCGGTTGCCTTTGTATTGACTAATATGATAATCTCAAATATTATGTGAAGAAGTTAAAACAAGAAAGTTGATCAATTCGGATGCAATTCTGGATCTACTTTTTATGTCATATGCTAGGCAGTAACGCTTGTTTAAACAGAGCCATCAGTCAAACTTAATCGAAAACTGGTGAAACAAAACAAAACCTACCACCAACACACCACCACCACCACGAATAGCAAAATCCTTTTTATCTGCAAGTTATACATTACGAACATATGAACTGTTATACGGTCTTTCTTAGGGACTGAATCGCATGTGAGCTGCCAACTGTTGTTTGTTCTCTTGTCTAAATCTCACATCAGATGTAACACTTTAAACAAATGTCTAACCTAAAGAAACCGGACCATTCCACTATTTCTATACAAAGCTTTGCCCAAATTTGGCCACCACTGGCTGCATTTTCGATCCAAATAATTCTTAAATAATTATTAACTAATTATGCCTTATACTACAAGCATTATTTAAGCATATATTTAAAACTAACAAATCAAGAAACAGCTCCCGTATAGTCTATATGAACTCAGAGGCTACTCACAGAGGTTTCCAATAATTTGCTCCATTTTGTCAAATCTTTCCTCAATTTGTCTGTTGTTGTCCGTTTCATTATTTATTCGGATTGTCAGGTAACTTAGAAATGCAAGACCCACGGCCGCAAAAGCAATAACTCTAATCCACGTAAATTTCATTAACCGCATCTTTTATCTTCCGATACAAATCGCATACCTAACAAAACATAATGATTTACCAAAAGGGTGTTCACATGTCCTACAATTTTGTTTATCTGAAGCATCTAATGCCTGCCCGTTTGCTCAAGGCGGCCAAAAAAATAAAAGCTGTTTTAAAAACAAATATTAGCCCTTTTTCACAGAACAAACCAAATACACTTTCTTGAACAGCAAAGCTAATAATTAAGGTAGTGGCATATAAACCACTCTGCCATAATGCTATAAAATGTATTATTTATTGATTTACAGTAATACAGTAATGATTGCTTTGGGTGAAAAAGAAATGTTTTTCTTATGCATAGCCTCTCCTAAATAAAATAGTTATATGGCTGGGTGTCTAGTGATTATTGTTGTAATTTCTCAATTAATTAAATATTTACATATGTATGTAACATTTGACTTGTTGCTAAGTCAGTGTAATGTGTGTATTGCTTTATACTTATATTTATGTTTCTGTCCTCCTCGAGCTTGCCTTAGGACACCTTCATTATGCTTTGACAGGTGTACCACCCAGTCAAACTCCCCACCTGCCACTGTCGGAGTGGGTCACACTCCTCGGAAGAGGGCCCAGAATGCTTAAAGCCAGAACGAGAGCCCGCCGGTGGCTTGTCTCCCCACCTCACCGGGTTAGTGAGGAAACGATAAGAATAGTGGTATTTCACTGGGGCCTCCTACTTATTCTACACCCCTCATTTCTTTTCACAGTGCCAGACTAATATATATATATATATATATATATGTATGTGTGTGTGTGTGTGTGTGTGAGATGAAAGAGAGAGAGAACAGAGAACACTTATAGGACCTTATCCTAGAGTTCTGAGAGTTTGAAGGTGTGGCCTGGACTTCAGCACTGCGGTCACGACTCAACAATGACCTGTTGTTGATAGGAATAGTTTTATGATGACAACAACAGTATAACATGTACCGAAACATGTGCATTTTGCTAATGATGACTGAGAATTTAATCAGTATGTACTAGCCACTGAATCCAGGTTCAGCCTCAGAGCTTCCAGGATTTGATTGTTTCCAGAGTTTGCATTGAATCAGCTCACTGAATAAGAGCAACTTTAAGATTTGTCCTGCAGCGTCATCCCAGCTCTGGCATTAAAGTGCACGGTCTCTTAGCACAAGAGGAGTGAACATGGAGCACTGTAGATGGCCTGGAGTTACAGTGCACATCGTGGTATATCTGCATCTACAGTAGGTATGAATCAGGCCTTGTACTTTTTCTGTACAGATGCATGCAGGGCTTCACGATGATAGTGAAGAGAAGATAGAGTTCATCCATTCTTGACAAACAGTTTTTCAATGAATTTTGAGCTATTAGGCAATCTCTTTGATGCCTTGTCTCTGTTCAGTCATAGAGGGATCATATAGAGGCTTAAATGCCTGTAGTGGTCATGGCAGCTGAGACGGGTTGAGGCTCGGTAATATCATGACATCATGGGTAGGTGTACCTGGGCAGAAAGAGAGACTATATTATTAGGCATGTCCAGGTACAAGGGTGTGTAAATTAGGGAATTATCATGTGCAGTTATGAACTCCGGCAGATCTAAATATGGCAGCACAGCTAAAAGGAAAGAGCCAGAAGGAAACACAGGCATGAGGGCACCCTGGAACATCATCAATCCACTGCTCTCAGTCAACACACTCAAGTGACAAAAGAGAGGTGAAGTGACAGCATCATAACATCCCAGTTTACCATAACTCTCAATGCCCATGGACCCCTAGATCTACACCTTTACACAAGATGGGAAGTAATTAATAAAATGTCTGACTGTACAGATAGGTTTTCAGACTAGACTTAAATATTGAGACTGTGTCTGAGTCTGGAACATTTAGGAAGGTTATTCCATAGTGTGGGAGCTTTATAGGAAAAGGCTCTGCCCCCTGTGCTAGATTTTCTTATTTTGGTACTAGTAAAGAGCCTGCACCTTTTGATCTAAGCAGACGTGGTGGATTGTAATGCACTATGAGTTCTCTAAGGTACTGTGGGGCAAGACCATTCAGTGCTTTGTAGGTTATTAGAAGTATTTTATAATCAATCAATAATCAAAATGAAATTTTACTGGGAGCCAATGTAAAGTAGGTAAGATAAGAGTGATGTGATCAAATTTTCTAGTTCTAATAAGAACTCTGGCTGCTGCATTTTGAACTAGCTGAAGCTTGTTTAGGCACTTAATGGTACAGCCAGATAGTAAGGCATTACAGTGGTCCAATGTTGAAGTAATAACTGCATGGACTAGCTTTTCTGCATCATGTGAGGAGAGCATGTTCTTAATCTTTGAAATGTTCCTGAGGTGGAGAAAGGCAGTCCTAGAAATATTATTCACATGAGCTTCAAACGAGAGAATGGGATTCATAATACCTCCAAGATCATTAACTGTTAGAGAAGATGGGATTGGGAGACCATTGAGGTTCATTGAGTAATTAGAGAGTGAGGACCTAGCTGTCTCTGGGCCTCATAGAAGCAATTCTGTTTTGTCAGGATTAAGTGATAGAAAGTTCCTCAACATCCAGTGTCTGCTGTCCTTTATGCATAGTACTAAGATGATATATGTCCTCTGGTTTGGCTGAGACATATAGCTGAGAATCATCAGTGTAGCAGTGGAGACTAGTGCAGTGTTTGTGTATAATGTCACCTAGAGGTAGCATATACAAAGAAAAAGCAAAGGGACACCATAGCTAACCTTGTTGTATGCTGAGGAATCTCCATTTATGTTAACAAACTGGTATTGAAGAAGCTAGATAAGATTTAAACCTGTAAAGGGCTAATCCCAACAGTATTGTCGAGTCTATCTAGAAAAATGTTGTGATCTAAATGCTGCACTCAGATCAAGCAATATAAGCAAAGCGACATATCCCCAGTCATAACAACAACAGGTCATTAACTACTTTAATTAGTGCTGTTTTGGTAATGTGATTAGACCTAAACCTTGACTGAAAGACTTCATGTATCTGGTTCTGATTCAGATATGAGCTTAGCTGCTGAGCTACAGCTTTTTCTAGGATCTTGGAAATAAATGGAAGGCTTGAGATCAGCCTGTAGTTTGACAGCTGACATGGGTCGAGGTTAGATTTTTTGATGTGGTCTGATTACTGCTAATTTGAATGATTTAGGAATATAGCCAAGGTTCAAGGAGGAGTTTATTACATTTAGTAAAGGTTCAATTATTTCAGGTAGGATTTCCTTAAGAAAGTGTGTGGGCAGTGAATCTAGTGGAGGATTTTGAGCGCGAGATCAGAGATGTACGTTTTAGCTCTTGAATCGGTGTAAAGGATTCTAGAGTTGTTTTTAGTTGTTCTGATCTGTAAGTAGCTGTCCGATGTCATGTTAATAAACTTAATGTTATCTCTAATGTGCTTAATTTTCTCATTAAAGAAATTCACGAACTCATTACTACTGTGTGATGTTGTAATCTGAGCATTGGTGTCAGTTTTATTCCTAGTTAGATGTAAATTGTAATAAAAAAGAAATCTAGGATTATTTTTGTTATTTTCTATTAGGATAGAAAGATAAGTGCTTTTCTATACTTGAGATGGCTCTCCTTCCATGCAAGCTGGAAGCTTACAAGTTTAGTATGGTGCCATTTCCGTTCTATTTTTTGAGTGTTTTGTTTTAAATTGTGAATGTGGTTATTATATCAAAGTACAAATTTTTTGTCCATAATTTTTTTATTCTTAAGTGGAGCAACTTTATTGAGTGTGCAGTGGAATACTGATTCTAAGCATTAAGTTATTTGATCAAGCATCGTGGGGTTTGAGGGTATCCTAGTTACAATAAATCTAGGTGCAATGGCTGATGTGATCGTGCGTCTGGTATGATAGCGAGGTGAGGTTACTATATTGTGGCTCATATGTAGTTCAAATGGAATGAGGGAATGGTCTGAGATGACCTTCGACTGGGGTAGTGTAACTATGTTCTCTATGTCTACACCATATGTCAGTACTAAGTCAAATGTCCACCAGAGTGTGTGGGTGCTCTTATACATTGGGTGAAACCAATTGATTATAATATAGAAGTAAAGGCCAATCTCAGAGGGTCTTGGGCACTATCAAAGTGAATATTGAAATCACCAACAATAACGGCTCTTTCTAATAGAGTGACTGGATTAGAAAGGAAATCGGCAAATTCCTTAATAACTTCTGAGTAGGGTCTTGGTGGCCTGTAGATGCCAATTAGTGGAAGAGGGTGGGTGGGCTTCTTATCACTGGCTACATCATTTATGCTAGTAAAAAGAATTTCAATGGACTCAAAATCATAACCTATTTTCTGGGTTATGCCTAATGTGCCAGTATAAATAACTGCAATGCCACCTCCATGGCCAGTTTGACAAGGGCGTTGTACATAGCTGTTGCCAGAAGGACACGCTTCATTTAAAGCTATGTATTCATAAGGCTTTATCCAGGTTTCTGTTAGGCAAAGGACATTAAATCTATGATCTGTTAGGATTTCATTTATCATGAGCGCTTTAGATGTTAGGGATCTAGCAATTGGTAAACCCTGCTTTAGATAAAAGGTGCAGGCAGTGTTCTTTGAATCAGATACTTTAATAAGTATGTTATCAAGACATGTTTTCCTGTGTTTTCTGTATTTCTGCTTAGCTCGGGGAACAGACAGTGTCAATATGATGAACTTCGGGTGACGTCATGTAGCGACCAGCAGACGGTTGGGTCAGCCTCTTTGTCTGCTGCCTGGCCTCTGCTCTGGATTGTCATAGATTAACTAGGTCTGTCGTAAGACTATGGCTTATGTTACAGGAAAGGAGAGCAGCATCCTCCCTAGTAGGATGGATACCATCCCACCCTAAAAGGCCAGGCTTGCCTTCAAATGTGTTCCAAATATCTATAAATCCCACATTGCTTTGTGAGCACCACTTGGACATCCAGCAGTTCAGTGAAGACAACCGGCTGTACGTTATATCACTGCGCCATATTGGGATGAGACCAGAGCATACTACAGCATCAGACATCGAGAGATGGTGGTGGAATTTTTGCAAAAAAAAAAAAAAAAATAGAAATGGAAGAATGGAAGAATATGCACATGGGAGAAAGGCTGTTGTGAGAAATTCAGGCACTGAGAAACATAGAAGTGTTTCCCGATGACCAAGGAACCACTGCAGAAGTGATGAGACAGCTAGGAAGGAACTTGGCATGTCACATGGACAGAGAACGATGAAGTGACTTCCTTGAATGAGGAAGTACAGGAAAGTATACAGAGGAAGAGGTTGGCAAAGAAGAAATGGGATAGCCAGAGAAATGAGGACAGTAGACAGGAGTACAGGGAGAGGTGGTGAAGGCAAAGAAGAAGGTGTATGGAGAGTTGTGAGAATGGTTGGATACTAAGGAAGGACAAACGGACTTGTACCTACTGCCTAGACAGAGGGACAAAGCTGGGATGGGTGTGCAACAGGATAGCATGCTGAAGGACAGGGAAGGAATACGAGTAGTGAGGAGAATGTGCTAGAAGGTGGAAGGAGCACCTTGAGGGACTTTAAGGGACTGATGAATGAGGAAAATGAAAGCGGGCGAGAAGGTCAGAGGATTCCAGGGTCACAAATCTGGATGTGCAGGGGATTAACAAAGATGAAGTCAGGGCAGATATGAAGAGGAAGAAGAGTTGAAATGCAGTTGGTCCAGATGACATACGTGTGGAGGCATGGAGGTGTTAAGTAGATTGTTGCACACAGTGAGAGGATGCCAAAGGAGTGGAGAAGAAGTGCACTGGTGCTCATTTTTAAGAATAAGGGTGATAAGGGTGACTAACTACAGATGCATAATGTTAACCAGTCACTGAATGAAAGCGAAAGGGTGGTGGAAGCAAGATTAGGACAAGAGGTGAGCATTAATGAGCAGCAGTGTGGTTTCATGCCAAGTAAGAGCAGTGTTTACAATGTCTTCTCTGAAAATTTTGAAGGGCAGAAGGAGCTATACTGTGTTTTTGCAGATATAGAGGAAGTATATGGCATGCGGGATATTTATAAAGGTAGCGTGACGATGGTAAATCAGAAGACAATGGCATTGACTTCCACCAACTGTGACAACACATGCACACCCTCTGTTCTGATTGCCTTGCATAATTGCATAAATGTTTTTATTTAGCTAACATGCTGTTGGTCAAATAAGAATTTTTCTGAGAACCATTACTACATGACGTAAATATTGCTTCTAAAAAATTCATATTTTTATAATTTAATGGAAATACTTTCATGTTTTTGGATTGCAGAGTTGTAAATAATGAATATATCATATTCAAAACATCAGTTTAAGAGCCATATGTCTGTCTACCACAGATCAGACACATCATGTATAAGTGGGAAATGAATACATCAGGGTGTGTGAAACAACTCATTTTATGCTGTTAGCTAAGGAACATGACGTTAATGGATCTGTATGTGAGTTAGTGCATATATTGTATTTGCATGCAGATAGGATGGTGCAGTTCAAATGTAGCATAATTATGCATGCAGGAGTTTGTGTGCATGCTCAGTCCAAATGAGGTTCAAAGATTGGAAAGTCTCGAAGGTCCTGTTGTTTCGTAAGTTCTTAAAGTACTATTGGCTCTGCTCTGTTGAGGCAAAAGGTGTGTTACATTTGGAAATGAAAGAAAGTGAGTGCAAAGATAAGATGGTGCAAAGAAACCAGAAACTAAAGCAGATCTCTGAACTCAGTCTTTGAGACTTAAAGCATGTTTCTGGAATGTTTCAGCATCCCAATCATCAGTATCCCTTACATTTCTTTACTTGTCATTCAAAAAGTGATCATATGTGTAACTATAATACTATGGTGGCAATCTATATAATGCGTTTAGATGCAATACAATGCCAGCCTGAGCAGAGACATGAAACGCTGAGTCTTTATCTCACACTAACCAGCAGATGGCAGCATCACACTGCTCGAGTTATAGGGGTTCGTTCCAACGTGGAAACGGAACATTAGTTCTGGGCCCAGACATGCACTCCGTGCCTTACAAAGGCTATCAACCCATGGATAATTACAAGGTGGCTCAAAATAAAGGGAACTATTCCTGGAATACTGTGTTTAATGTTTGATATTTTACAAATGTGCCAAAGAGCAACTATGGACTGACACTGTATGAAGGTATCATGAATGCTTTTTTTTCGGGGGGGGGGGGGGGGAATTGCGCATGGTGTCACTCTAACAGACACTCATCTTGATTTGAAGAAACAAAACCTGTGTGAATTTCAGTGGGCGGCTGACGAAAAATCCGGTGAACTCGCCTCCTACAGCATGTTAGCCATTCAGCCACAGTCCAGTATGGCCTGCCATTCATCTCAGATCAGCACATATGAATCATTCTCAGAAAGCACACTGAGGAGGATTGAATGTTCGTATGTTTAGGTGAAATTTAGACCAATACATGATGTTTGAAAGGCATTTTTTTTATAGTATTCCACAGTAAAAATGCCAAGTGTGTACAGGGTTTAGTAATGAATGTAATTATTGTAAAAATACTATCTGTATGGTCTTTAGTTTTGTATTCATTCTGATAATGAAATCACAGTTTGATGGTCTTGCTGTCTGTTCAAACAAATTAGGTCAATTAACTTACTGTGAACACAGGGCAGAGTGACAGGCGTGAAAGGCTTGTAAATAGACACTAGGGGTGAGGTTTATAGTGTCACCAGGTCCATAGTAATAACATGGAATAATATATTAAGATGATGATGATGTAATACCTGCCTGAGGTTTTTATGAAAGTTTTGTTTGCATCATTCTGACTTTTCAGACTGACAGAAAGAAATAGAAAAGAGACAAGAGAGAAAAACACAGAAAGAAAAGTAGTCGCTGTATTTTTAAAAATCTTTCTTTACATTCGCTACATTAGTTGCAGACACACACAAACATACCAAGTCTGATGCTGAACCTAAACCCCAGACAGTGGACTTGTGTCATATTTGTTAAGCTGCACGGTTACGTGTGCGAGGGGATTTCAGATTGACTCTCTTCCATGGTCAGCATCAGTGCCTATATATGACACCCCAGAAGCAAGATTAACACAGCTAACACTGTTGCTGTTATTTATGTTATCGTGCACTTGATAACCACTGATCACACTTGGTAGCAGAGACTTTATTGCTTGATCCCATCATTCAGACTGTTGCCTTCCAGCGGTCTGCAATTTACCTTAATATTACAGAATTGGACCGATTGTTTATGAAGATCTGAAGTTATAATCACATTTAAAGCAGTTACAATTCAACATATCTATCATCCCATATGTAATAAATGAGAAATAAATTGAAAGAAAAATTTGTGACCGGGCCTTAGTGTGTGAGAGGAAACTCAGTATGCCGTGCAGTGGGAGAATTTCCACCCAACACACAGAGCAGCCAAGCTGTTGGATCAACAAGGCGAGCAATGTCTTTATTCATTCATTAGACATGCGCATAATGCCTGTACTTCTGTGCACACGAGAACAAAAAAGGTTTTCCTCTCAGGCTCAAAGAGCTGCTTTTAGCTGGAGTTTAATGGCAGAAAAATCAGTTCAGAAGTCTGATGATGTCACTGTTCTGACTTCAGGGCTGTCGTTTTGTTTTCTCAGCTGTTTCATGCCTTCACCCTCTCTATCTGGTTCATCATTCTATCAGCTATCAATTCTAATGCCGCTTAGGCAACACAAAGTGCAGCATCTAAAACGTGATATTAAAATGCACTAACTGCACTCTACTGCAGAGTGTCCTCGTGTGTTCACAGTGTGTGATTATGCACTCAGAATCTCTCTCTCTCTCTCTCTCTCTCTCTCTCTCTCTCTCTCTCTCTCTCTCACCACACACTGCAGCATATCCCTCCTCCTCTGGCTGGCCTTTTTTCTCAATGGATGATGAGACAGAGAGGCTGACTTCCTCCACTCTGCCATGGTGCTCCCCTCCCTGATCGGGGGATGAGCAGAGAGAAATGTGGAGCAGAAGTGAGAAGGAAGGATGCTGGGGTGTGTTAGTGGCTGTTGTTGCCATGACAAAAGCAAGCCTGAAACATCCTGTCTGCTGTTGGAAACGGAAGCAAAAGCAGGTCTTTGTCATTTACATTCTCCCTGCCTAAGGATTACAGCCCATAATCTGCATGGCAACAACCCCCACATTTCTTTCCCTTTTTCTTTCTCTCTCTCTCTCTCTCTCTCTCTCTCTCTCTCTCTCTCACACACACTCACACATACACACAGAAATACACACTGAGTTGATGGGAAAGGAGAGAAGAATGAAGAGTGAAAGACAAAGAGAGAAAGAGGGGGACTAGCATGAGAGGACTAGTAAGAGAGAGAGAGAGATATAGAAAGAATGTCTGCTTATTCATTCATATTTTCCCCCATTCACTGGCTCAGCCAGCTTTCAATGGAGTGCAGTGAAATCTCCTTTTAGCAGAGCATACGATCACGGATGGGGCGGGGTGGGGGGAGGGGCTTACCCATCCTCCAGCCTGGCCCACTCTACCACCTTCATCAGTGCTGAGGATGAGGAGGGTGATGACATCATTGCTCTGCTGTGGTAAATGCAGCACGGTACACAGGCTGGATTCTGCAGGCTAGACCAGTGCTGCAGTGCAACACACACAAAGGAGATGCGCATAACACAATAGACACATTTAACACACACGTACTACAAACACACACCGCAAAAACATGCGTTCTCACCATCAGACAGACACAGAATCACATAAATTTAAATATGACATACTTTCAGTACAGATCACCAAAAACAACATGCAGACTTACAGACAAAATCAAACGTGCTGATATTAGCAAAGGTGGAGGGAATTGTGGGGAAGCAGAGAGAGCTAAACGCCCTACAGTGCTGGCTAAGGCGGGTTTTTCGTTCAGACAAGCTCTCAGCCAAAGCAGAGCAGTACCACTGTGCTCGGTGAGGTTTGGGCTGTCACACTGGCTGGATGACGTCAGCGGATCCGTGGTAGGAAGCCTGAGGTGCAGGGAGACACAAGCAGAGCTCGAGATGCATCGAGACACAGACATGCCGATCGGCTCATCCAAAAGCCTGGCACGTTCACAGAGCATCTAGATCTGTGCCACTTTGTTGAAGGTGCAAGATATCAGGGAATTCAATGCATATTCCCAGTTTTTTTCGTATCTTTCTTCTAGAAGATGTCTGAAGAGAACAAGGAGCATACGGAACAAACATATTGTTTGATGGCTCGTGTTTTACACGGGCATGAAAGCTTGTATGCATTATAGTTGGCAACATGTTGGTCGCTGAGTAGAGGACCCAACCAAACATGAAAGGAATCGGACAGATAACGATGATGCCGTATCAGAGGTGCTCTGGGTGACATGTACAGAAGCTCAGAAGTGCAGTGCTGAGCTCATTTAGTACCAAAGCTGCTTTGCTCTATTGACAGTGATCCATATGGACCTCTTGCTGTTTCACCAAAGTTCACTCTGAATGTTTCACTGAGAAAAAGCTGTCCTTATTGTCCTGAGAGCGATCCCAACCACTTCCCCTCACTCTCCTTTGTTCCTATGGATTTGGTGCTGTCTCCTGAGCGGGGATTGGACGTTTTCCCAAATCTGCTCTTCTTTGACCCAGAATAGCATCCTGCACCCACGCTGAAAAAAAAAAAAAAAGAGGTCAAAACCTCCTGCGTCTCCAGCAACCGAAGAACCGGTTGAAGACTTAGGACGGGGGAGTGAAAGCACAGAGAGACAGGGAGTGAGAGAAAGAGAGGGAAGAGAAAAATGTATAAAAATGAATCATGCCATGATGACTAATGTCTTATATAAGTGCTGAGAATCCCTCCCAGTGTTCATCAATGGGGGGCAGGTTGGCTGCCGTCCTCAGCTCCTCCCACAGGCCATGTGAACCACGCCAATGATTACATGCCACAGGTAAACCTGTCAGCAGGGCTTGGAAATGCATGAGAGAGAGAGAGAGAGAGAGAGAGAGAGAGAGAGAGAGAGAGAGAGAGAGAGAGAGAGAGAGAGAGAGAGAGAGAGAGAGAGAGAGAGAGAGAGAGAGAGAGAGAGAGAGAGAGAGAGAGAGAGAGAGAGAGAGAGAGAGAGAGAGAGAGAGAGAGAGAGAGAGGGATATTTGTGTCTCTGACAGGTAATGACAGATGCATGCACATGGAAGTGCAAGGTGAGTGCCCAAAGCAGCTGACCTGACAGGTTTGAGCTGCACTTGTGTCGAACAGAGATGGCCTGTTCCTTACCTTTAAGGAGGAGTCAAAAGGATCGATATCTGGGGTTGAAAACACACCCGTCTGTGTGTAGGAGTGGATGACGGGCGTCTGTGTGTAGGAGTGGATGGCGGGCGTCTGTGTGTAGGAGAGGATGGCGGGCGTCTGTGTGTAGGAGAGGATGACGGGCGTCTGTGTGTAGGAGAGGATGACGGGCGTCTGTGTGCAGGAGTGGATGACGGGCGTCTGTGTGCAGGAGTGGATGACGGGCGTCTGTGTGCAGGAGTGGATGACGGGCGTCTGTGTGCAGGAGTGGATGACGGGCGTCTGTGTGCAGGAGTGGATGACGGGCGTCTGTGTGCAGGAGTGGATGACGGGCGTCTGTGTGCAGGAGAGGATGACGGGCGTCTGTGTGTAGGAGTGGATGACGGGCGTCTGTGTGTAGGAGAGGATGACGGGCGTCTGTGTGTAGGAGAGGATGACGGGCGTCTTGTGTAGGAGAGGATGACGGGCGTCTGTGTGTAGGAGAGGATGACGGGCGTCTGTGTGTAGGAGTGGATGACGGGCGTCTGTGTGTAGGAGTGGATGACGGGCGTCTGTGTGTAGGAGTGGATGACGGGCGTCTGTGTGTAGGAGAGGATGACGGGCGTCTGTGTGTAGGAGAGGATGACGGGCGTCTGTGTGTAGGAGTGGATGTTGGGTGGAAGCTCCAGCTGTGAGAACTGGCATTGATGCAGAGTTTTGCAGGATGTTCGGTACTTCACCCTTCACCTGACGGAAGTCGGCCTCCTCTCCATCTCAGCTCTCAGCCCCTTCCCTGTGGCCTTCTTTGTTGAGCAGCGGAGACTCCTGCTCGCGTCACGGCCAACGTCACGGCCGTTGTCAGCGGCGTTCTTTGACACCACATCCACTCCCCCCACCTACCGGTGCTCGCTGTCTCTCCACCAAAATAAGAAGCCTACAGAAGTGGATGAATCAGCCACCCCCCCATACCCACCTCCTCCCCTCTCCTGCACATCACACTACATGCAGGATATATTCTGAGGGCAGCCTGTGCTTTCCTCTCAGTTCCAATTTCTCATTCCGGCCCAAGTCGGGTGCTTCTCCCATCGCCCACACTATTCTCCTTTTCCTCTTCCCAGCACACAGCGGTGCCTCGCCCAGCTTTAGGCCAGTCATGATATGGCAATGGTAGACACGTCATCGGCTCTTCCTCAACTGGGACACGGAGGCGCACATGGCTGAGGCGTTTCGAGGATTTAGTGTTCTTCCTACAGCAGCTTAGCCAGCAGTTCGTGAGCACCCACTAAGCAGAACTGGCCTGCATGCTGTGGATGGAGTTCTGCTCAACATAACTTGATTCTTTCCTGAACTTTGTGTGCCACCACAGGTAGTTTACTGTGGGCCTTATACATCCATTACCAATATCCTGAATATACTTTACAGCCATTTTCTTACAAAAGAACAAATTGAATAAAATGCAAATTAATGCAAAAATGCATCTAAAACTGATGAACCTTCTGCAGTCACATTTACTACTTAGGTTATGTTAATCGGTTATGTTAATGGTTTATGCTAATGGATATGTTAATTAGTTATGCTAATGGAATATAAAAATCTAGCAAAGAATTTTTATACAAAATGTATAGACTGCTTAAAATAAAGCACTACCCAAAAAATGTTTTGCTGTGAGTAGCGTTTCAGGACTGTGCTCAGTTTTGCTGATCTGAGATGATAACCATTCCTGCAACTACTCCTGACTTCTTGACCCAGTTCTTCTTCATCGCTCAGGGTTTCTCGTGCACACAGCACACCCCAGCACACCCCAGCACACCCCAGCCCCTTCATGACACCAGCGAGAGGCGCTGGCGTGCTGGAAAACTCTGGTGAGGAGTCACTCCCAGCGGAGGGAGGGTGCAGAGGCACGGTGGATCTGAGGGGCAGGGCTGACTGGGGCGGAGCTGAGCGGTGGGGCTGAGTGAGGCGACCCAGAGGGGTTCACCCAGGCCCAGCATCATGGACCCCATACAAGGCGTTTGGTACGGGTATGAAGGAGAGGTGAGAAGTTCCTCTCACGCGTCTTTCCCAGATCCCTGCTGAGACCAGCTGATACCTTGCATGTGGGTTTTAATCCCCAGCACCCAGAACAGGACAGAGGGTGTCGGCTCTGCAGGTGGATTGCGCTTCCCACAGCCTGATTGGTTGAACCTAATCATGTTTTTTTTACGCTGAAAGGAGGTGAAGAAGTAATAAGAATAATAAAAAATGGTAATTAGTCTGTAGATGCAGAACATTTACCTCTACACTGACATCTACTCCAAACGCTTTGTGTACAAAGAAGGAATCTCTCAAGAACCTATGGGTAGCATGCGCTGAGCTGGCCAGCCCCATCAATATTATTGTCTCTACAGATATGAAAAATCAGAGTGTTCCAGGAGCAGCACTCTCACTCTACAGAGTCTGATAAATATGGGCACAAGCCTGACAATCTACTCTGAATGTCTTGGAACAGAGTTGGTGTTGCTGAGTTCTGGAACAGACTTCACACATGGAAGAGACCTGGCACGCAGGCGTAGCAGTGGTGGCCTGGCCATCAGATCAGATGCCGACAGCAACACACAGGCTGAACCAAGAATAACCCCTCACACTCTCAGCCTAATCTAACACATTGTGGGAATGTGTGTCACCCACAATTGTCCAGAACACACTGTAACACAGCACCCACCTAGTTCTGGTGTGTGTGTGTGTGTGTGTGTGTGTGTGTGTGTGCACGTGCATGAATGTGTGTGGGTGTGTGTGTGTGTGTGGGTGTGTGTGCACGTGCACGTGCATAAACGTGTGTGTGTGTGCACGTGCATGAGTGTGTGTGTGTGTGTGTGTGTGTGTGTGTGTATGTGTGTGTGTGTGGGGGGGGGGGTGTGCGATAGAGATTTTTGTATTTGTAAAGAAAGATTATTAGACTGTTTTTAAAATGGTAACTTTTTTGACATTCGGAATCTTCTATCAGATATGTTTTCCTGTTATTGATTCTACTGTTGTAATTGGTCAAAAAGAAATGAGTTTGAGTACAATGTTTAAGCATGCCAGCCAGCGATGGACAAAAATCTGATGCAATCCTTAGAATATTAACAATGTTTTTGTATAGAGAGACACTACAAAAAAATGGACTATGACAGTATAATATGAAATATTCAGTAACACTGACTGCTGTGTTATGATATGAAATATTCACCAGCATATTGATTTTGTGTGACTAAAGTTAGCATATATTTCGTTCACAGTGTTAGCATTGTGGCCATTTCCTCCACACCGAAGTGAAGATGAAGCGAGATGACATATTATAATTGGTTCTTCATCTGTATCTCTCTCTCTCCTTTGTGGTAGGTTGGGCAACCATGCACACATTCTGGGCTTACAGCAGGTGCGTTACCTGAACTTCTTACTGATGTTGGTTTTATCCAACTTGCATAATGGTCACGCAGCTGTCCAATGCATTAATGGTCCTCTGTCTATCATATTAAATGCACACACACACACACACACATACACACACACTCATGCACACACATATATATAATGATGCAATATTCAGTAAAACCTGAGTTTAAAATGTTAGATTCTCTTGGGTCAGAATGACCCATTAATTTAAAGTAAAAAAAAAAAGAGTACCAAAAAAACTTAAATTTTTCCATTTTAATGTAAAGTGAAAAAGTTGGCAAAACCCAATGAAGAATAGAACATTATTCTCTTTGCTTATACTGCCCTGCAAAGGAGATCTGATGATCAGCACAGAGAATGATGCAGCTCTTCAAAATAGCTTGCGAATTTGTTTGTTTATTTATTTACTTTTGCAGTAGCTTCCTTTTAAGTGAAACTGAGCAACAATATCAACCATATGTCAAAGCATCGGCATTCCCAAGAAGCATGCTGTGTCCTCTAAGAGACTATCACGGATACACATAATTCTGTTTCAGTCTAGAGACTGCATTGTTAATATTTTAATATGAAGTAACTATTTCCTGTACAGCTCTCCCCTGATCCTGAATCTGCCATTAGCCTAATCCACCCACAGCATTCAATTCATCACTGTCTTTGGGCTGATCCCAGCCCAGCACCTGCCTAACCAACAGGAATGATTAACCTTGCTCCTTCAGCCAAAATCTGCTAATTATTATGATGGTGTGGGATGGGCAAACTAGGGCAGCTCCGTCGCAAAGTAGGGTGAAAGAACCTCGCCAGTCGCAGTTACATGGAGCAGCCACATGGGGTCACAGCCTGCCGAGCGGAATGTTGACGTCCCCTCATCTGAATAAACCATTAAAAAAAAGTCCACCCACCCCACTCTCATCAGCCACGAGCTGAGACCACAACATGGCCTGTGGTCCGAATCTCTCTGACTGATCACATACGCAGGCAGTACTCTTACACATCAGCATCTCAAACTACTATAGCGCGGCACCGCTGGGTCTCCTGCAGGAATGTATTACAACCTGACAGACTTGTATCTTACAGGAGTCTCAAATGCATCCACAGACGGGCATTGAAGTGAAGGGTGAGCATCGTGTCTGTTGCCATGAAGCACTACAAGGACGCTGAGAGGAGCAGTTTACTGGCTGGGGAACAGCTGTTTTCAGCTTATCAATGTTTCAACAGGCCTGTGCCTCCTTCTTCCATTTCCTTCTCCCCTTTTCTCCTCCCCTCAGCCCCCAGACTTAAGAGGAGGCACATCTCTTGTTTTAATGTGGTCTTAGCTCTTTAGTATTAATGGCTGTTTT
This sequence comes from Electrophorus electricus, assembly GCF_041902795.1. Lineage (NCBI taxonomy): Eukaryota > Metazoa > Chordata > Actinopteri > Gymnotiformes > Gymnotidae > Electrophorus > Electrophorus electricus. The sequence continues at coordinate 22,248,710 of NC_137512.1, read as the reverse complement.
GCTGTGTAACAGGAGAGGAGGCTGCTCTGATCGCTGGAACTCTACTCTCAGGCAGCAAGACTTCATCTGGAGTTCACATGTGTTAGTGGAAAACTGCAGGGAAGATAACTGTTTTACTGTATCTTCTCTGACAGATTAGGGATCACCACACACTGTAGCCATGTCAGCCACGATCACTCTTACTTCGGTTTTAAACGTTCAGATTCTCACACGTCCCCATCAGCCTGGCAATTTCATGGATCACTCCATTTTTGTAGTAGGATCACATTATCTGATTGATCTAGAAAACGCTATGCTCTAACTAAACCCTGACATACAGTGTGTTGCAATCTTGGAAAAAGCACCCACAATTTACTGCATGCTCACTATGAGCACACAAGCCACACAAAGATCAGTGCTGTGTGCTTCCCACATGTGTAATTACAAAGCATTTATTTGAAGATGGCTTGTGAAAGCCCTTTCACTGGACTAAAACTACCTTCATTAAACAGAGCGGTGTGGTCAAAGAGGTACAGAAGTGCCAGTCCAGCATCTCATCCTGTGTCACACTGTGTGGTCGTCAAGTGCTAATCCTCTCCACCTCCTCTCCTGCTGAAGAGGTTGAAAGGGGCCCGTGGTCCCTGTGGGGCATAATCTCCTTCTTATCAGGTGTGGGCTCCTTTCTGCTTTTTCCCACTCCTTCCTGACCTCCTGAACCTCCTCCCCGGGGGCAAACGTTCGGCCAGGCAGCGCCAGCCGGAGCACTGTGGAATTTTTATAACTGGGGGTAAAGTGTTGGCCGAGGGGGTGGTGTCAGTGTTCTAGGGAGGGTAGAGGTGGGGGGACTTGCTTCAGGCCACAGGTTTGACCCCTGAACACGAGCGAAGGATATGAAAGGTTTTACCCACCACTGTACTGCAATGTCCACTGAAAGCTGTGAAACGAAGCTAGAGGGGGATAAAAATCTAGGTGAATTAATTGTTTGGGAACATTTGTGAATACGATCTTATTCTGATCTGCTCCGTCCTTGCCGTTGTGTTTAATGTGCTGACTGTTGTTCTTGTGCTGTTTTCTTGTAACTGTTGTTCTTGTGCTGTTACTATAACATGAAGATATTGCTGGCATGCAAAGAAAGAAAGAGAAAAACATCTGATTAGTTACACTTGCATTTTCATATGATTCTCAGACATTTAAATGTGATGCTATCTCTCAGTGACCAAACCAGTCATTTGGTGACTCACCCCAGTTTTGTTTGTGCTAGTGTTGCGTGTCATGTGAGTGGGGTCGTGGAGTTCACTTCCTGGTCAGGAAAGTTCTATCCTGTGGCATACGGTGACAGCACCTGTAAGGGTGTGACTTGGAGCAATGCGATAACCCTGTTTGTGCGCTTCGAGAAAGCAGACTTTCATTAGCATGGAAACACGTATCAGCAGCTTCACCTTTTCACTGTCTGAAACCACGTCTCAGACCCTAGATCTGCTTTTTATCCGAATCAACAAAGGACTGGCCCAGAATAAAGACTTTGGTCTTTTGAGTACTATTCAAGTCAAGGATTTACCATGAATGCTCTTTGTATTCAGCAAGGCTGAAATCAGAGCCTCCTTTCTATTGTTAATGGCATTAGGCATCGCATGACCACGGTGACGCAACAGGGAATTTGTTTCATTTTATCTCCTATGCTAGACCATGTAGAGCATCTGCACCTTTTAGGAGCCATATTGCTGAAATCTCCTAAAGTGCCTAGATAGTTGATAGGACCCTGGAGTTTTTGGAGGCCTTCTAATCATATGTCTGGCAGTAACAGCAGAAGAACTTTGAGACATCCTCAGTGGAGTTTTGAGTTTTCGTATCAAGGGTAGGATTCAGCAGCACGTAGCTTGAAGGGCAAATTCAGGTAAGCGGCAGGGCAACTTCACGCAGCGGTCATGAGAGAAGAGAGGAATGGAGGATCCCAGCAACACAGTAAACTGCTGCTTAAAAATGAATGAGCTCAGAGGCTTCACCCTGGCACTACACCATCTCCACTTCCACGAAGGGGCCAACTCGGAGACGCAGAGCCCTGTCACTCACCGGCTGTGCATGGGGCCCTTGTGCGAGCATCACTTATGCTGTCGTTATCAGGCTAGAATTAGAAGGCTGACTGCCCGTAATTATCCCCCCCCCCCACGGAAACTCTGGGCTTCCTCTGCCACTTGCAGCCACAACGTGGCCTCCGTCTGGAGGAATGGCTCTTAAGTGCAACTCTCCACCCACCTCCACCTCATTAAAGCGAGCCTGTTCCGGGCTCCGACTGACAGCACCCTTTGAGAGCCCCTTCCTTCCTTTCACCCGTCTGCGATTAGCGCCGGGCACTGGCTAGCACCAGGCACCGCATGCTCTCTCTCTCTCATTAGGACCCACACAAGGTGAACCTTTTCCCCAAGGCCAGGCTGAATGAGCACACCTCCCCTCCGCCTCTTGCCCCCAGGACTCGCAGTGCGGGGCTTTTATGACAGACAGAGCTAATAAGCAGAGGAGGTGCTGGGTCCGCTTCCTCCATGGAGTGGCCGTAAAAGAAGACGGGGGCTTTTATTGGCTGTGTTTGTTCTGTCCCCAGCTGCGAGGGTCACGCAGCTTCCGCGGCGACCCTGTGGACCTCTGGGAAGGTTGTTAGCTTCTCTTTTCCGCTCCGTGTGTCTGTGTGCGCGTTTGTGTGTATGTGCGTATGTGTGTGTGTGTGTTGTGAAGGTGATTGTGCATGCAAGCTTGTGTGAATAGGTGTGTGGGTGTGTCAGTGGTAGGCTGTAGTACTGACAACTTCAGGAAGCGTTCCTTTTCTCATTATCTCTCTTGTTTGGTTGTAAAAATATCCTCTCAGTGGCAAGAGTGTGCAGGAAAGAAAAAATGAGCTCCCATTCCTGCCCTCATAGTTAATTATCACGTACTTACTGTAAGTGTGTTTAGAGTGTGAACAATAAAGAAAGTGCCATCTGAAGCCAGAGTGTGTGAGAGGCTACAGGCAGCCGTGTCTCTTCGACTGGGGCCTGGGGTGAGAGTCCAGTGAGGAGGGAGCGCGCCCGCAGATGGCAGGCCAGCAGCTGCTGCATGCAAGCCCCCTCCTAACTCCGCCCACCACACCGGAGGCCCCTATCTCTGGCTGCCTGAACCTGCTCCACCCCTCACTAAAAGGCGGAGTTTCAGTGTGTTGGCAGAGACCCAGCAGTGCAAAACCAGCTCCTTTTTATGTCTTTATTTCTTCTGTTTGTATACAGTTTTAATCTGGCATGACCACTGTGCTGTCCTGACACCGCTCGCCTGTTCCCTGGTTATGCACACTGCGCCACTGATAAAACACTCTGCCGTCAACCTTACGGGAAGAATCTTTTCTCACCCCTTTGAACATCGTAGACGAGCAAGCTGAGTGATGGAGCAGTGGGTATTGCCTGGGTGGAGGAAATGCTCCTTCCCCTGCAGCTGTGGTGGGAAACCCCAGATGGGATGGGGGCGTGGTCCAGGCACCCCAGGCAGCTGGCATAGCTTTCAGCAGTGCTTTTAGAATATGACTATTGCCATGCATTCCAGTCTCTCTTTCACTCCACACACACACAGAGGCACAAACATATAAAATACTTAAACATGTTCAGGCATACTCAAAAAAACCCACTCCTTTTCTATTTCAGACTTTTGGATGCACATGGTGCATAATTAAGGGACTTCTTTTATTTATTCTTTTAAAATATATCTTCTTTATAAACAGAAATGCATCTTCTTCTGTGAAACTCCATTAGCTCTGTTATCTACTATACACATACAACTTTGGCTCTATGTGGAATTTTTCTGAAACCACATTATAGCATCAGCCTGTTCTTTCTCCCCTTCTGTGTTTCTCAGTACTGCTACAACCTGCAGGCTGCCACCATACCATACAGGACAGGGAAAGGGAGTGTGTGCGGCAGGGCAGGAGGCCCAGGCTGCGAGGCAGGGACTCAGACAGTGTTTTATCCCATCTGTCAGACACCAGGTCGGCCCACAGAGAGGTTATTTTCTGCAGGCCAGACACTATAGCATGACTTGTGCCCAAAGTCGTTCTTCACTGTCACAGTCACAAGTGTTCCGAGTTCCACGTGGATGTTCAACCGGAACGTTCCAGGTTTATCTTAGCATTGCTGCCTTTCTCTTATTTTCAAATTCAAAGGTGACCTCTTGACCCGGTGACGGCCCCTCCATTCGCCTACGTCCCTCCCACCAGCTGTCTCAAAGAGGGTGACAAGAAAAACAGCCTCTCACATGCCTCAGGAGCCCCATGACCCTTGACCTTCGGCCCTTTTCATCACAGCCCCTGCCTCTGAGATTGTGTTGGTTTTCACACCTTTGTCCCACTGGCGACTTCCCCAGAAAACTATTCAAACATTCCAGCCTCCACTGCAATGCTGACAGGAAAACACAAAATACTCACACACTCTGTTTACAAATTAAAGTTCTCCTGAGTTGATAGTTTCCCTTTTTTTCTGTTCCTCTTCCTGCATAGCTCTCTGTCTACCACTCTTTCTTCTTCTCGCGGTCTGCCGCATGGTCTGCCTCTCCGGAGCTTTCACTCTCTCTTTTCCTCTCTCCCTTTCTTCTCCTCTTCCCTCGCCTCTTCTTTTCCGTACAATGCTGTCCTTCGGAGGGTGAAAGACGTGCTGGGGAGGGCGAGCCGAGAGAGAGCAGAAGGAGTGAAGGGGGGTAGCGAGCCTTCATGGAAAAGGGGATTTGTGCCCTGCATTGTTCCCCATTAATCCCAGCATTTCACTACCGTTTAACACCTTTCAAAGGCATCTGTGGGGCCTGTACTCCTCTACACTTCCAATCTGCTTTTTCCTTTCCGCCTCAGACAGCGTGAAATCTGCTCTCGAGCTAGGGCGGGCAGGGGTGTGGGGGTATGGGGGGCGGGGGGTGGCAGTTAACGTCCGGCCAGCCCTGTTCCTGACCCCTTTTTGCATCCATTTCAGTCGCTGCCAGGCGCCAGGGGCCCCACAAGGCCCTTTGTGCAGATTGATAACCTACTGCTGTAACCTAGCAGCCAGCATTCTGTGGGAGAGAAAGCACACAGACTTCCCCAGTGGGTACCGTTACAGAGCACACACACCCGCACGCACGCACGTGCACACACACACACACACACACACACACACAGACTAGCACATGCTAGGGGCCATGCCAGGCTGTGAGTGTGTCAGCTCCATTGCCTGCTCCCTCAGGAATCGTGGAATGATTGGGTTGAGGTGGCAAAGGGTCGGAGTGCAGCAGGAGGGTGTCATGCACCCTGTGATCCCCTCTGCCACTCGGGAAAAATACGTTTTCTCCCAGCAGGCCATGCGTCCCCCCTGAGGCTGTCCAAGCACAGCTGTCACCCGCAGCGAGGAAGCCTGCCACACGCATGGTTGCTGGAACAGCACAAGAAGAGATGAGAGGTGGGCCTACGACTGTGAAGTGCGCTCAGGCCCACTGAAAAAGTGTTGCATGCTCTCTCTCTCTCTCTCTCTCTTTCTTTCTGTGGAACCTTTTTCTTCCTGTTCCATCGAAAGGTTCATGGGTTCATAGTACAGAGATGAATGTGGTAGATCAGGTGTACATGCAGCTGTTTTCTGTGTCCACGCCTCGCTGTGGCTGTGAGATATGACGACAGTAAACACCGCCTGCGACAGCCACATGGTTATGAGTGCAATCTCATCCTGACCATTCAAAGACACACGATGGCATTTGCTTATGAAAGCTGGGGCTGGAAACTCTTTTGACTGTGTTAACTGAACAGTCACGAATGTTCCTCCTGTAGACTCATTCAGGATATAATCAGGTTGCAGATCTGGGCGCTACTGTATTTTCAGAAAGATGTGAAATCAAACAGGACAAGTTAATGAGTTTTACTGACTCAATTATATATATAGTGTCACTGAGCTCTTGCTAAAGACTGTAATAAACCCAGTACCTTCAGAGGGTGCAATAGTAAGAAAAACAAAAGTAACCTAAAGTGATCATCATGTTATCAAGGCGGTGAAGTGTCCTTCCACCCCTTAAAACAGAGTGGGTTCAGTGTAAGGTCAGTGCAATGGAACACCATTACATCTACAGGGGAGGAAGGGGCTAGCCAGCAAGGTGCTGGTCATTTTACTGAGGGGCTGTTCACATTCTCTGGGCGACTGTATGCATTTGTGTGTGCATTTGAGTGTGTGTGTGTGTGTGTGTGTGTGTGTGTGTGTGTGTGTGTGTGTGTGTGTGTGTGTGTGTGTGTGTGTGTGTGTGTGTGTATTCAAGTAGCCAGGAAGTCGTAATGCTGGTAAATACCTGCACACAAAGGCATGCCAAGATGGGGGTGGTATGTGTGTGTGTGTGTGTGTGTGTGTGTGTGTGTGTGTGACTAAAGCTGGATGGCTGGCTTCAGTTCTCTGGCATGTAGTAGGGAGGAGGTTCAGTAGTGTTGGGTTTCACAATGACCTGTGTCCTAAAAGAAAAAAGCACGGTTGTTTTTAATAGCTAACGCATTTCCTGTGTTGTATGTGTGTGTGTGTGTGTGTGTGTGTGTGTGTGTGCTCGCGTGTGTGTGCGCCTGTGTGTGTTTGGCTTTGTTTATTGGGAGGTCTCTATGACAGCCAGCTAATGTGAGTCACTTCAAGCCTGTGAGATTTCATTCAAGGATCATGTGACTGATTCTTGTTTCAATAGTTACTAAACCCTACTGCGTGATATACTGCGTGATATTGAAGGTATTTTAATGTAAGTTCCTTAAGATCACACTGCCTACTCACCTTGTATGTAACACAGTTTTGATTCCTTAAACGTCATTTGAGTTTAACTGAACCATACAAACACACAGCAGCTACATGTCTAGTTCAGCTGGAGATCAGGGGAGCGCTCTACAAACCCGCAACCATGAAACTGCTCTGGCTCAGAACTGAGCTTCACACCCACGCACTTTGCCTCGTGAGTGGCTGCACTGAAACCTCAGCAGGCAAAGGGATGCAGAAAGGAAAGCTTTCCAGAGACTCTGCCACTCGCCCACAGCCCAGACCATGACGGAGCAGTGGTGGGACAGACAGGCGTGATGGGGAGGCGTGTGGCCCTCCGAGATGGGCCTAGCTGCACACTCTGCCCAGCCTGGGAAGCCAAAGCTCTGGCCCTGGGCTTGCTTGCCATCCAGGGTAGCGAGGGCCCCCCAGGCCAGAGCCTTTAGGACGGGCTGCAGGAGTCCATCTGCTCTCACTGACCTGCTCCATTAACCCAGAGGCTGCAGCACTCAGACACCTGCAGGTCTCATCCAATCACACTCTTCATTCACTTTCTACAGACGCACACGCGCACACACCCACACACACACACACACACACACACACACACACACACACACTTTGTTTCTTACTCTCTTTTGCTCTGTTTCTTGATCTCTTCTCCTTTTCTCTCTGTCTCTCTCTCTTGCTCTCTCTCAACTGTTTGTTTATTTATTTATGTCCTGGTATTTGCTTAGCAACGGCGCCGCAAAGTGAGACTCAGTAGGGATGAGTCGATGGGCTGTCGTACTGACAGAAGGAGATCAGGTTTCAATACCAGAGCAACACAAGGAGAAAGTGCAGGACATTTTCACAGAATTCTTTTAGCTGGACAACAGGAATGTTAACCCAGCAATCAAAATGATGAGAGCCGAAATGTAGTATATCCGTGCACAGATAAGCATAGTAATCTCCAACTGGCAGGGCATCAAATTAGATGCCCCCTTTCTCTCTCGTCCTCTCTTCCTGTCCTGTGATGTGGGACTTTAATCATTTCCCAGAGAGCAGAGCAGTGATCTGAGAGGCTCTGAGCTCACTTCCTGGACAATGAGAGAACGGAGATGACTACACCAGAAAAAGAGAGTGAAAGAGCGGGAGAGACCGAATAAAAAATGTGTGTGTTTGTGCGTGAGAGGGAGAGAGAAAGAGACTTCATATGAGAGGCGTGCGGCGTGGCGGAGTCACACTGCACCAAATGACATTGGGTCTAATATCAGGTCTGCGAGAGAGAGAGTGTGTGGGTCGAGCAGTGTTTCCTCGTCTTTCTCTGCCTCGCTTTCTCTCTCCTACGTGTTATTTTTAAAAGCGCTTTTAAATGCCTATTTTTACCCACCATTTCTGAGAGGCGCGTGGGCTCAATAGAGACAGCAGCGGATGAATCATGTCATCTGGAATGCTCTTTTTGAGAACCACAGCAGAACCTCTCTCTCTCTCTCAGGTTACTCGGCCTACACAGAAGACCACAGCAGCCCTGAAACAGCCACCGGCAGCATACTATAGCACTCTATAGCATTACCAGCAGTGCTATACACTATCGTACTATAGCACTGTGTAATATGACAGCAGTACCTTACATGCAACCTATTTGGTTTATCATATTTTCTGTAGGCTTCTAATGTGTAACTGTTTAAGATGCTCTAGGTATTACTCTAGATTATTATTGAGACTGTTATTACTGAGATGTGTGTTTCTTTAACTATGCTGTGATGGCATTAATAAGGACTTTTTAAATATGTTCCATACTGCATTTGTTTGACGTACTTGACATGCTCTCCTGAATGTGCCAAGCATCCTCCTCATTGAGTCAGTTTCCATGTTTGTAGGTAGAAGGATTTGGCACATCAGACGCTTTGCTTTGCTTAATATGATCTTGACCAATGAGACATCACGCTGAACACCAGACACACAGACACTTTTTTTTTTTTTTTTTTTTTACAAATTATGCCACCTGGGAAAGCAGCAAATGCCTCCTCCCAGAGTTGTGGGTCAGAATCCTTATTGACGGTGTGTAGTTCAGAGCTGCTTGCCTCCTGCTGGGACATGGTTTGCACTGCTGGGACGGTCATGTTCTCGCTGTTCCTGCAGACTACATGGGTCCTGTCTGCACGGATGCCTTTGCTCTGCCTCTCTCTTACAATAGTGTGTGCGTGCTGATCAGGCTTGCATAACACAGTTCTCACCCAGCCTCCAGGATACTGCTGTCTCTCTCTCTCATGCGAGCACACTGTGTAGGTGTGTTTATATGAGTGTTCAGCTCAGTGCCTGGTGTGAACTTCTCTAAGGTTAAGACATTCACCTGATGGCCACATATAATTTGACACCCAAGGGTTCATTTGAGGCAGGTAGACCACACACCACACTCACACATAACACATACATACATATCTGCACCCAGGCTTAGAAAACAGCGCAAGATGGCAAAATCCTACAGCTTACTACACTGCTGTGCCTGGGTTCCGGACTGTGGGCTACGGGACCAGAGGCAGGCATAAACAAACCAGAACACACTGCGTCTCTTTGCTGGTCTGCAGGGCTGGGGCCCAGGAACTGCACAAAAGAGAAAAATGAAAGTAAAATCACAATCTCTAAACAAAGCTCAGCATTGTGTCCTCTGTTACTCGAGCCATTCCTCTCCAGCATTCCAGCACATGTGTAGGTGGAGGTTCAGAACACAGAGTCTGATGATGAGTGGAGAGATTTTAGTGATCTCCCCATGTACTTAAACACTCAAACACACACACACATAAACAAACAAACCCATGCAGTGCGTGACTGGGTAGTGATTTGTGCTGAGCTGAGTATTCTAATCAGAATCATTTTATTCCTGTATTGGTGAATAACGAGACTTTGATTCTCATTCTAAATTCTGCTACTGTGGCACCTGATTCCTGCCAGGCAGTGCCGTTCATTACAGAGTCTCTTCTGGCTAAGAAAAGGACTGCACAGGGAAAGAGAACAAGAAAAAGAAAGACAAAGGAAAAGAGATGTACAGGGGGAGGGAGGAAAAGACAGAGTTATAGCCAGGGAGAGAGAGGGAGAGAGAGAGGGAGAGAGAGAGGGAGGGAGAGAGAGAGAGAGGGAGAGAGAGATGGAGAGAGAGAGAGAGGGAGAGAGAGAGAGAGGGAGAGAGAGAGAGAGAGAGAGAGGAAGCAGAGGAAGAATCCAAGAAAGAGAAGTCTATGTGGAGAGAAGGGGTGGGGAGATGGTGGGAGTGAGAGCAGGACGTGCTTAAGCAATCGCTTTGCAGCGCTAGAGGAAGCTCTGTCTCTCGCGGTGGGCGGTTTGGAGCAGAGCCCACGGCTGTTGGGCGCGATGGCGGAGATCTCCGCGCGCCCATCGTGCTGTCTGCTCCACCTGGCTCGTGCCACACCACCAGCATGTTTAGTCTGTGCCAGCTGTCCACTCCAGGAAGACGGCAGCGATGGCGAGGTTGGTAGGCTGTGCACTGATACGGCGTCTTTGCAGCCACTGCACATTTACAATAGTATCGGAGGGAGGGGAGTGTGCCAAGCCCTACAACAGCTCTGAAAAACGAGAGAGAGAGACGTGCTCGGTGTGACATGCCGGAACTTTCTGTAGAGCAGCTTGTGCGTAGAACCAAAGAGAAACTAAAGAGGAGCAGCGTGCTCAGCGTTTGGACACATGACCACAAAACGTTCTGGGCTGACATCACATCAATGTAAATAATTCATAGGGAACTGACCAATAGGAGCAAGGGAATGGAAGGACCTTTTAATTACGATATGAATGATAGGAGCCTGAGAGAGTGTAACATGTGACATCCATTACAATGGCACTGCATGAGTGCACCTGGCAGGCAGGGGTAGGCGGAAACGAGTGGCATTTTGTGTGTGTGTGTGTGTGTGTGTGAGTTTATGCAATAGGGTACGGGAACTCAAGCTGCCACAAGACCGGAAATTGCTGGGAGTGCTAGCAAATCCTCAGCAGGGGAGGCTGTCACAGGAGCATGGTGGGGCTATAGAAACCCTTCACACAGGATTAACACACAGACCAAGTATAGCCTCAGCCTGCAAGGCTTGTTTTCACTGCCTGAAAGTCACGGAGGCTCAAACATGAACCGTGGCAATGGCATGTCCGGCTCAGAGAGCAGTCAAAAGTCCAAAACCTTACGTTGCAAATACAAATTTAAAAAATGACACAACTTACTGTCATTATGCTGAGTGCAGCCAGTGACATTCAAGTAAGAAAAGACCTACCTTGAAACGTACGGTATATTTACAGGAACCTAAGAATTTAATTCACAAAGACAGAAGAGGAAGTATTAACTCCTGTGTTGCCGACATCAAGAGACACTGAAGCGAAGCGGCAGGGTTCATTGCTCTCCGGTCGGGCAGTGGTGCGTGCCAATGAACCCCCCCCCCCCAAAATCCTGTCCCCCAAAGCTCCCTGGAAATGCCAGTCTGAGCAGGACTGAGACACCTCCCACATTGTCTGCTGATGTTTCAGCCTTGCCACGGAAACCGGTCACATGATCTCGACCTCAGGACAGGATATGCCTGAGTTACGCTTCCGTGCATGTGCAACCTCTGGCTTAGAAGTGAATGTACTCTGAGAGGTTAATGCACAACACAAAAAAAGTTCTTTGTGCTTTGATTGCTGATCAGTTAAATGGAAATCTCTTAATTAAATGCTAAGTGAACTGTAATGTGTGTGGTGGATTACTGGCTTGTCTGTGAATGGCAGGATTTCTGTGGGGTGATTGTGTGGGTCTTTGAAATTATAACCATAAAGAAAGTACAGAATGCCATGTCAGTAGGTTTGATTAGACAAAATAGCAATTTATTAATAACTTATCATTTCTTTACATTCGTAGGGTTGGAGGGAGGGCAATTGAAAAGTAGCCCCTCCCTCTTCAGAACAGGCCTTCGCTTTGAGGGAACAAGCGTCCCCTTAAAATCCATTTCAATCATTCCTCCAATAACTGAATTGCATTTCACATAATTTCCCTGAAGAGGAGAGGCATACAAATGTCTCCTGCCTTGTCAACATTTCCCAAACCTCAAATCGCACAAAAACGTGGTGCTCACCTCAAAACCTCCATCACCCCCACCTTAAAGAAAAAACAAAAAAAGGATCAAGGCGTCCTGGTTCTAGATTCAACATGAGCATGCAGCCATAGTTATGCCAACTTGGGTTTAAGGTATGCTATGAACACATACAGATACAAGTTTGAACAATACTTTCTGAATGTGCCATTTGTTATAGTTTAACCGTAAGGAGAACCAATAGCTGGTGACAGATAAGCTTATGGAGGAACTGCTCTGAGAGGTTAATGCACAACAATTGTTCTATGTACAGAAGACCTAAAGCAAAAGAACGAGGTGACCTGTGAGTATGGAAGGGGCCAAGAGAGAGGGTTGATAAAGGCTGAATTCAGCCATAAAGCAAAACAAAAGAAGAAGAAGAAGAAGAAGAAGAAGAAGAAGAAGAAGAAGAAGAAGAAGAAGAAGAAGAAGAAGAAGAAGAAGGAAGAAGAAAGAAGAAGAAGAAGAAATATATTATACACTTTTATAATCTCACAAAGCCTATTCAATTTTTGGCATTCAACTCATAGATAATATTGATCAATATTCAGTTTGTTTACATAGTTGACAAAACAGGAAATAAAAGAATGAGTACCTGCTCTTTTGCAACAGGTATACTGTGCTTAGGGCAAGGCTTACTAACGATTTTAATATACACATGTATAAACATTTTGAAAATGACTCCACGCAAACAAACTGGAGTACTCGACACTGTGCCATCATCACCGAGGGTGTCTGGTATCCCCAAAACAGGCAAGTCTTCACTGAAGACAAGGAGATCACACCCAAAAAATACGCAAAGGTGCAAGTGCTAGAAACCAACAAACAAAAACGAAACCAAAAGAAACGAGTCTCTGTATAATTTTCCAGTTCCGACGAAGTCTCTTTGGCACACCAGCCATATTGTATTTGACGTTCCGCTTTGACAGTCTTCACATGCTTGGATACGAAGATATAAAAAACAGGAACTACCTTACAGAGAGGGAGAGAGAGCCAGAGCTCAGGCTGGGTCTGCTCCCTGATCGCGCCCCCCGGAGTCCAGCGGCTGACGCTCTTCTTCGGGTAAACCACACGCCACCTAAGCGGCCCCTCGTGCCGGCGCCGTCTTGAGCCGATCGCGTCGGGGGGAAAAAAGAGAACATCGGGAACCCTCTGCCGGGTGACGAAGAAAAGAGAAGCCCACGTTTCAAATGGCTGAGCGCCTTTCTCTGAGCCAGGAGGGGCGGTCCTCACGTGGACTCCAGTGGGTCCAGCTGGAAGACATTGTGATTGGTGGGTGTGGTGAAGTAGAGGGGCTGCGACGGGGCCGACGCGCGGTTGTCGCAGGGGCTCTGCAGGCCCAGGGTGCGCTCGAAGTCCAGCAGCTGGCCCATGAAGTTGAAGTTGGGCGAGATGTTGGACTTCTTCATCTTGACAATGTCGTAGGCATCGTTCATGGAGAGGTTGAGCTTCTGCATGAGGTAGGCCACTGTGACGGTGACTGAGCGGCTGATGCCGGCCAGGCAGTGCACCAGCACGCCGCACTTCCTCCCGCGGGCCTCATCTGCACAAGGTGAACAGGGAGAGACGGGGAATGAGAAATCGTTCATTTCTGCCCTTCTAGTAAATACACAAGCAGACACACACACACACACAGCCTGTTGACAGGATGGACCCAGTGTACACTAGTTTGTCGAAAAAAAAGCCACAGTTTGTTTTCCTCTAAACAACACACTTTGTGAGCCCACAAAGCTCCCTTATAAATGTGTAATACTACATTACCCATGCTGCCTAGAGAGGGCTGTGTGTCAGAATTCATTAGACTCCCAGCTGTAACACAAAAAACCTCCTCATTCAACCAGCCCTCTGGTGCATGGCAGCAGACAGGCTGAAAACAAATCTTCCATTTTCTTTGTGGAATCTGACATGGAAGTAGGCTATTATTGCCTATCAAATGATCCTTCCGCTCACCAGCTTACCTGACAATGGCCCTATTTGGGCGTGTAAATGTAGAAGCCATGGGGGCACCCTGTCATGGCTAGCAGGATGTCAACATTCCCCTGTAAATGGGCCCCATTGTGTAGAGAAACATTGCTCTGTCCTACATTACTTTCAATGCTGCTTCCTTCCTGTTGAGCTCATGTTACATCCCCCCCCCCACCCCCAAAAAGAAAATCTCCAGTTTCATCATAAGCCTGTGTAACACAATTACACAAGGCACAACTAAACTCCACTGCTAACATAAAAGAACAGTGACATCCACTACAGTCAAACTATGGTTGGTTAGGATTTAAACAAAGACTTGCACGACTTGCTTTGTATAGACACTGTAAACTAATGTCAAGTCTGGGTTCCATCCCTACTTCTGTAGTGAAGAAAGCTATCTAATCTGAATGTCACAAGCACAGAGCTATCATGCATTTTAAAGATAACTATTATTATAGAGGTTATAACAGAAATGACCAGTGTTCTAGGCCTGGTGGCATGACACTACCTGAAACAGCCATAGTCATTTGCAATAACATCTAGAAGTACCTCTGGTCGTGTGTGTTTGATGCTTACCAATGAAGCTGATTGCCTCTGGGAAGAACTGTGAGAGATTTTGGCTCCAATGATCCGATATGGGGATTTGCTTGTACTTAAATTCCCCAGCGTTCTCGAACAGATTTGGGAGATTCGGGGTTACGTTCAGGATGTATTTGATGCCAAACTCTTCCAGAATGTCCAAGTTCGTTGAGTCTTTCGCGCAGCCCAGATAAAGATGCGGTAAGATCTCCACGGGAAACGACGGCTGGGGGTTCGAGAGGGGACTGCCGTCCGAGTCGGTGGCGCTGCTCGGCTCGCGATCGATGTCGGACTCGATGTCCGACGAGTCGGAGCTGATCCGCAGCCCTCCCAGACCCAGGACCTGGGCAGTGGGTGAACTGCTGCTGGGCGAGCCGTCGAGGTTCGTTTCGCACAATGCGGGAAACTCGGCCTGGAATTTACTGAAACCACCTGTTAAAACAAATGTTTAGAGCTATTTAATGACAAACGTCACCGTGCAGCTATCGGAGAAAATTAAGCCTTTGCTCTTGAAAAAAAGTCTTAATAATGCGCATTTCCTTAAGGCCTTCAAGGCGCGCGTTTGAACAAAAAGTAATAAACGTGACACGCGTTTGTAAAAAGAAGTCACAAACATACCTTCAAGATAGAAGGCTTTGTAACCCTCGTCTTTCATTCTCCTCAGCAGTAAGCCGAGCACGGACCCGCCGTCGACATTTTCGTTCCATTCCCTGCTGTACTCGTCGTACAGTATGATTGTATCCGTCTTGCATCTCCGCGCAAATCGCTCCCTGTCCTCCCCGTTGGACAGGAGAGACTTGATCGGCAGATTGCCTTTCTTCAGTCGCCGAAGCATAAGGCTCGGAATGGCCACATTAATGGCCGTTTCGACGTGAGACGATTCATACAATTCTTGCGCTCGGCAGTCCATCACAAGCAAACAGTCCTTGCGCGTCTCGATCTGCTCCCTCAGCCACTCTACAGTCTTGCTTATCGCCATTACCGAATCGAACTGAACGGGTTTAAACTTATCGAGCATTAGTAACTACAACGTACCGTTCTGGACACCTAAACTGGAGGGGAAGGCGTTTGGTCGGCGCGCCGAGAGAGGCCGTTGCCTTACGGTGTCCGGAGCATATGGTTCTCGCTGCTAAGGCAAAGTCCGCTGTTGAATTATTCAACGATCGAGAATTTTTTTACTAAATATTTACAGCTTTGAATTCCACGAACAATTCGAGTGCAAATGCTTTCTTTTTCGCTAAAGAGTCAAGTGCAGACTCTCTCCGCTTCCATCCATTCATGCGATCGTACTAAGAATGCCTGTGCATTTATCAATGACTCACACTAGTCAGTGAGTAAGCTGCAGCCCCTGATGTTGTCCTCCTCTTATATAACGTTCTCTCTAGGTTTCTGTGTTCGCGAAAGTCGAACTAAATATCCAGATATCTACTGACTGCAGATCAGCGGAGAATACAAAGCGCTTGGCAGCTGTATCTCCTTTCGATTTGCAGGATTTGTCCCCGACCGTCCGAGACGGAAAGCTCTTCTCTTCTCCTCTCTCTGGTTCTAAATGTGTTCTCGAGCTCTGCGAGCTAGTGAATGGACACAAGCGCGAGGCGTTTCAATGGATTACATTATGTCCGCCCGACCAATGAGAACGCGCCGAACAATCGTCGCCTTGGAAACGGGGCCGGATGGAACGGGCTGTGTTGATGAATTGTTAATAAGTTTGTCATTCACAAAAACGGAAAAGAATTTCCGCTCCGGATCAACTGAGCGCAAACAAACAGTGGAGGCGGCGCGGGTGTTTAGGATGAGGGCCCATACCTTACGCTCAGGTTCCACACGCCGTTCAGCTGCAGGCGAGCTTGAGTGCGGCTTCCTAGTTTGGGTACTGCGTGTGCTTACGAGCAGCCATTTCCCGCAAGTTATGCTAAAGAAGGAGAGAAAGAAATGTCAAAAATTATATTGGCTCAGCAATTATGCAGAATTCAAGTTTGGTGTGGTTACCAATTTTCGAAATAATTTCACTGTAATTAAGTAAGATTGTAATTCAGATAACGTTTCGTTCATCTGGAAAGTTTTGTCATTGTGCCATCGAATAATTTGATAGGAGTCAAGAGAGTTTCGATTAGATCTTGTCTCTGAAGATTCTTGTCCCAAATTATGTTTCTCTCCAGGGAATCAATAGGATATGGTAAAAGACGTAATGGCCCAATAAACACATTAGTAGAACCATTAATGCAATTCAGCGCGGGATGCGTCTTGCATTCCCTAAGTGGGAACGCGCAAGCAATTACTCCACATCGTGCAAAAGTGTCTTTTGAGCCAAGACACCTTTGTGTGTAAGTACTTAGATTTCTCAGGCATTGCATTCAGGCATTACCAGTAAGTTAAGACAATAAGACACAGAATAACGTAACTGTAAGTTTAAGACGGAGCAGATATTTAATTAATTAGGAATGGTAGGGAATATGCATGTAGTCAAATATCCTCAAATTGCATTCATTACAATACATTATTCAGAATTATTCAATCAATTATGCACTCAATACAATCACTGCAATCCTACCTCAAAAATAAATGCACTGAGATTAAACCTTCATAGGTGTCTTAAAGTTAACTTTAATGGTAATTGGGCACTCCAAGATGCTCAGGTATTTGTAAAACAATAAAAGTTTTGTCATGTTGATCAAAAATGACAAGTAAGAATTGGAGCAGAAACCATGTTCTTAGACACCCTGTCTCCAGTGGTCAGACTGCAGTCGCTTGCCCTCACCAGTCTATTTAAACCTACCATTCACATGCAGAGTGACCACAAAGGTGGCTGCAGTTGCGGGGCTTTTAACATAGGAGGCCAGGCTTTACCCAGGTCTTTTTCCCTGGGGCTCTTAGAAATGCTTCTGTGGAGTTTTGGTAGTGCTTCCAGTTTCTCTCTTTCTTTCTGGGCGTTGGCCTGCTGTCCATCCTCTGTCAGAATCAAAATCACCTTTATTTTGTCAAAAGACATTACATGTACTAGGACTTTTCTCTTGCCATTGTTTTTATAAACAGCTGAATGACATATAAATCCAGGAAGTCCTGGTCTCAAACAGGAGAGTTTCCTGTCTTCACCCGCATCAAGGCATCTGTTATGCCTGTAGATGTTACATTTAGATAAATTTAAAGAGACAGAAACATCTGCGTGAGCTATTTTGACAATAACCAAGTGTTAACCTTGGTTTTGGATTGATTAGTTGTACACTGGACTGGCTGGTATTTGGTTTAATACATGATACAGACATATTAGTGCTATTCATAGCATCTCTATTGGTATGATGAGTAGTTTTTCCCCAAAACAATGATTGGAAACATTCTTCGTAAAGAATCACACAGTGCCATAGTTATTGACCTAGGAATAGGTTTCCTGTGTACCTACTGATTTTAGGTGAATAATTATAAATTATAACCAAAACCTAATCCAGAAACAGACCTACTCTAGATTCCGGTGGGAACGGAAGGCCAGACTTTTTGGGGTGTAGTTATTAGAGCAGCAGCTCCTTTGCATAATGAACTGTTGATGTCTGTCAGCAATAGTCGCTCTGCCGCCGATCTTCCCCTGTGCTTTTCCTGCCCACTCTGTGGTGACGCCGCCTTCCCCTAGTCATGCAAGGCACTGCATAAAGTTCAGGGTGGTAGGCTGCAGGCCGTGCAGGTACATACGCAGGCAGATAGAGCGGCAACTCTCCTCATCCTGCTATTACTGCAGCTGCGCTGACGCAGTCCGACACGCCAGAGTGGAACGCTGGTGTGCTACAGTGCCACAGCTTCAACCCGCAAGACGCTCACACAAAATAAAAACACTGTCAAACGAGCATAGAGTTCCTTTAGATTCCCGTATGGCTTGTTGGGAAAATGTCTGATTGAGATCAGGTTGCTACTGTTTCCCTGCATCCAAATGCATTCAAATTACTCCAATTGTGTGTGTGTGTGTGTGTGTTTGAGTAGGGTGGAAGAAACATTACATACACACACTTCCTCAACTAGTGGCCGCCCACTGTACATCCAACACTCCCTCTTCAGGCTCCCTGCAGGCTGCCGGGTGGAGCTGCTGTATGGCGAGGCCCCGCTCAGCCAGCAGACCCCCAGCCAGCCGGGAGCCCGAGACAATGACGGCTCCGCTTTTATCACGGGGCTCCTGCTGTCTCTGCCCTGCGTCACTCCACTCTGTTGTTCTCTGCTACAGGGACGGTGGCCGTCAAAGCCCAGAGGGTGAAAGGTCACCTGTAGTGTGCTGGGTTTCACCCTGCCTCCTCCACACACACACACACACACACACACACACACACACACACACACACACACACACACACACACACACACACACACACACACACAAACGAGGGACAGGGGAAGTTCCTGTTCATTGGACACTCACTTCCTCTCACATTGCTGGCTGACTATTGTGTGGGTTTGCATGCTTGTTTCAGGTGGAAATTCTGTCCTTTGTGCGACTAGGTCAGGAGATAATATAGGCAGCTAGAGATAAAGCAGAGGTCTTAAACATGGGGCTGGAGACACTGACAGTTACTCAAAGAGGCTTTCAGCATGGGGTGTGTGTTTACTCTTAGATTTTACTGCCTGCTGCACTGCATTTGGAGTATATGGGAAGGCTGTTAGATGCCATCATTTATTAGGAAATTCCACAACAAAATGTAGTTTTGCTTGAACTTACTGATTCCAAACATTTTGGAAGCACAGCTTCATGCTGTCATTTTGATGCATATCGGAGCATTTCTAGAGGGCCGTCCCAAGCCTCACGTGTGTGTGTGTTGAAAGATGCTTGTTTGCATTCTTGCTTAGAGAGCAGTCCAGCCTGGGGCTGTGAGGTAGGTAGTGCTGGACGGAGATGGAGCCTGTATTTCTGACAGGCTAATTGAGCTTTTGGGCCGGGCGGCTAGGCGTACCATCACAGGGACATTTTCTAAATTGCATGCTTGTTGCTTTACCAAAACAGGAAGCAGAGTCCTCCAGAACACCCCAGGGAGTTCCAGAAGAAGGCGTCCCAGCAGGACTCTGCTAGGACAGCCACAAACAGGATATGCTAGGAGGGAGACAGACACTCCCCAGGCTGGACAAAGTGGCTGTTTTGAAACACAAATGTTCAGATGAGAAGGTTTACATAGGACCTGAAGTTTCCACTCACTGTCCACTATGATGTCAGAGGAAGACACTAATGGAGGGTATTGATAATGAATTAACATCTAATGCTATGACTATGAGATGAAATTTAGATACCCAAATACCTCCAGCTGTACAGTATAAAAATGGACATGGCCATTAACATAACCGCACTGAATATAAGACCGTTATCACTTCATGGGGTGTGTCTAGACCTGAAACACAAAAGCCCATTGTGCTGGTATTTCAGGACACCTTGTTTCCATAACAACTAGCAGCATTCACCTCTTTTTTAGCCTCCCTGAGCTCCTGTTCTCAGGAATGGCTCCCCTGAAACAATTCCCACTGCACTCATCACGAGACATAACACAGCCAGCACAGCAGAGCCCAGGCCTTGTGCTTCTCGCCTCCTGCACGCGTTTTCAACACATTCCTGAAGAATGATTTGGAGAGGACTGGCGGGTGTTGGCCAGGGGTTGAATAAGTCTGAAAGCTGTTGCTCTTAGAACAGCTGTTTTTATCCGCCCCCAAACACGAGTCCTGCACATCCTGAAATATGACAGGAATTTGTAAACAGGGGTGGCTGTCTGGGGTGCCTCAGGCTATCCTGGGTAATAACTGCGTGTGTGGTGGAGGTGGGGGTTGGGGGGGGGGTGGTAATTAAGGGTCGACAGGATGAGGGTTATTACATGTTGGCTGGAGGACAGTGGTGCCAGTGGCATGTAATCAGTGTCCAGTGGGTTGAGGCAGACGGGCAGTGTAGAAAGAGCGTGGCTTCCTTGTGCGCTTCTCAAAAGGGTCCCCCAGCTCCAAGCTGAAGCAGACAAGGAGAGGTGGACTCCCGCGGGCCTCCTGCCAATCCCTCTCAGGATCTCCCAGTGCATTTCAGCGCGATGCATTCAACACAAGCGAAATACGCCGGAGTTCTGCGCGGCTCCCTCCAAATGCAATGGGCAAACAGGGCCACTGCACCACGGCTTGGCCCGATTCCCATGTCTACAGACAGCCCATGTGCATCAGGGATCATTCAGAACTGAGTGGAGCAAAGACAAAAAGTCAGCATGTCAGAACATGTAATTATGTTCCTGGTGCCTTATGCTGTGCCATTGTAGGGAATATCGTCTTTGCGGAAAAGGTGCTTTTCAAAGTAACACTGAAGAACTGCGATAAACATGTAGATTGCAAGGGTTTAAACGGACGTCTCAGCTGAACCTATAGCCTTTACAAAACTCGACTCACACTTTCTTAGCTTCTGTGAAATAAGCGTTTTCTGATAATCAGACTCAGAGCTGCTCAAGCTGTGAGCGTACAGCTTGCGCTGTTGGACCACCCACTGGAGCAGATGCAACATGCCCATTTTTAGCCAGGTAGAGCCTGTGAGCTCCGGCCTGTTATGTCACCGCCTGCCTAATTCTCGGCAGTTTCTCAAACAAGGCGCGAGTGTTATTTCACTCTGTGCTTGAGGCAGCCGATTGGCCAGAGGGTTCAGACCCGGGACCACGGTGGCCTGTCGAGACATTCACCACACTCCCCTTTCTTCTCCTTCAAGGGGTCTTGGTCACAAAGACATCCTGTGCTGGTGTATAGGGATGCAAAGGTAGGCAGGCTACATGTTATCATCTGGAGAACTCTCTGGGAGGACCACCCACTAGGTTATTGGTGATTGAAAGCCTTCAATGGGGGCATTGTTTTGGTCCTTAGAGAAATAATCAGATATTTGATTTATCCAAATCAAGATCTCTTCAAACAATTAGGAAAGAAAGGTTTCTAACAAACAAATGAGTCGCCAGATCCTGAGATCCAGAGTCTGGAGACACGCATCATTTATTTTTTAGAAAGTGAAGTGCATTCAGGTCTGGAAAAGAAGTGCCCTCCGAGGTCAGAAGGTTGGAATTAAGTGGTAGAAAAATCCTCAGTTCAGTGGACATTCGCTACTAAACCCTGAGGGGTGCAGAGCTTTGGTTTGTACATTTGTTCTACTGGCTCGAGCACAAAACATCTCCTGACCACAGAAGGGAATGAGCGATGGTGGAAGCTGTGTTAATCACAGAGGCTGAGGTTGAACTGCTGCCAGCTGGCACGCATCCAGACCGCTCCACTCAGTCTACAGCAATGCGTGAGCGTGCATGTCAAGCACCGTCCAGGTCAGGTGGAGCTGCGTTATACCGAGCGGAGGAGAACAGATGGGATTCAATCAAAACGCCTGTCTTTTGCCCTCCAGCTTTAGACACCAAGAGGTGCCAGGCAGAGACCGAGATCTTGAGTTTTTTGGGGTGTTTTTGGAAAGATCTGGAAGAAACGACCCTTTCCGTCTCCGTCATCAACATTTCTGGGCTTGTACCACACACAGAGACAGCGAGTCTGTGTATAACTGTCGGTTTTCCCAAAAACCCCCACTAAGGACACCACGGAAGACACAGCACCAGTTGTACGTTTCTGACTGCCCACTTACAGAAAAAAAGACTTATGCCCCTTTAGAACAGAAGGTCTGGGACAGAAGAGCCTCTCTCCTGGTAAACATCATTAGGGGATCAGTGTTTCACTGGCTCAGAGCGACACTGGCTGGAGAGCCGCCTGCCGTGGTGAAACCTTCGCGTCTGCATGCAGTCGTCCAATCAGGCGCGTGCACGGCCACCCTGCTCTCGTGCGCAGCAGCATTTTAAAGATTAGAAAACAGTTCTAATCCTTCTTAGCACAAAAGCACTTGGGTGAAAAGTGTCACCCGACAGCAAGCAAGAACTACGTCAATTTCAGCAGCACTTCCTGTAGGGGCCATTACTCAATTAAAGTTTTTCTGTGCAAAACCGAAGTCTAAACTCAATTAAACAGATGCTGACAGGAAGATCTGGAGTGCTTCACTCTGATCTTTAGCTGTTGGTCACGCATTTATTAATTTTTTTTAAATATGAAAACATTATGCTGATTCCTAACAGGAAGTTTTGAGTTTTTTTTTTTTTGTTGTTTAGATTTTTGTCAGGAACCAGAACAGGATGATAAGGTTATGTGAAAGGCTAACATAAATTAGCTTTTGTTTTTGAGAACAAGTCCCTTCCTGGCGTCAGATTAAGAGAGTTCATAGCAGTTCCTTCACGTCCTGTGAGGGGAAGAGACAGCCAGTAAGGGCATGCACTCCCAGCATGACTCAATCATCTGAGGAGCCGCGGCATCAGCCAGAACACCACTGGAGACCCACTCCCACTTTACACCACTAGCGCACTTACGGCTTTTCCTAGAGGTCAATAATCAAACACCGGAGATTGTTTCCTTCATTATAATTCATGAACGATCCCACTGTACTTAACCACAGTTTAAAATATCCGATGTTAAAAAAAAAAAAGAGCCTTGCCATTGCTTATTGAGTTGAGCGAAGCCTCCGAGTGTGAGGCAGCAGGCTAACAGGCTATGGGCTCGCTGTAAGCCACCAGGTGCTACAACAAGGGCAGCCTGATGAGCCTGATGACATGAGACCTTCTCCCACATGCACCTCCACCTCCCAAGGCTTTTCGCTCCCCTTATCCTCTTTTCTCTCTGTATTCCTCCTCTTGACTTGCTCAGCCCATTTTCTCCCCCTCTTTTCGGGGGAGAAAGCTGACAGATGGGTGGGGGATATCTTCCGGTGGTAGTGGGACTTCGAGGAGTGGCTAATCTGATAGAATAACAGCATTTGGCAGGTATAACCATACCTCACCCCTAGCCTGCCAGACTCTCTCTCTCTCTGTCCCATATACACATGCACACCAGAGGAAATGACTGATTAAAGGGGCAGAGAATTTGGGCATTTTGCTGAAAGCACCTGGTAAGGATTAGAGACAAGGGCAAACACATGCACAAACACACGCACGCACATGTACACACACTCACACACAGACACACTCGTGCAAAGCCCTCTGTTCTCTGGGACACTGCTTTGTTGGCGGTTCTTGGGATTACTGGGGTTTTCTAATTACACACCCGTGCAGCAGTGTGGCTAGTGACCACTCGCTTACACAAAACCTACCAGGCAGGAAGAGGACATGACATCACTGAACTAAGCCCTTATTATCCTCTTCAGAGTGTCATACAAAACATTAAGTAACTTAACTGAAGCTCTAGTACTCAGCACAGGGGCTGGTGCAACTTGAATACCCATACTATTATCACAACAAAATATGTAACTATTGAAAGGTTTTGCTTGCGTGGGAGTGTGCGTTTACAATTTAAAATGAGGAGCTAAATAATGTGTCAGTCTCACTATGGATGGTAAGTTTGACTTTGCACAAGATTTGGCAAGCGGCAGTTGAGAAGCCCATAAAAGCACATCTCCAGCAGGAAAGGAAGTGACTCACTCAGGTGGAATGGGTTCAGGAGGAAGCCGTCTGTCAATCACAGAGAACCCATCAGAACATTGCTCTTCAAGACAACACTTTAAAACTCCTAATACTGGGTGCAGTATTTGAATTAATTTTATTTTAATTTATACTAAATGTTTTGCAGTATTAAATAAGAATGTCAAAAAAACCAACAACAAAAAACCCCCAAACAACAAAAAACTACAGCTAAAGTAGGAGAAATTGCTAAACAGAGACATATGTTCAAGACAACAAACCTGTGACCTTCCTAACTCAACAGCAGACTCGAGCCCTTGACTCGCTCAATCCACTTGGAGCAGACGGCAGAGTTGGAGGCAGGGGGGTGTACAGGCCTGTGTCTCACGGTGACGCTCTCGTCTCCGCCACAAAGCACCAGCTCTTTGGGCCTACCCCTCACAAGATCCGTCAGGGGGCCTCTTAATCTGAGGCGAGGGCTGAGGGGATGGGGGATCACGTGGCCCCTCCACCTGGCAGACCCAGGTCCCATCGCCCCTCAGTAGTCAACAGGAAACAGGCCTGAAGTCCAGCTTAGGCAGAATTCATTAGGCTTAGAGATGCTGGAGACAGCACGTGATACGAGGGCACCTGATGGAGCAGGCACGTGTACTCGGAGCTGGGAGGAGCATCTGTGACACGGTCACGTGCGCGTGCAGGCACCACAGGTGGAATGAAGCAAAAGAACATTAGAGCACTGTCCCTATGCAAACTAAGGACCTTATACCGTGCACCACGTAAAAATGCGCAAATAAATATAATGCCAAATTCTTGTAGTGTATTGCTGCATTTTAGCAGAGGGCAGCACAGGAGCTGGGCAGTTGCTGTGACGAGTTTCGATGGGCAGCGTGGCCGGCGTTGGCCTGCATTTCTTTGGGGAAGGCAGAGTGCAGAGTGGCAGTGAGTACAGCCACCCACCCACCAGATGGCTCCTTCAAGAAGCACCATCTCTCCAGCTGCTGTCTGTCCCATCAGGAGTCCCTCCGGTGATTCAGATGCAAGGCCCCTTCCAGAGACTGCACTCACACCAGCATACAGCACAGATAACAACTACAGCTGCTCGGCATTGGCCGGAATTCTGCAGTTCACCACTTTCCATGCACCTCTGCAACCCTTCTGATCTGTAATACTCTCAGATGAAAGGTGGTTCTCACACAGGTTGTGGAGAGATTGGAAGGATGTTGGGGCCTCGTGGCCACCCCTGGAAGTTTCTCTTTCCCGTTAAAGCCCATTCCCACAAGGAAAAGGCGTGGAGTTCCACGTTATCAACAGCCCATTAACACACTTCCTCTTTCAGTACAAAGGAAACGATGCAGACAGAAAGAAGGAAGATATCCATGAAAAACGGAAGCTCGCGAGAGCATGCGCAAAAACTGGACTGGAGAGAAAGGCCAAAAAAGAGCACAGCTCACTTTAAAAGTTTTGAGCAGTGTCCGTTCACACTTTAATGCTCAATATTTGCAAATCAATTTGAGAGTCCCTTAGAAGTCATTTTTGAACACTGCAGTCAATCTAAACATTCATTCATGCCAGAGCTTCACACTCAAAAGCGATGCTCCCAGCCCTATTAACACCCTTGTTGGAACACTGCACGGGGGAAAAAAAAAAACCAGACTTCAGAAAGAAGGTAACTGCTGCGAGACAATGTATAACAAAGACACATGCAGGCCCAAAAGCGCAACATCCCTCGTCATTAATCCCTTTCTGCTCAAAATGTTACGTGCAGCTGTGATGTGGTCATACCTAAAAGCATTGTGGGCCAGACATCTCTCCTTTCAGGAAGCAAAACAGGCTCTTAGTGTTATCCAATCAAAGGAAACCCCCAAGATGCTCGGGGTCAAAGGATTTGCTATGGCCCGTGCAAGTGTTCCGCTTCAAACGCAGCCAGACTTGGAATGGCAAAGCAGGAGATAAGAGGCCAGAGATTTGGTAGCAGATGGGACAGGCTTGTTTCAAACACACACAGAGCTGGTGTTGAGTGAGGATGACGTTCAGACAGACACTAAAGAGGGATCAGGGCTCTCACCTTCTCCATCCCCAGGCATGGTGCTTTGTGATTTTGTATTTAAAATAAAATCTATTGATGGCAAGACATAAATCAATTGCAAATACTAGATTCATCAACCAATATATCAGTAATGCTGTTTTTATTTAATTCAGAGTCAGTATGGTCTTTATCCACAGGTTAGCAAATACTAATGCTGCAATTACATTTACAAAAAGAAAAAAAAAAAGAAAAAAAAAGAGACAAACTAGGTTAAATCGTTGACTTGACATCAAATGTCAATTCTAGAGGCAAAAAAAAGGTTTGCAGACACTGCCAGATTGTGCCAACCTGCCCTTTTTAGCTTAACCGTTGTGTGTGTGTGTACATGGGTTGCTTATCTGATGCCTCCTGTTCCCCAGCTCCACTCAGCTCCACCTCAGCTGCAGCCGGAGCCCGGAGCCGACCTGCAGCTCTCACAGGTGGATACACGGCTTTCGGCTTCTTTTTTCCACGTCGTCTATTTTTGTTTACTGAGGGAATCTTTCAACACTTTCCCTTCTAAAAGCCACAAGCACCTGAGCGTGTCCGCTGTGTGCAGGTGTCAGTGCAGAGAGACTGAATGCTACCTTTGTCCTGTTCCTTTCCGCTGCATGGTTTCTGAAGCGCTCACACACACAGTCACACACGTGCACCCAGTTTCTCCTTTTTCTCTCGTTCTCACACACACAGTTTATCTCTTCTCCCTCCAGGCCTGGAGGTTTAGAGGGGATTTCCTTAAAGTAATGCTGAGTTTTAGTGCCAGGCAGCCTTGATAAGAGGAGACTTATATGCATGACAACTACAGCAAGCAACATGTTATACAAAAAAAAAAAAAAGGTTCGTGAGAACTACCTGTAAAGTGGTCGCCATTCCCCTAACCGGTATAAACAAAGAGTTTACATTTGTGTAACTGCATCTGTGTGTGTGTGTGTGTGTGTGTGTGTGTGTGTGTGTGTGTGTGTGTGTGTGTGTGTGTGTGTGTGTATGCATACACTTTAAATACATGTACCCTAGTTACTGCTCAGAAGAGCCTCGTTCAGTTCAAAGAGGTAAGGAGCAAGGACTCTGTGCCTCTGCCCTGGAGGTCGAGGCACACCTGCTTTGCGTGTCTGTGTGTAAGGAAGCACTCGAGGGGCTGGTGGGGGGCATCAGAAAGACAAGAGGCATGTGTTGAGTGTTTGTTCTTATGTTAAGCCTGCAGAGCCGAACTGCAAAGACTCTTTGATCGGGGCATACCGGAAAACAGGTCAACTGGCACATCAGAGCAGCTCCAATGTTCCAGTGACTTACATTAAAAAAATGCATATTCATGCATTTTATTTTAATAGGCCCAAATCATTTTCACCATATCTTACTGTTGTATTTATCTTTTAAAGAGGACCACATGTGCATACTTCATAAATTATGTTTTGTGTGTTTTGTTTTTCTAGTGATCTAACTTTTGTTTTTGAGTCCCTGGGCCAGTGCTGTAATGCTCTGTGAGAGGGAGGTGGAGAGCCACTGGGCACCAGTACAGGGAAGGATGTGGTACCCAAAGCAAACACTGGCCGCTGGGCCCTCAGTGCTCCTTCTCACTCCACTTATGCCTGATCTCCAGCCAAAAGGAACGCCACGCGGCTACAGGAGAGTCAACATGAACAAGAGTCTCCGAGGACAGCGGCCCAGGCCTACCCACAACTGCATGCATGCACGCACGCACACACTCGTACACAAATAGCATTACTACCCATTCACAATAGTCTTTATTTTTGTATAAATATTTGTGATGAAACACAGTCAGACAGAGACATGAGGACAGTGAGTGAAAGAGCAGGGGAATAGCTAGAGAGCAAGAGAGGTGTTGCTCCATCTCCTTGAGTGTCTTTAGAGAGGCTGTCCTGAAGAATGCAGCCCCTCACTGCTGTCAAAACAAGGCCGGGATGTTTTGTTAGCTGCAGCTGTCTCCTCCACAGGGACTTAATGAATTTCTGGAATAGACTGCTGCAAGATCCCTCAAATCCCCCCCACCCCTCTCCTCCCCCTACCCTGCTCTACTTTCAGTCCCCTCTGTTTCTTTACTCAGTGTTTTGATTTAATTCTCTTTGGACTGGTACAAAGACCCCAGGGTTGAGAGGAGACCAAAGGGTCAAGAGTCAGGCCTGTTGGGGCAGAGGGGGGTTAGTAAACCCTACAGTCAGTGATCACCGAAGCTGGGGCAATCGTGTCAGCTGAAGGGCTTTGGGCAGCAGGGAAGCCTAGATGGCTGGCCCCTCCACGCGGCTCGCCTCGTGGGTCTGGCCTGCCCGCAGTGCCTCCTGTTGAATGAGAACCTGGTTTTCAAGACACTCCTTCAGCTTGTCTTCTGTGAGGGTGAGACGCTCTTCCAGGACAGCCACTGTCTGAGGTATGAACAGAGAGCGTCAGGGCAGGCACCAGTACTTCCTGCTACACAAAGACTGCTTACAGAAAAAACGTGCGACCGTGCCCACCGTCTCCTTAGTGACGGAATGATGAGCTTCGTTACAGCATGCACTAAACCGACCTCTGTCCACACAGCCACTTCAAAACGCCCCAGTCGTTCTCGTGATGCAGAGCAGAAGCCGGCACCGCTCACCTGAGTCAGGACATCCAGCTGGTGAACGATGTGTTCCAGGGTGCTCCTGACCGCCCCCGGGAGCTCCGAGTGCTCCCCCGGCAGGTGTGTCAGCCCTGGGCCTTCCTCTTCGCACTCCTCCTGCTCCATCTCCTGCTGCAGGTGAGTAAAGCGGGTGCTGGCGCTGGCGTGGCCTCTGAAGCCTGCGGGCCCATCCTCATGCCCTCTCGCGGCCTTTATGAAAACACAGTGGAGAGGAAAGTGTGGTATGGAATATGAGCGCCACAAACCAAGAAACGGTGCCAAAAAATACATAGGTCAGTGTTTTATGTCCCAACTAATCATTTAATCAAATAATAGAGTGCTCTCTGCTTCTAGTCAACATCCAAACACCTGCCACCTCGCACTGTTTTACTGAAGCTCCACTGCCTCTGGGAACCTGGCAGCCCCGTGTCAGTGTGTGGGGCCTCTGATTCCCTGGCCATGCTGGGACTCGCCTCTTCACCAGAATGGGCAAGGGGGAGGGGGAGGGTCCACACATTCCTGCTCTAATGCAGGAAGAAAATCGATTGTGGCCCCTGGCTTCCTGTGTCGCGTCATGACTTCAAAGGCCAGGCCGGAGAGAGACAGCAGCGTGGCCAGGGAGGGGAGGAGTGGAGTCAGGAGGGGAGTGGAACAAAGCAGCCAGTGTGCAGGAGAGGCAGCTTACGGGGTTCCCTCCTGCCCTCACTGAGAAACATCTGGGAAACATCTGTCCACTTATTCCATAAGTCCTTCTCCAGATCTAGCTGCTTTTTCAGGAGGCTTTTTTCTTTTGTTGTTGATGTGTTTTTTACCCCCCCTTCACTTCACCCCTGACTGCAGTGGGGCGGAAGGTGGCGTGGAGAATGGGGTCTGGCTGGCTGCCGGACAAACAGCCGTCAGAGAGGGGCTGTCTGTACAGGCCTCGCTTGGAAGACCGGCCTGAGTGTATGCGAATCGCTGCCACCAAAATCAAGTAAGTTTAACACAATGACTACTTCATAAGATCAGGTCATTTGTTTTATGCAAGTGAGTCCTTTTGGAGCATTTTAAAATCTGTAAAAATATGCCACATTCAAACCATAAAATCTTCTTAAATCATTGCTCTCTCTGTACACTGAGCATCAGATTAGCTCCTTATACAGAAGCATCTGCAAAAGGTGCTTAAAAAAGTCACTTTTAAATTTTTTGTCCAAACCGTGCAAGAACATTCTTGGATGAAACAATTCCATCTCCAGACTTGCTCGTGGTCAGTTATGCTAACCCATGAACAGGGGCCAAACTTTTAATTTAATTTAATTTAATTGTTTTTTTGTTTTTTTAACCACACCCACCCACCCACCCACCCCAACACACCCACACCCTCCAACTATCAACTGCCAGAAGCGCTTTGAATTAGCAGTATGAATGTTCAAATATGGTGGTGCGAATGAGTACAGAACACCATATATAGTCAAATGATGGTGTGACCCTGGCAGTCTGTTCAGAGGGTCTGAAGTGGGCACAGGTGGGTCATTACAGGCTGGATGTTTTCCTGCAGCTCCAAGGCCAGACCCACTGCCATTCTCCTGGCCAAGCTGTAATTTATGTCAACAGGCTCGCCAGCTGCTAAACAGGTACTTGGTTTCCACTGAGCCAGCGGGAATATTTATGAGCTCCTCCAGCCATGCAGAAAAGCCCCGATGAGCCTTTGAAATATCAGCCAGTTCCCCATGCTACACCCCAGAAATGGAATGTTTTGTCTCAACGGCAGGAAAGATCAGAGCCACGGTAGACATTGTGTCCTCTCCGAGCCCCATTAACAAAACAAAGCCTGGCGTCACGTGCCTCCTCACCACTATGTCCTCCTGACACCATTGCCGAAATCTGGTGGATTCAGCACCCGTGTGTGAAGGCAAAACCTGACAGTGCTCTGGGCAATGGCTCGATCATCAGAGGTTGTGCATTTCATGACTGCAACATCAACAGTCGCAGCTACCGGCAGTTAAGTTGTGTTATAACTCTAAGCTATGCACTTAGTGTGGGATTCAAAGTGTCAAGATATTTTCATACTTCCATATCATCTAACCAACATCATTGCTAACAATCGTGATGCAGTTTGACGAAACTGCTCGTGTGGATGCAGAGCTAAGTAACAGTGCACTAAAGCAGGAACCCCCTCAACCCCCTCCTCTCTGACGACTCAAACACATTAAGCGATTATGAGTGCAGCGCTGCCTGTCTTGTGATGGTAGACAAGAACATTTCCTTGTCACAGGATGCCATGTAATGCCATTAAAGTGAGCGCTCCCAGTACAAGGAAATCCTTATTGAAATCAAAGGAGGCATTAGCTTTTGACCTCTGCCCACTCTCTCATCCGCCACCACCATCTCCTGTTCACTCCCTCTCTCTCCTCCCATCTCCTCCACACAGATCAAAGTCTGATTTCCGCCATGTAGAGTACCTGCTGAAGGGAACATAATGGAGTTAAAGCTCATCTCTGGCTCCGCTTACCACTCTGATTAGGTTTCTTAGGCGCACACACACAGCCTGCACTTCCTGTCCCATTCAAAGCGGATCATATCAAATCAGCCCTGCTTTGACTTGCACTGAACAGGCGTGTTCCATATCTTTTATCCAGCTGGGTTGCAGAAGAGCTAAACAGGAAGTATCGAGATGGTATCGAGCCAGGTGGTACAGCAAGGTACGGACTGCCCAGCCACGCCCAAGCGCAGACAGAGTTCCGGATCCACGTCCTGTTGGGCTTTGTAAGACGCTCAACAGCATGACCTTAAAAAGAAGTCATTTTCATGGTCATTTGGATGTTCGACAGTCAATGCCACTGCCATAGTACTAAAAGCATGTCACACTACAGGAGCACAGGCTGGCTTCACAGATATTTTGGTGAGCTGTGCTCACAAAAGCAGACTGCCCAGAGATGACCGGGGACGCTGGCGGGAGCTGTGGAAATGTGAAGCCAACACTTGTCGCTTTGAATGTAGGCCATTTCCTGTCAGGGGACAGGAGCCCCAGCTGCCTGACACTGCTTCCTGAGACTCAGGGCCAGGGAATATCGAGCCCAGTGCACAAGCATGCTCAGCATTCAGCAATACCACGGCTCGGAACACAGAATTTCCATTCAGACTCCACACCGGAAAAAAAAGTCAGGGAAGAAAAAAAAAAAAAAAAGTCTTCCGCCAAAACCACCTTTCTCTCTCTCTCTCTCTCACCAACATTCCTTTCCTCCAGAAATCTCTCTCTCCCCCTCTCTGTCGGCTGGTCTGTCTGTCTGTCTGTCTCCCTCTCTGCCACTACTCACCCGCCCACACTGGCTCCATGGCAGATAAATATCCGCTTCCACCAGATGCCATAAAAACAGCACCATTTTATAACCAGCTTTGTGATTTAGAGGTTAGATCATATTTGGACTGGGATTAGCGTGTGTGGAACTGGTTATCAGCGGAACTGGTAATCGAGCAGGTACAGCAATAAAACCTGCAGAGCGATGGCAGTGTGCAGGTGGACAAAGTGTTCCCTTCTCTCTCTCGCTCACTCTCTCAACCCTGGTCAGCTTGTGTCCAGCTGTGTTATATTATCAGTTCCCTTCACCTAATGAAAGACAAGGCCACAGGATATGATAACTACTCTCTTATGCAAACCAGTCTGCAGTACCAACAAACTGCTTACTCAAGAGACACCACTGACAGATTGATCAGGAAATGCATGATACTGTCAGGAAAGGAAGGGCAGATAATGCCCGATATTAGCCGGCGGATTAACTCGGAATGCCTCACTGGAGGAACATGGGGATTCCTCTGTGGAAATGGGCACAGGCAAAAGCTACATTCTGACCCAATTGCTGTCTGAAGCGCAGTCCGTCACCAAGATCCCACAGAGCGGATGAGTCATCAGCCGAGAACGAGCACACACACACCCCTCCAAATACTCAGAAAGCTGTTTGGACTGCCCGTGATCATCTCAGTCACAGAAACTCTACACTTCTAGCTTATGCACAACCAAAGTGTCTGTAACGCTTAAGTGTGCCCGCTGCACGCTGGTGCAGACGGGGCTGTACTCAACCATTTCGCCCATAAACAGCACACGCGCAGCCTAGCTGCCTCACACCGTGTGCGTTTGTAGCATGCTGCAGGCCAACCTGCACACAAAGCCTTCTAGTGCCTTTCTCCTCAGAGCCTGAGTCAACACTACACCAAACTAATGTGCAAATGCAGCATTAAACAACCTGGCGAGAGACGGCACAGCGCCCCTCGCACCTGCTCGCAGTGCTCGACGTGCCGGCTGTAGCCGGCGCGTTCCGGTGGCGCACTAGCGGGCTGGAACCTGGCCTGCCAGGAAGGCCTGAACATCTCTGGCTGGCTTCCAAAGGAAATTCAGCTCCTTATATAACACATCAGGGGAGATGAGTCATCCCAGGAAATGTGGGGCTTAAGCCTCCCGAGTGTGCAGTATCAGAACGGAGCCGACGAGTCAAAGGCGCGGGGCCGAGCTTCCGACATTTATACGCCCTTGAGCGAAAGGTTAGAAGACGGTACAGCAGGAAACGAGCAAAAACATGGAGCTCAGTGGCTCCGGCCTGACTCAGCGCCGGGCTCTCGCCGTACTGCAGAAAACAAACTGTGAGAAGCCAAAGAGAAAATGTCTCCCACAGAGGGATGCAGAAGGCCAGGGCCTGTGACCATGGCGATGTGTTGCCGGCCGAGATGAGAACCAGGGAGGCAGCGGCACACGGGGGCTGCTTTGCGCTGCGCCAGTGCAAACATGGAACGGTGGAAGGACGCAGGAGGACGAGATGGAGAGATGGGAGAGGAAGGTTCCGTCTAGACGGCGTCTGTGCGAGCTTTATGGGCCAGACGGCAGGTGCATTCACCTCCCGTGGCAGATACAAATTAGCAGCAGGCACGCCAGCCACAGCGCTTCAGAACAGGAAGCCATTACCGCTGCATTAGGCAGCAGATACGAGGCAGGAAATTAAATCCGGCCGTCTTTGAGAAAGCGATGTCACCGCGCCGCCGGCGGGTAACTGATCGCCCGGTGGCTTCCTCCAGCTAGCACGCGGACGCGGCGGGAGGTCAGCGGGGGACAGAGCAGCCGCGCGGTTGAGGGCTGGACGTGAGGCGCTGTGGCGTTACAGGGCTAATGAAACCCTAGAGCAGGTGGCTGTAGGAACTTGACTGGCCACCCCTGCTAGACTGCTGAGGAAGAGCAAGCTAGGCCAGACTGGAAGGGAGAGATTTTCCAGGCTCTTTAGCACACTTGCC